>NC_090241.1:14107306-14436473 GCF_024489055.1 Chanodichthys erythropterus | reverse complement strand
TCAGTAAAAGGAAACATTGAAATTCCATTTGTTATCTTTTGAAAGTTTTGTGAAACATGCTAGTGCACAGACATTTGCTCTTTCCTGTTCTTCCAGAAATAAACATTTTATTATGACATTATGGTCTAAAAATGTTAAATAAATGCTTTGTTGTATTTTGAAGGATCCTGGTTAACACCAGCACACCAAATAAAAACAAATTCTACACAAAATAAAATAGAATTGTAGCCTGTAGGTTTCATCAATTCAGAATACTTTTTTTTTCTTTTTTGCATAAAGCTAGACATTCATTTTGCTATTACAGAGCAAGTTTAACATTTTTACGAAACTTAAGCCTTTTCATAAAATGTAAAAATTTAAACGCACAATGGCAGTGCATAAACTGATTTCGCAACTGAATTTTAATAAAATCAAAGTAAAAGCTTCTCAAGCATGACACTTAGTAGTAGTTAATATACACAGATAAAATTGTCAAGATCACTACACCTTTTCTTTAGTGATTAAGGGCACTTCAAGTTGTGAAATCAAGAGTTTAATCAATGTCACTAATTGTTATTAACAATTCCCATGGATCTGAGAAATAAGTTGTATGAGATGTTATAGGTTAATAAAGTTATACTTTGACATTGGCAAGCTGAATGTGTCATTTAAAAGTAAGCTACACAAAAACTGACTCCATTGAAGATAGCAGCAAACAGGTTGAAAAGCCTGCTAATCCAGTGGTGGTTTTGTGTTTGTTCAGCTTTCACCAAGCATGTGTAAAGAAACCATGAACAACCTATAAAATCCATAATGGAAATCCATGGTGGAAGCCTATTTTTTAATGAAGAAACATGCTTGTTTTGGTTTACCAGATTACTAGGAATCACATGAACTGATAATGAAGCAGCAAAATTTTAACGAGTTAGGAGTAACTAAAGTTTAGTAAGTTATTGATTAGGTAAAAGTCAGACATGTAAAAATCCCTTTTAAGGTGAACCGAACACTGCTTGACACCAACATAAATTCCCTCTGTTGTCACCGCTGTAGTCTCTCTGGCTTGACTAGTCCTGAGTCAGTGCTTTCTTAGTAGAATATAGGTGAAGAGAGCCACAAGTGCAGCCGACAGCAGGCCAATGACACACTGGTGGATAGTTATAACACTCTCCAGTGAGTGAATGCGCTCTTCCATGGCACTCGTGTGGATGTAGTCATAGATTGAGGCCCCAATGCTCCACACCGCCCAAACTGCATCCACCAATGCCTTCATTGTGGGAGACACCATTGAGTGTGTGACTGCCCCACAGTGTGGGATCCTCACAGCGGACCTCACTCACCCCGCCCCCTCTGAGGGATAGAGAGACAGATAAATAAAACATACTCAAACTAAAGTAGTAACACTAGATAATGTGTACACTGTATGTATGCAGCATCTATTGTAATATTTCTTGTTGTAATATCTTGTTTGGCTGTGAAACAAATTCTACAGCAGGTTAAAGGGATAGTTCAACAAAATGAAATTTCTGTCATCATTTACTCACCCACATGCCATTCCAAACAATTTTCTTTCATCTGTAGAAAATAAAATAAGCCATTTTTAGAAATGTCTTTTAAAAATTATCCTATGATTTTATCACCCTCAAGCTATCCTAGGTGTATATGACTATCTTCTTTCAGATGAACACAATCGGCCTCCAATGCTTATAATGGTTGTGAATGGGTGGCTACATTTTAAAACAAACAAAAAAAATGCATCCATCCAAAATCAAACAAATCCATATGGCTCCAGGGGGTTAATAAAGGCTGTAAAGTTAATATTGAAGTGAAGGGATGCGTTTCTGTATGAAAAATATCCATATTTAAAACTTTATAAATTCTAATAACTAGCTTCAAATATACTGCGTAAGTCGACTTGCGCCAAATGAGTAAACGCCTGACGCAATATATGACGCAATATATGTAGGAGTATTGTAAGCTTAGTGTAAGTGTAAGCCTCTCACGGTTCAAACAAATAGGGCTGTGCAATAAACTCAAACTCCTCATATCGAAATCCTTCGACATGTGCAGTATGTGTATGGTTGTCAGCCGAAAGCTAGTTATTTGAATTTATAAAGTTTTAAATATGTATATTTTTCTTACAAAAACACATCACTTAACTTTAAAAGGGCGTTATTAAACCTCTGGAGCTGTATGGATTACTTTGATCATGGATGGATGTATTTTTATTTTTATTTTTTTAAACATGGCCACCCATTCACAATCATTATAAACCTCGGAGGGCTAAAGATATTTTTAATATATCTCTGATTGTGTTCGTCTGAAAGAAAATGGTCATATACACCAAGGATGGCTTGAGGGTGAGTAAATAATGGGATAATTTTCATTTTTGGGTGAGCTATCCCTTTAAACAGATTCTCCACACCAAACTAAGGCACTTTAATTTGGGCTCCCTGGAATGAGGCCCCTTTGTAAAATGTTTACATTGTTCCAAACCGGTATGAATTTTTTTCTTCTTGTGAACAGAAAAGAAGATATTTTGAAGAATGTCAGTATCCAAACAGTTAATGGGGCCCTAGTGACTTCAATGGTATAGTCAGCAGGGCCCATCAGCTGTTTGGTTACCCATATTCTTCAAAATATCTTCAGGTTTGGAACAACTTGATGGGGAGTAAATGATAACAGAATTTTCATTTTTGGGGGAAATATACCTTTAAAGGGTAACTGCTGACACCAAGCTTCTGTTTCACTCTTATTTTCTGTTAATTTGCATATGCCATATGCAGTAGCTAGTATTATGAAACACTCTCGTGTGGTGCGTACAGTAATACCTTTATTATTCAATGAAAAATAATCAAAACAATGTAGCATTAATCACAAATTAAAGGAGATTTTGTTTCATTATAATGTGTTTGCTTGTAATACTGACAGTGACATCATTTGTTACTGTATTGACCAGTCCAGTCTGTTCACTGACAGAACGAGCCCAGGTACATCTCACAGCCCCTCATTTTTACATAGCCTACTGCATGTAATATAAGCATGGCATGACATCCTTCACAGCAACAGTGCAACTCTAGTTTGAGCACAATTCAAAATCTTGTACCTCTGCCGTCTCAATCAATTTAAAAAAGCTACGAAGAACTGTGCAACTTTGCACTGATTTACAGGCCATTATTGCTCAGCTCACTAGGCCGATCATATATCTCCCTATGGGTAAAATAACCATCCCTGCTAAATAAAATGCACTATGTGTGATTTAGTATCTGAGAGTTTCTGAAGCAGCCAGATAAAAGAATTTAGGAAATGATGAGAGGCGTCAGAGATGAAAACATCATCAGCTGACATTCCTGCTCGGACAAACAGCGTGATGAACAATGATAAAGACTCACCGAAGGTTTGACGATGTTAGCTGAATAACGGATGCAATGTGGATGATCATTCGTACAGCTGAATATTTTTTTTAAAATATAACCGGCCGCCGTATGACAGAAATCTGCGATACTCCGCCGCGAGCCCTAAAGCGGCTCCAGTGATGACGACATATGTGAAGGGCGTGTCTTCTATTGAGAATTATTCAATGTATTAAATCATCTGTTGTGAACAAAACGATGTCCTTATATATAATGTCTCTAAATATAATGAAAAAATACGCCACAGCAGAGAGATAAAAATATCTTACAAACAGAATATTGGTATTTTGGCGTTTAATATGCTTTGTATGCATGTATATGTTTTTTGTTTTGTTTTTTATGTTTTTTGTATGCATGTATATACTTATTAAAAATAAAAGAAAGACGAGTGTCGTAATTTTCTTCACAACTACAACAGTAGTGAAAAAGTAGAACAATTCGAATGTTTAGGGTGTATATTAATGTGTCACCACAGGGAGCCGCTCCACGCTGCAACTGAAAAAAATAAATAAATACAATTTTATTTATGTACAGTCTGTTGCCTAATTATAGAATATACAGACATTAAATAACTTTTAGAGGCGGATGTATTGGAAATGTAAATGTAAATGGAATGTATTAATTATCCTTATTATTATTCACCGGTTTTGAATGAGAATGAACCTAACAACAATTAACCTGAATAGTTTATAATTTACATTAGTGTTATTGTTATGTGTTTTGACGTTGATGCACAATTTTAGCAGGGTTATGGATACCGTAAACTTTAGTGATTTTACTCCTATTAGTCGTTTGTTTATTATGACAGGTCTAATGCATTCATCTTCACATCCGCAGGACGATCTTGAAATAACCAGGCTATGCAGTCACATCAACGATCCAATTCTGGGAGGTCCCGGGCGCGGATACACACATCCTACTACGATGAAGGACTGGCTTTTGAATATTAATTAGGTTAGTGACGTTAACCTAGTAGGTCAAACCAGCAGGCGGTTTAACTGAAGTTACGAGGATTAATTACAGTACGTGAATGGACACTTTAGAAGGGTTACTAAGCAACGTCAGCCTGGCTTAATTAATATTCATAAGCTATGCCTTCACCATAGTAGGACTCGCTGATTCTAGACCCAGACACAATTCATCCCGCATGTGGTCGAAGGAACCAGTCGGTGGCGCTTCAGCGCAACATGTACAAATATGATATGTGTATGCAGCCAGATGGATAATTCATTAATAACGAGCACATGGGGTCGCTCTGGCAGAAACAGCATACATGGAGCATTTCAAAAGGCTTGCGCATTAACGAGGCTCACTGTTCCACCGCGTAATATTGACTTTTTCCCTTCGTCCACTTTTGCGCAAAGGGAGAATGTTGTAAGCGGTCCCTGTGGATATACTGTGTCTTCATGAGGAGTTGAGCGCAAATAAGGGGGCGGGTGATGATAATGTGTGAAGAGTGGCAGCAACTTCTCACTACACGGCAACATTTTTTCATTCTTCTTCAGGCGATATGACCCTTCTTTCTAAAGAAGCTCCGTGGAGGAAGGCTGGTGGTGGACATGGTGAAAATGACAGGTAAAAAAAGTGAGACACTGGTGGCTTGATAGGTTCACTCGGTCTTCACTGGACTCGTCGTGTCGTTGTTTCTCATGTCATATGCAATGGGATGATCGCGTTTCCGAGATTTGCCGATGGTCTACTGCAAATGCCATAGATTAACACAGACTAATACACTTTTAACGCATGAGCACGCAACCTGAAGCAGAATTCAGCAACAATTGAGAGTGTGTCAGAGGCTGGGTCTTTGCGGGCAAGGTGAGTTTTCCTTTTATTCAACTGGCCTACAAAGTCCCAGTTTTCGGCCCATGTGACCATCTCTGTCAATTGACCATGCTGAATATAGCTTAGCTAGTGGAGTTTATCTCCAATAGGCCACTGATAATAATAAAGTGCTGAAATAGAATAGAATAGTTTAAGTTAAGTATAGCTCTTGTTCAATATTCTGTTCTTTTTTGTGATGTCATAACATTTTTTAGATTTCTGTTCTTCACTCCAAACCCTTTTCAAACTTTCTTATAAACTTTTTATTTTAATTTATGATTTAAATGTATAATTATGTATTATGTAAATTTGACATATTAATAGCCTACATAAAGCAGAAAACAAATATAATTTAAATATATAAATATAAGCTAGTACACTAGCTAAAAAAAAAAAAAACTGTGTTAGAAACAACCCAAGTTTGGTTGAAAATGGACAAACCCAGTGATTGGGCTGGGGTAAATGTTTGGGCAATTTAAAAAAAACTATTGTTTAAAAAATACTATATGGCTGGCTTAATGTACCCAAAATAGGTTGAAAATGAAAAATCAGACATGTAACAGGCAACAATAATAATCAAACAGTGAACATTGATTAATAAGCAATATAATAAATGGTAATTGTTTAATTATTATTCATTAAACTTATTAATAAATGTTAATTTATTAAACATATAAATGATAATTTCCAACATACTTTGGGTTCATTTTAAGTAAGCAACACAGTAATTTTTAAACAATAGCTGAGTTAAATAAAACTAACCAGCAGGTTGGGCAAACATTTAACCCATTCGCTGGGTCAAAACAACCAAATTGCTGGGTTTGTCCTTTTTCAACCCAACTTAATCCAACTTAAGTCATAGTTTTACAGTATATTTTAACTTATAAAAGTACTATATGTAGTAAAGAGCTTTGGAAACATTTGACAGAAATCATCTCTTGCAGAGTACTAAAATAAATTTTGTAAATTAAATAAATAAATGATTGATGTAAGCTTTGTTTGTGTCAGCTAAATGTTTTGTGAACTTGTATTATGCATTATAAATGTTCAAATTAAATATTTTATAGGCTTTTGGTAATAACTAGTAACTTAGGTGTCATATTACTTATTTAAAAATGTAGAACTGTTTGTGAATATTGAAGTGGTACACTCTAAAAAAAATCCGTAAAAATTTGTCCAAATTAATTTGACATATTCATTTATTTATTTATTTATTTATTTATTTATTTATTTATTTATTCATTCATTCATTTATTTTTTACAGGTGTTTTACCTGTATGTTGATTTTGTTAAATATATGCTTTACAATCAAAATGTAGAAAATATAAATATTGTCTTCAAACCCTAAATGCTTGGAATTCAAGCCTTTTTGTTTACTAAAATAAATTTGTCAAATTTTGTTTGCATATTTTAAAATTAATAGCAGACTCTAACACTGAATAAAAGCTTTTTTTAACATTAACAGCGAAAAAATACTGAATTCAGGGACAATAAAAAGACAAACTTAAAAAAAAAGACATAAAATCAAAAACATAAACTTCATTAGTTTCTGCGAAAATAAAAGTATGTTGGTTCTCATTAAAGATTTTACTGTATAGGGAGTGGCAGAGGCAGGTTACAAGAAGCTTTGTTAGTGTGTATGACTTCTGCAATAGCTTACAAGCATGTCTGATATAGCAGTTCTCAAAGTTGCCTGCCAATACTTTCCCAAATGATTTGTATATTGTTCTGGCTCAGTCACACATCTTGAGAGTTGCAAAGGCCTGTAATCACAGTAAACTAACCTATTCCAATGCAGCACATGAAAAGCTACAATAATAATTTATAGAATGGTTTATATAATAATAATACTTTATTGTATTGGTAAAAGTTATTTCATTAGATGTTATGAGATCAGTTCCTTTTTAAATACCATAAAATATCTTATTTGCTCTATTTCACCTCACCTAATGTAGGAATTAAAGATACCCGTAATATGACCATATTATACAAGTTAAAACATACATTAATTTTTCCAATTACTTCACAAAAAAAAAGTTATTTTTATGTTTAGTTCTTTACCCATTCACCAATAACTGACTTTTTTTTTTTTTTTCAGAAAACAAGTCATTACAGCAGCTTCACTGAAACATGCTGGAGTTTGTATTAAGCATCTGCTTTGAATTCTATTAAAATACAATTTTAAAGTTAGAGCTCTATTGTATTTGCATAATTTGAATAGAACAAGCATAACACAAACTTACAACAAACTTCTGTACTGTGAAGAATCTTCCTGAATGATCAAGAGATGTTTGTAGTTTGTAAATGACCATTTTCTAATGTTCAGGTAAAAAAAAAAAAAGACTTAGTAAAGCACAGTTCATCATTTGAAATAGTTTAGTCATTCAATGCATTCTAATAATAAGGCTCTGACATTATGGTTGGCCCTCGTTCAGGGAGAGGAGGGATATTATAGTCCAGACTGACCTTTACTTCAGTTTCCTCAGAGTCTTTAGATCCATGGTATAAACCTTAGAAGTTCTTGAACAGCAGGCAGATCCCGGACAAAGAAACTGTGAATAAGTCAGCAAGAAAAGTGAGGGACTTTTAGGGGCAGCTGTGTTACACTGACCCAGTCATAATGCCCCTAAAAATCCTTATTACTCTTGCAATGCTCAACGATGAACTGCTCTTAAATCAGTCCTAACAGTATTGTTCCCTCAGGATCTGTAATATAGTGATTAGCCTCAAAATGTGCTTTCCTTATGGACATCATCCTTTAGAGAAGTGTGTTTATAGAATTTGGGGTTTGTTTCAACAATTGGTTATGTTTCAGCTACTAAAAATGTTTCCCATTTGCAATAAAAACCAGATCCCAGTGCTTGAGATCTGTTGCGCGTTCAAATCAGTAACTCAAATATATGTCAAATATATCTGCTTCTCTCATTCACGTCACACTTTGACATCTTGGCATAGGGCCATCCGTTGTCTCCAAGGCAAGCAGTGAGGGGAATTTTATATGTGAATGGGGGAAAACCAATGGCGTTGCTTAAAACGTGTGTGCATTTCTAACCAATTGTTCTTCTGCTGTTTGTTTCATACAGGAAGTGAGAGAGAATAAGAGTGAAAGTGGCAGCAGAGTAACTGAAACAGCAATAGTTAGAGAAATAAAGGGTGGTAAGGAGAGAAAAGAGACTGGCAGCATGGTTGGAGCAAGAGAAAGAAAGCTAGCTGATGACTCAGGCTCATACGCTTCATATGTAGGGAGGGAGGGAGGGAGGGAGGGATGGAGTGGGGGATGAGGAAGGGAGGGAGGGAGGGAGAAATGACTCATCAGAGCATGTGGAATCTCATATGGCTATCACAGGATCGAGGTTCTCTCTTTCTCCTCATTGCTGCCTGCCTGTTCATGACTCTGTCTGAGGTAGGTGAAGACTGCCCACTCTGTCTGTCTGTCTCCAGCAACAACCTGCATCCAAAGGGACAGCCAATTGCAATGCACAATCCTCCATAGCTGCCTGCCTTTTGGGGAGGAAAAAGAGGGGATCTTAAAATAAGACCATACTGAATGTGTATATACCATGTACAAAATGTAAACAATTATTTGGACACTTTCAGAATGTGACTGTAGCTATGTTTTCATCCAAAGTTGTGAATTATTATTTTTTTTTTATATTTGCAAATTTGCAAATATTTCCATCCCATCCTCTCAAGAGAACAAAATCATCACTTTCTGGGAAATTGGTGCAAAATATCTGTAATAAAAATGGAAGCCACTATAGCTCTTATAGTTCCTACATCATAAATGACTTACGCCTCAGAGAGTGCAGACGAACTAAATAAACGCTGTCATGTTATCCTCCATTTGGATGACTGGTGTTTGGGAATAATGTGAGACACTTCAGGGAGGTCACTATATTAAATTATTCTGATGACAGACTATGGCTTTTCATAATGATCAAACCAACATTTGAACAAACTAACAAACCACCAACTGTGCAATGAGATTGGTCTGCTGGTTAGTCCAGTTATCCAATCATATCCAAGTCATTTGAGTTTTTTCTAAACCAATTGGACTTTTCTGAACCATTGAACTGGTATCAAAGTGATTGGCTCTGTCCGAAAGTTTAGACCGCTGCCTCACTGCCCTATCAGTCAATGGCTTTGCAGAAAAAGTTTGCACATGAAGGTACCTCCCAATTTCGGACAGGTTTCTGATGCCATGTTTCCACCAGGTATTAAAGGATTAATTTACCCAAAAATGAAAATAATGTCATTTATTATTCACCTTCATGTCGTTCTACACCAGTAAGACCTTCATTCTTCTTCGGAACACAAATTAAGATATTTTGGATGATGATCAATGCCACCTAACTTGAAAGGTTACTCAAAACATATTTAAAATTCATGTGAGTACATTGGTTCTACCTTAATAGTATAAAGCGACAAGAAAACTTTGTGTGGAAAAAATTGAATAAATAACGACTTTTCAACAATATCTAGTGATGGCCGATTTCACTGCTTCAAAAGCTTTACGAATCATTTGATTTGAATCAGTTGTTCGGAGCGCCAAAGTCACATGATTTCAGCAGTTTGGCAGTTTGATTCTCGATCCGAATCACTGATTCAAAACAAAAGATTCATAAAGCTTCAGAGCTTCATGAAGCAGTGTTTTGAAATCAGCCATCACTAGATATTGTTGAAAAGTTATTTTGGGGTGTTTTTTTGGGGGGGGGCGCACAAAAAGTATTCTCATCGCTTTATAATATTACAGTTTTTTTTGATTGCTAAACGACAGTGAGCACAACTGGAGCTACATGTGCAAAACTCTAACTACAGTCTGCACTACCAACAGTCACCTGAGCTAAACAGTTAACACATGGCTCAAAACAGGCTCAGTGCAGCCAAACACTATGCACAACCCTCACTGTGATAACACACACTGTCACTCAGAACACACTGAGAGTAAAAACACTAGCATCAAACACCAACACAGAAAATACTAACTTTTCATCTTTACATTTTGAACAATTTCAGTGACTTCATACAAAGTAATATTTTCTTCAAAGAAAAGAGTGACATTTCACATGATTTATTTAAATTTTTAGAAGATAATTCTTTAAGGTAAATGGACATTAGCAGTTTGCTTCAATAGTCTGTAGTAATTTACGAAATTACAGTAATGAGTTACATATATATATATATATATATATATATATATATATATATACACACATACAATCTCTATATAAATATGTGTGTGTGTTCACTAACAAGTCTAAAACAAGACACCTGCTTAGCCTTTCAGCTGAAATTACAGTGTTTGAAAGGCACAAGGCTGAAATCTATTCTGTTTTGAATGTGTGGTTCACAGTTTTGACAGCAGTGCGTTAGCATTTGAACAAAGTGCTGTAAATCCACAGTGTTGTGCAGGTTGTAGTTAAAGTCATGGGATAAGTGTGTAGAGTTTTGAAAACTGTGTTCAAGCAATGAAAAACGAACAAGAGTTTGGTCCACATGAACTACTGCTGTGCAGACTGTAGTTAGAGTTTTGCACATGTGACTCCAGTTGTGCCCACTGTCGTTTAGCAATCGGAAAAAACTGTAAGGTAGAACCATTGTACTCACATGAACTGTTTTAAATATGTTTTGAGTACCTTTCTGGATAGAGGCCTCACTGAGCCATCGGATTTCATCAAAAATATCTTAATTTGTCAGTCTAGAAACATTACCATTTACAACTGGTCTTAATGTGTTTTAACGAGTTCGTTTGCCCATATAATCTTTAGGATATTAGGTTAGCTAATTTGGCTTGCTGTCCACTGAGGAGGGGCTCGATGAAGCATCTTCAACTCGAGCTCTGATACACCCCCCAGTGAATAAATATAGGATGTGATTACATAGGGCAAGGTACCTGAAATGAAGGTGGAGTTTGGGGAGGTGGAGGGATGCTGAAACAGCTGAGACTGAAGAGAGGTAAGCAGCTGCTTATATGCTCTGGCTGTTGATTGGAAGATTAGATGGGCTCGCTCCTCCCTAAATTACGTTTAGGAACTTCACTTAAATGCATCTCCTGTGACCACTTGTGTTGAAGCCATTAATCTGCTTATGAGCAAGCAGTAAAGGAAGTGAATGGAAAGGATACAAATTGTAACACCGATTTCAAACTTAATCCATAGCAAAGTCTGAATCAGTTGTTTTGGTGCACTTTCTAAAAATGCATCCCATATCAGGTTAGGTCATTCTTTTGTGTCTGTTCAAATGCATTCGACCACATTAGTGTCTACACTATGAAAGCAGTCTGGTTAAATGTGTTTCTGACTGTCTCTGGAAGTGGTGAAAAGTGGACAAGCTCAAAACATTTTAGACCATGTTTACACCTGTATTTAGCATCCTAAGAGCAGGTGTAAACAGGGCCAAGGGAAGCATAATTATCTAAAACAAAATAGAAGGAGCTTTAGTCAGGGTTCCTACACATTTTCCATTTCAAAATTCAATACTTTTCCAGACTCAAATTTCCAGACCTCCTATCAAATGTTTTTCTCCCATTGGTAAGCCTCAGTCTCATTTTCTCTGTTTTCTCTGCTTCATGTTTGTATTAGGGTCTTACAATTTTTTAGTGATTTTTAAATTAGTGTTTGATTGTTGAAATAAAGTTTGGTATTTAGTATTAATGTCTCAGCCCTTCTCTTCGTAAAACCACATACCTGTGAGACTTTTGTTGGGGATTAATCTACAAGTACTAATATATTCCCTGTTGAAAAGGGTGGCATAGTGAGTTTGTTTCCCTTTCCGACCATACCACTCGCTACATAGGCGTAAATATTTCATTTGTTTAACATTCTAATAATTTGACAAATACTTCATAGACATCGTTCTCTGATTTATCCATTCTGCTCTACTGTCGGTATTTGTTGTTGGTATCAAAGCATAGAGTAGCCTACGAGAAGCCTACACAAGCACAGCATAAGCGCAGTAATATTTTAGAATTTCATGAGTTTATAAACATCTGCAAAGTCAAAAGAGGTGTAAAAGGTGATGTGTAGGAGCTACACATCATTTTTGTGATTTTAACATGTAAACTAAGCATTCTGGTGCACTCTGACAAGAACTTAAATGGAAAAAACAACATTTGCTTCAAGTAAAAATAAATAAATTACTGGCAGTACGGCTGAGCATTGACACAAAGTTCACAGTTGAATGTGATTTTGATTCAGAAGCTTGCGATTTGATTACTTTTCAAGAAAAAAAATCTCTCAACTAATGCTGTAAACTACACAGAGAACCACAGCTGGTACATCATTATAATATTAGGTTAAAATCGATTTGTAAGCTACTTACATATAGGCTAAATTACACAAGGAAATTTATATACATTTTTAATGACAATTATTTTTCTATTCTTTTTTTATTTAGGCCTAAACATTTAAATGGCTTTTCTGAGGTAGGCTAAATGTGACATTTTTACAAGCTGTTTTATTGACGCCTTTCTGCGGTTGAAACACTGATTGATCGATTGCATGTGGCATGATGCGGATTTCGGCAAGTTGTACTGTATCTTTCAACATACCTTCGGATGTTCATTTATGTTTATTTTGTGTAAAGCAGAAGAGATGGTTGGTTCACGAGCGCTACAGCGATCTATCACGCCACAGAGCAGCAAGAAAGATCGTGACTCACTCCAGCCTATGGGAAAGTAGCCTATTTACGATTCTTGTGAGAATGCTGAGACACACACACTTGCCCCGAAAAAATCCTCTTTGGATCTACACGATTCACATAAATTATGTATTTTTATTCAAAAGGGCTAATTTTGCTGTAAAGTGACTAGTTTGCAGGTATGATAAATTAGAAAACTGAATAGAGCCAATAGTCTGGAAGCACAAATATTTTTCCATACTCTGATTTCTTTATATGATAGTGGGATATCATAGGCAGTGAATGTTTTATCATTTGAAAATTACAGTTTTTTTCGATTGCTAAACGACAGTGAGCACAACTGGAGCTACATGTGCAAAACTCTAACTACAGTCTGCACTACCAACAGTCACCTGAGCTAAACAGTTAACACATGACTCAAAACAGGCTCAGTGCAGCCAAACACTATGCACAACCCTCACTGAGATAACACACACTGTCACTCAGAACACACTGAGAGTAAAAACACTAGCATCAAACACCAACACAGAAAATACTAACTTTTCATCTTTACAGTTTGAACAATTTCAGTGACTTCATACAAATTAATATTTTCTTCAAAGAAATTAGTGACATTCTTTCACATGATTTATTTAAATTTTTAAAACATAACAGTTCTTTAAGGTAAATGAAAATGAGCAGTTTGCTTCAATAGTCTGTAGTAATTTACGGAATTACAGTAATGAGGAAAAAAAAGGTAGAAACTAAAAGTACATACTGTAATTCGAACAAATAATTGAGGGGCTAATCATGCAAAATTGCAATCAGCAATGTTTGAAAGGCACAAGGCTGAAATCTATTCTGTTTTGAATGTGTGGTTCACAGTTTTGACAGCAGCGTATTAGCATTTGAACAAAGTGCTGTAAATCCACAGTGTTGTGCAGGTTGTGGTTAAAGTCATGGGATAAGTGTGTAGAGTTTTGAAAACTGTGTTCAAGCAATGAAAAACAAACTACGGTTTGGTCCACATGAACTGCTGCTATGCAGACTGTATTTAGAGTTTTGCACATGTGACTCCAGTTGTGCCCACTGTCGTTTAGCAATTGAAAAAAACTGTAACTTCTGAAGAAATGTTTTGCTGAAAAGTTTGCTTGAGTTGTCTTTTGTAATGCAATTTGGTAATGCAAAGACATTTATAGGGGTTACTGTGTGTGTGTGTGTGTGTGTGTGTGTGTGTGTGTGTGTGTGTGTGTGTGTGTGTGTGTGTGTGTGTGTGTGTGTGTGTGTGTGTGCTTTTGTTTATATTACATTGTGGGGACCAAATGTCCCCATGATGTAATATAAACCTGAGTTCACCTACATCGTGGGGACCAGCCAGCGGTCCCCACAATGTAAATGGGTTTATAAATCATATAGAATGAGTTTTTGTGAAAAAGTAAAAGTTTGCACAGTTTCCTGTGAGGGTTAGGTTTAGGGGTAGGGGCAGGGTAGGGGGATAGAATGTACAGTTTGTTCAGTGTAAAATGCATTGAAGTCTATGGAAAGTCCCCACAATTCACAAAAACAAACATGTGTGTGTGTGTCTTTGTGTGTGTGTGTGTGTGTGTGTGTGTGTGCGCGTGTGTGTGTGTGTGTGTGTGCGTGTGTGTGTGTGCGTGTGTGTGTGTGCGTGTGTTTTTGTGACATATCAGGACACAAATGTGTATAACAAGAAGAGGTGACTTATGAGGACAGTACCCCATGTCCCCATTTTTCAAAAGGCTTATAAATCATACAGAATGAGTTTTTGTGAGAAAGTAAAAATGTGATGGTTAGGTTTAGGTGTAGGGTTGGTGTAGGGCGATAGAAAATACGGTTTGTACAGTATAAAAACCATTACGCCTATGGAATGTCCCCACAATTCACAAAAACAAACCTGTGTATGTGTGTACACTCCAGGGCAATAAATAAATAAAATGGCTAAACACTAAGCTTTTCATTGTCTTAACAACAAATTACTGGTCAGGAAATGAGCAAATTTAAGCAAATGCACTAAAGCCATTGCTGGCTCAGAAAAACATCAGAGATAGAATTAAGTTTTTGGCAGAATGTGGGAAGTTTGATTCGTGGTTCTGCAGTTGTGTGGAGTGATGAATCACAATGAAACACGAGTTGCGTGGCGATCCTCCAAAACAGTGTCTTCGAAAATATGTTGAGAAATATAATAATAAATCCATCTCTACCATAGTGAAGTATATGGGGATGTCATTGTGTGGGGAGCCTTTTACAGTTTTTTTCAATTGCTAAACGACAGTGGGCACAACTGGAGTCACATGTGCAAAACTCTTAACTATAGTCTGCACAGCAGTAGTTCATGTGGATCAAACTCTAGTTCGTTTTTCATTGCTTGAACACAGTTTTCAAAACTCTACACACTTATCCCATGACTTTAACCACAACCTGCACAACACTGTGGATTTACAGCACTTTGTTCAAATGCTAACGCACTGCTGTCAAAACTGTGAACCACACATTCAAAACAGAATAGATTTCAGCCTTGTGCCTTTCAAACACTGTAATTTCAGCTGAAAGGCTAAGCAGGTGTCTTGTTTTAGACTTATTAGTGAACACACACACATATATATATGTAACTCATTACTGTAATTTCGTAAATTACTACAGACTATTGAAGCAAACTGCTAATTTCCATTTACCTTAAAGAACTGTTATGTTCTAAAAATTTAAATAAATCATGTGAAAGAATGTCACTCTTTTCTTTGAAGAAAATATTACTTTGTATGAAGTCACTGAAATTGTTCAAAATGTAAAGATGAAAAGTTAGTATTTTCTGTGTTGGTGTTTGATGCTAGTGTTTTTACTCTCAGTGTGTTCTGAGTGACAGTGTGTGTTATCACAGTGAGGGTTGTGCATAGTGTTTGGCTGCACTGAGCCTGTTTTGAGCCATGTGTTAACTGTTTAGCTCAGGTGACTGTTGGTAGTGCAGACTGTAGTTAGAGTTTTGCACATGTAGCTCCAGTTGTGCTCACTGTCGTTTAGCAATCGAAAAAAACTGTAAGCTACTGGTATTGGTGTGCTTCTACACTATGAAAAGTCATTTAATGCTTTGGAGAACAGGAGAATATTGTAGAATGACTTGCTTCCCACAAATGAAAAGTTGTTTTCAACAAAACCAATGCTCCTGTCCAAATTGCAAAGACAACCAAGAAGTGGCTTGCCTTAAGAACAAGTCCATCAGGCTCATGTTTTGGACTGGTCAGTGTCCAGATTTGAGCCCTATAGTGCATATTTAGTCTCACATTAAACTCAGACAAACTGGGGACATTTTTCAATTACTCATGAACTGTTTGAAGCCATTAAAGGATTAGTTCACTTTTAAATAAACTTTTGCTGATAATTTACTCACCCCCATGCCATCCAAGATGTCCGTTGTCTGTCTTTCTTCAGTCGAAAAGAAATTAAGGTTTTTGATGAAAACATTCCAGGATTTTTCTCCATATAATGGATTTCAATGGGCACCAAAGGGTTCAAGATCCAAATGACAGTTTCAGTGCAGTTTCAAAGTGCTTTAAATGATACCAGACGATGAATAAGGGTCTTATCTAGTGAAACGATCGGTCATTTAAAAAATAAATAAAAAAGTTTAAGCTTTTTTAAGTTTTATAAGCACAAATACTCGCGTTGCTCTGTTCTGGTATGCGCGTTTGTGACGTCACGTAATACGCAATTACGTTGAAAAGGTCATGCTTGACGGAGGCGGAAGTACCAACTCAGTGTTTACAAGTCAAACGTAATTTACAAAAAAAGGTAAAACAACTAATGGTTTTTCCATCCTGTGTTGTCAGTGCCATCAGACTGTCATACCCTTCCTCATCAGAACAAAAACACCTCTTAAAGTGGTCGCACACCGGACCCGAAGCGTCGCGTCTCTGACAACTCACAGGTACCACACACCGGCCACGCACATAATATATGCGCAAGCTCAATTTTGAATCGACTCCTGATAGAAGAGCTGCACAATGGGAGTGTTTTACGTCAACAGGGAAATGTTACATATGCCCATGCTTTAATATTTCGAGGTTAGTGTACATGGAAAAATGGCACAACAAAGCAAAAGGAAAGAAAGGCTGCGTTTATTATACATTTTTAGACTTTATTCAAGCTGTTAAACTAAAAATGTAAAACTAATGTATCTTGCAGCACATGGTGAAGTCAGTATGTACATTAACGATGATTTGAGAGAAATATAATATATATTTAATATAAAACAATGTACATGGTGCTCTGTGGTACGGCAGGATTTTGAGTCGTAGCGCGGTACCACGGACAGGCGCCGAATGTCACCGCCGGTGTGCTTACACTCATAGAAAACAATGCGTTTGAATTTTAAAGACGTGGCGCAGCATTGAGCTTCGAGTCCAGTGTGCGACCCCCTTAAAACGCTGTTGCTCAGTAACGGTGGAAATCCATTTTGTCCGGTAATGCAGCGAGATGGAAACAGGGACTCACCGACTGATTCTAATGGCAGGATTGAAATGGTCCAGTCGTGGCAGCATCTAGATTCTTCCTCTGTTGGCATTTGCCACATGTGCACCACCATGTCTCATTAGATCTTCGTCTGCCCGATGCTGGAGAGGTGTGTGTCGCCGCAGCAGTCTCTTCCATCTGCCTAATTTCTGTGTATTCCGGTTCAAAAAGGTAGGGCGGCGAAAAACTCATCTTCTCCTCGAAGTTCAAAATCATCTGACATTGTTATTTTAACTTTTTTTTGTAAATGGCGTTTGACTTTGCACGTTCAATCTGTAAACACAGACTCGTACTTCCGTAATTGCGTATTATGTGACGTCACAAACGTGCATACCAGAACAGAGCAAGGTGAGTATTTGTGCTTATAAAACTTAAACTTTTTTATTTAGTTTTTAAATGACCGATCGTTTTGCTAGATAAGACCCTTATTTATCGTTTGGTATCGTTTAAATCAATTTGAAGCTGCTCTGAAACTGTCATTTGGACCTTGAACCCTTTGGTGCTCATTGGAGTCCATTATATGGAGAAAAATCCTGGAATGTTTTCCTCAAAAACCTTAATTTCTTTTCGACTGAAGAAAGAAAGACATGGACATCTTGGATGACATGGGGGTGAGTAAATTATCAGAAAAAAATTTATTTAAAAGTGGACTAATCCTTTAACATTGAGTGAAACAATACTGACTCTTCTTCCTGTAAAAAGCTGTCTGCAAGTCTACCCACATGACTTAAACATTTACAGAATAGCTACAAAGGAGAAGGCTATTCCATCCTAAGTTACTTTATGTACAATATTTTTGCTAATTTCCTGACCAGTGATTAAAAATGGTTAAGACCAATAAAAGACCACTTTTTGGAATATTTTGTAGGGATGCACCGATACCAGTATCGGTATCGGCCCGATACCAAGCTTGTGTACTTGTACTCGTACTCGTAAAAATACCCCCGATACTAGGGCTGACCGATATATCGCATGCGACTGTCACGCGCATTTCGTCAGTAAAGCCGGTTCCCTGATTACCGCTAAATCGGCATCACCTGCTTTCAAATGGAGCGGCATTTAATAGACAGAGCCGTAGTTCACTGACAAGCCACGCAATATCGCGTTCATTATCGAAGGCGATTCATCTGCGACATGTACGCGATATTGCGCAGCTTGTCAGTGATCTACGGTTCTGTCTATTAAATGCCGCTCCAATCGCATGCGATATATCGGTCAGCCCTACCCGATACCAAAGACCGATACCTCACGTGACGTAACTGACAGGATTTTCCGAGCACAGAGACACCAGCGGCAACAGCAGAAACAATGTCAGCCTCAGAGGTGTGGGAATACTTCAAAATTAATGATGACAACACACATGCTTTCAGTCATAATTCGTTATTGATTAGTGAAGCGGGATAGGTGGAATCGCGCTGAATGACACAGACCAGAAGCGCGCTCTCTCGCGTGCGTGCTCTCTCTCTCTTTCAGTTCTCCTCGCGCCTGAATGGTCAAATGCACACATAGTTGTCAGAATGTCCATCATGTGGAGTTTCTCACATAAATACAGTCGGTTATGGCTTAGGTGGACCTAAACATTTGTGTAAAAACAGAATATGTGTCAGTCTCCATGGATTCGGTCTTAAAGGGACCGTAGCCTATATTTGTCATTAATGTTAATAAAACAACAAAAGATATTAAATAAATGTATACATGGTAAATAAACCTACTGTATCTGAAAAACAAGTTTATTTAATTTGTATCTCTATAGTATTTGTTGTATTGTTTGTTGTATTTTATAACAATTATATATATTGGTAGTTATGCCCTTTGAAGGTTATTGGACACTGTGAATTTTTTTGTTCTTTAAGTTTGTGACAAGCAAATAAAAATTATTACTTTTTTCATTAGAATAATAATAAAGAAGCTGTCCTACATTCATTAGTCTCACTGTGTTGTGCTTGGAAAACTGCAACATCACAAAAAAAAAAAATGAGAGAGAGAGAGAAATTAATAAATGTATAGGCATCGGTATCGGCACATCCCTAATGTTTTGTTATGTTTTTAGAAGAAGTCTCTAATGCTCATCATTTATTTGATCAAATATCCAGTAAAAACAGTAATACTCTGAAATATTATTATAATTTGAATTTTCAGCAGCTTGTACTCCAGTCATCAGTCACATGGCCCTTCAGAAATCATTCTAATATGCTAATTTGGTGCTAAAGAAATCAATTTTCTATTATCAATGTTGAAAACAGCTTTTGCTACTTAATATTTTTGTGGAAACCATCACCGACATTTTTTTTTAAAGAAAAATTATAAAAATGACTTTTGAATAATGAAATTAATGAATACTTTTATTCAGCAAGGATGCATTCAATTGATCAAAAGTGACAGCAAAGGCATTTATTATGTTACAAATAAATCTATTTCAAATAAACGATGTTCTTTTAAACTTTCGATTCATCAAATAATCTTGAACAAAATATATTATGGTTTCCACAAAAATGTTAATCAGCGAAATTGTTTTCAATGTTTATAATACCAATACCATTATAAATAATTGAGCACAAATAATAACTGATAATAAATACATTATATTTTAAAATACTTTAAAACAGAGAAGTTACACTGCCCTGCCAAAAAAAAAAAAAAAAAAAAAAGTTGCTGTTTGGATTTTAATAGGCAAATACTTAAGAGTCAATCGGTGGATTATTACAGTGATTATTATTTTTCTAGCATGTTTGGCACCGGAACGTTTAACCCTAAAAGATGGAGTGTGTAGCTTTTAATTTCTTAAACAACCATGTATTAAGATGTATCATGGCCATATTCCAGGATGACAATGTCAAGATTCATCAGGCTCAAACTGTGAAATAATTGTTGGGAGGGAGCATGAAGAATCATTTTCACACATGAAAATGTAAGTTTTTGGGATGTGCTGGAGGAGACAGAGAGAGAGCTCGCCTCTTGTATTGACAGTGCAAGAGGTGAGCACTCTGTAAAGTCTACTACAGCACATCCCAAAGACCTTCAATGAAGTTAAGGACTCAGAGGTGCCAATTCATGTGTGAAAATGCTCTCTGAACCATTCTTTCACAATTTTAACCCTGGTGAATCTTGATAATGTCATCCTGGAATATGGCCATGATACGTCTTAGCTACATACTATCTTTAAGGGTTAAAAGAACCGTTGCCAAACATATAACATGCTAGAAACATAATAATCACTGTAATAATGATCCTTATTTGTATTTGCCTATATTAAAATCCAAACAGCGACTTTTTTTTTTTTTTTTTTTGGCCAGGCAGTGTATTTTAAATTTAATAATGTTACTGTTTTACTGTATTTTTGATCAAATAAATGTAGCCTTGGTGAGCAGAAGAGACTTCAAAAACATAAAAAAATCGTAATGATTCCAAACTTTTGAAAGGTTGTGTATATATATTCATCTGTGTAGTCACCTAATTAAAACTGTGTTTCGGTTCTCACGTTTGTAAAGTTAACAGCACACTTTCAGTGTACAGGTGAATCTGAGGGAGTTTGATGAGTCACCACTGGAATAGGAGGAGGACACACCCTATTAACAAGTGTCAACTCCAAATATCTCCTTGGGTTCTGCAGTAATGTGGGTGTGGGATACAAAAAAAAAAAAGCTGGTCCACATACGAGGCAATGTGCAAACAAAATGTAGAAAGGCAGCAGCAACCACCCCCACCCCCAACACTCCCCGGTCCCCTCCAGGCTAAACTTACCCGACCTGATTTCTGCAGCCACCTTCCAATATAAAAGTTGGGAAACGCATTGTTGAACACCCTCCAGAGCAAATAAGATGTCAATGCTTGTTGTATCCTTGTAAAGGGTGGGAAGGTATTATTAATATAAATAATATGTGCATTTTCTTTCATTCTAAACATGATTTAGTGTCATTGGTGTTTATCCTCTCCAACAGTAAACTCAGCATGAAACAATTATGGACATTTTGAACTAATATGGATGTGCACTTCTATTAAAACAAGTCTTGTGCATTAGCGTTTCTCAGTATGACTGAATGGAAAGGAGGAGGGAAGGTTAAATAAACAGCTAACTGAAATCCCAGGGTTGGCTCTTGGCAAATACAACTTTTTGAATTGGCATGATTATATATTTATGATTTATGGTCAGCATGAGTGTTATTGTATGGGATATATGCATAAAAATCTCAAAATGAGAGCTCAAATATTGTCCTCCAACATCTATTCTGTTTTTTTTTTTTAATAGATTCTAATTATCCATTGTATGTTGTTAATGGCAAAGTCAAGTTCTGTTCTTGTCCTTCTTGAGCTTTTGATACAGAGAGACTGGTAGTAGGTTTTTGGTTGTTTACACACAGTGATTCATAGTTAATTGCCATGGCTTTTTGCATGATGAAATCAGGATTAACCTGTATCCTGAAAAGCTTATTCCACAGGAGAGCAATTCACTTATGTTTAATATCGCTGATATATGAATGAATTACTTGATAGATGCAGAGGTTTCATCAGGAAGCTTGCAGTTGTACTGTGGAGAGGCTGCTAAAATTAATGTTCCTAATGGACAACTGAATCCACAGAATCCACAGTATAAATGAACATAATATAATACAAATGACTAAGTATCCATATATTAACCCTTTGTGTTTCTGTGTATACTGTGTAGTATATTGTGTAACATAACTTTTCATTCCTGTTTTTTTTTTTTTTCTCATGGGGGGGATTGCATCACATTGGGAATAAACATGCCGAAACACTCCTCAAACTGTGCTATTAAGCACATTTCTTCTACATCTGGGTTTTAAAACGCATTTTTGTTGAGCAAAAATGTTCACAGATCAACTTTATCTAACATTGTTTACCGAAAATTGAATAATATAATGTATTTCCTCATAAATTTTATTACTGCATTTATTTAATTATTTATGTATGTGGAAGTGTTTATGATAATACATGATAACTGCATCTCTGCATAAGTCTCACAATTATGTTTTTTTTATTTATGTTTTATGTTTACCAAAAAAAGCACGCTGAAGAGCAATACTGGCTCAACAGTGAAGATGGCAGGCTTTTGTGAAAACATTGATATTGATATTAATAAAAGAACATTACTTAATTTTGGTTTAATTGTATTTTGTGAATTCTTGAATGAAATATGAATTTCATGAGTTCACATATCCATATAATTAAATAGAGTAAAGTTATGCGTATTTGGCGTGCTGTCCGGGGAGAGGGCTCCGAGCTCGGAATTTTGGCCCGAACCCAGAGTACTCCCCTCGGTGTGGTAAAAGTAGATAGAACTATAAGTGAAGCGATGGGGTGGAGGAGGGATGCTGATAAACTCTCAGATGAACAGAAGTCAGTCTGCTGAATTTATACCTTTTGACATTGGTTGAGTTGATTAACTGAATGCCCTCCACCTGTGCTAATTAGGTTAATCATCTGAACTTGCTCCTCCCGAATTTTGTTAATAAAACATCATTCAGTTAGGGGGAGGCATTTATACAAAAACTATTCACCTAATTTCCCAACATTTACCACAAAATTGTGCTCTAAAATGTCTGGTGTTTTATGTCAAAAAATCAAAAATAATATTCCATTATTAGACATATTGCAAACCAAAGAGTGTTAATAGACCTTACTCAAGTTGAATGATAACTAACACAACTGTACAGCATAATAATATAAACATACAGAACATCTTTCTACATAGGTACTTTTATATGAAACTCGTAACATCTTATTACACAAACAGATAAAATTCCTATTATAACATTTATGTAAAATGTGAACATTGAAGAACAAATGGCATTTCTGGAGGGACCTGAGTGACTTTGTATTATTTGTGTTCTGTAACTGTTATGTTTTGATACACTGTAAAAAATTTTACGTAAAATCAACAGTAACTTACTGGCAACAAATAGCCAGCAAGCTTCAGTATTTTATTCCACGGTAATATTACTGTAAATCTGACTACAGTAGTTCACAACATACTGTATAATAACTTACAGTATATTTATACTGTAAAATTAATTACAGTTCATGTTTTTGCACTGTATTTTAAAATACAGTAAAGTTATTATGCAGTATAATTGATTACGGTAGTTTTTATATTCACATATATGCATATATACACAACATATAACTAACTACAATCTGTTACATGCTTAAAAAATAATTAAATATAAAGGCTTGTATGCAAAAAAAAATTTCACAGTTATATTACTGATTATTAGATGTCACATAAATTATGACAACACTCAGAAGTCCATTTAAAAACTTTTATTACAATTTAATTCATTAAACGGTAAAAACACTCTCCAGACTTGACAGGGCCAATGCAGATCCCAGGTTTTTGCTGCCTATAGAGAACAAAACACAAAAATTGAGTTGCACTACAGCTTGACAGACATCAATGTGATAAACAGACTTGAAAATGACTTACCTCTTTATTAACCGAAGAGCGATACTCATCAGCACGCTGCAATGTCGAACAACATACACGCTGAAAGAAATGAAAAACATATTCAACACTGCATAGACCTACACAGAGATATTCGTTTCACAATGCATCCCCTTTCTGAATGATCCTGATCTCCTCAATCCATTACAAAGCTAAAACCGCTCACATTTTATGAATTTTACAGCGTTCTTCAATAGCTGAAAATGACTTACCTCTTTATTAACCGAGAGAGAGATACTCATCAGCACGCTGCAATGTCGAACAACATACACGCTAAAAGAAATGAAAAACAAATTCAACACTGCATAGACATCCTGATCTCCTCGATCCGTTACAAAGCTAAAACCGCTCTCATTTTATGAATTTTACTGCGTTCTTCAATAGCTGAAAATGACTTACCTCTTTATTAACCGAAAGTCATGCATAACATTAGTGCAACAGGTCGATTTCGAACATAGCTTTAGGCTTAGGCGCGTAAGGCCTCGATCGCGACAGGACACACACACACGGTGTAAGTTACACACAAATGTTCAGAAACAAGAACATTTCGATTACTTTGTTCTGAACTTGAAATTATTAACTAACATTAACAGCAAACCTTGTGATAATTAGTATTTGGCTAACGTTAAAGTTAGAATGTTTGTGTTACAAAACTACTATCAAACCACCGATTATTTAACGTTAACGTTAGTGGTAACGTTAAAACGAATATCTTCCCATTTTGGGTGAAACTTTTAGAAATACACATCTTTAAGATATTGAATAAAATTGTATATCTCACCTGACTGGTTCTTGTTGGTCTTGCTCATCCTCAAAGGCTCAGCAAATGAACTGGAAAATGAGCGCGGGCTGACGGTTTAGATGATTGGTTGCCAGGTATATCCCTTGCGATTCCGCTCTTAATTAGTGTGTTTAATAGAAAGCAAAATATATAATATATTAATATATTAATAATAATAATAATAAAAGAATATCATGGGAATTGATTTTATCTATTTACCTAGCCTATATTATTGACATCTACATCTCTACAACTACCTCCCACCCACAAAATTGTTGGCTATAACTTATGAGATTAGTTGGTTTTGTGTCAAAATCTGGCAACCATAAAGATACGCAATTAAAAAACACCCACATAAAACATTAAACTTTTTTTAACTATATGCTAAATGCCTTAATATATGGGTTACCTTATGAAACGATGTATTATAAAATTCCTTATAAATAAATATATAATTAATAAATAAAATTCCTTGTCTGTTGGATTATTACTGTCATCAATTTAACAGTAATATAAGGATTACTGTAATTATTTTCCCACTCTATTGTTTTTTTCAAAGAATAGCATAAATTGACAGCAACTGTCCTGTAAATAGTTTCTACAGTAAGACAAAGCTGGAAATACAGCAATAATACTGCAAAAGTTATAAAATTGACAGCAACTTACTGTAAACTGTTTCTACAGTAAGCTTTCTCTGATAATACAGCAATAATACTGTGAAAACAACAGAAATCGTTTACAGTGTATGCTGTCTGTGTGCAGAACAGATGGGGCCCCATCTAAAGTGTGAGTGTTCTGTGCCAGAGTCACCAACTTGAGAAGCAAAGAGTGAGTTTATCATGGCAGGCCCATGCAGTGAACATACAAAAAGTCAGTAGTACTGATGTAAATGAACTAGCCAAACAAGGCTAGTTGCAATACAAACTGTCATGAAAACATTAATTTTCATGCAAAACAAAACGGAATTTTGCTATTTGAATATGCAGGTCTTTAGTTGGCCTGGTAGGCTTTGTTTTAAATTTACAGTTAAGATAAAGATTTTTTGAGATTGGCGTGGGAGAGGATTGATGGTTCCTAGGAGGTGAGTGGAAGGTTTCCTGAAAGCTAAGAATCCTTGACCCATAACCCTTTCACCCACTCATTTAGACCAGTCACACACACACACACACACACACACACACACACACACACACACACACACACACACACACACACACACAAGAGAGAGACATTAATTTAAAAGAATTTTACAAAAATACATGCAATGCCTCTCCCCCTCTCTCCTCCGGCACACCCTTATGTGTACAAAGACTATGACACCCAAAGGAGTAACTTATAAGAAAAAAGAAAAGAAAAAACGTGGAATCTTCCGATAATGAATAAGCTAGTATACATTTGAAAAGTATACTATGAACTTATGCGTTAAACTATTGTCACAATCGTAGTTACAATGTCATTGGTGTACTGTTACACTAAAGCTATTAGTCAAAAGTTATTTTTACATCTTTAACATTTTCTTGTTTGATGGCAGCTGCATAGTATTCTAATTTTTTTTATTCAGTTGCTAGTGTTGCTTTCAACTACACTCTAAGAAGAAAAGGTTCAAAAATGAACCTTTTGAGGTTCCTGGCGATTGCAACTGTGGGGGAACCTTAAAGGTTCATTTTTGAACCTTTTTAAAAAGGTTCTAATTGGAACCTTCACTTAAAGGTGCATTAAAGCCCATTAAGGTTCCATTTTGAACCTTTTCCTTTTAGATAGCAATAACATATATTAATAATAATTATTAAAATATAATATAAAATATACATTAACTATATGTCTTATATATAACTTGTATAACTATATCTTAATCCCATTTCAAAACATTGAATACAGAACACAATGATTGTCTATAAAATGTTTAATACATAAATATAAAATGTGAGCACAGGCACCAATGGACAGAGAAAAAAGGAAAATTGTTTGTTATCATTCAAATAAATAAATAAATAAACAATCAAATAAATAAATTCATTCATTAATCTATACATTTCCATCAACCTTTAACAGAATGTAGCTGAATATCTATCATTTTTATATTATTTTTAATAATTTAATTTTTAATTTATATATAATTTTTAAGATAATGTTTAAACAGGACATTTTTATTTTTCAAATAATGTTAAGAGTGTTTCTCGGCTTTGAAGCATATTCAAGGTTGAAGATTAAGTACATTGTCATTAGAATAACATGGTCATATGACCTGGTCATATCGTCTACTTCACAGACTTTCTCCCCTTGCATCATTATTTCTAAAACAGACCGCATCCAAGTGTAACCCGTGTGGCTCGCTTATGCCCAGCGTGATGTGCGGCCAGCGACACCGGGTATTAAAACTTGGTCTGCGTTGTGTTACGTTGTGTTGAATGAAGAGACAGACACGGGACAGCAAGCAGTCGATTCACTGGATCTTTTTACTGAGTAAAAGAGAAAAATAAGCAGCCTCAGATTGAGTGGCCCTTATATGACTCTCTTCCATCGAATCACATTTCAAAAGGGCGGAAGAAAACATGAACATAAGGAAAATAATATAGAAAACATACCTGTTTAACAGAGACAAATAAGCAGCCTCAGATCCAGTGGCCCTTATAACACTATAAAACAAATATGGTGCGCCTCCATTACCATGTGCTTGTTTCACATAAAAGACAGAAATATACCTCAAAGAATGTAAAATATCAAAAATAATCCCAAGGATAGATAAAACAGTACTTTACACATAAGTTTGGGTTGAAATAAAGATATAAAAGATATAATTAACATTAGGATTAAATAAAATTAACAGGATGACAAAAGAAACCTACCTCTTCCATCGAATCACATTTCAAAAGGGAAGAGGAGGAGACAGGACAGGAAATTAGGTCATACTGTGACCTCGCATCACTTAAAGGAGAAGCGCACCTTTAGATCAGGTATCATAAAACGTATATGAACAATTTTGTGTGAATTATAACAATATTTACTAGTATACTTTGTATACCTGTTACACAAGGCACATCCATTTACAGTATATACAGCACAGGGTTGGGTGTACGTGGTTCCTAAACAAGAAGAGAATAATGTTATAT
This sequence comes from Chanodichthys erythropterus, assembly GCF_024489055.1. Taxonomy (NCBI): domain Eukaryota; kingdom Metazoa; phylum Chordata; class Actinopteri; order Cypriniformes; family Xenocyprididae; genus Chanodichthys; species Chanodichthys erythropterus. The sequence continues at coordinate 14,408,771 of NC_090241.1, read as the reverse complement.
TCAATATAACATGTATGTATTCAATATAAACGTATTAAATGATACATAATTTCCATTATTATTTGCTTTTAAGTCACAATTTGAAACACAATTTTACTCACAACTGAGGTGACATTAAGGGCTGGATATCATGATAATATTTCCTTTGTGGAGTGATGTTTCATATAGTCTGTCCCCTCACTCTTTGTCCGTGTCATTTAGTCCTCTAAAAGGATTTGGTGATCATCAAGCATTTGGTTTTCATTTTATCCAAGTGGATCCCAACGCTGTAATCATCTTCTCCTGAATAAATCTACCCACAAAAATATGTCTGCTATTCTTAAAAAACTTAAGTTGATTCTGTCTGGGACACTTACCCCAACTGCCCTTGACCTCTTTTGATACACATCTTGGTCAGACAGATTGTCCATCTAAAAAAACAAAAGAAATATATTATTACGCAAGTGTGTAATTTTAGAGAATGGTGGAGAGTAAAAACAGTTCTCTATATTTCCAGGTCTCCAACAAGCGAACAATTAAACAAGGTGTGTTCAGCCATTGTTACAAAATACCAGTGCCCGGTTGCATAAAGAGAGTATTTTTGGTGTTCCAGAAAAACAAAAATAAGGACTTAAATAGTGATGATGAGTGTGTCGAATCAGCGGTTCGGAGCGCCAAAGTCACATGATTTCAGCAGTTTGGTGGTTTGACGCGCAATCCGAATCATGATTCGACACGCTGATTCATAACGTTCTGAAGCTTAAAGGGGGTATAATGCTATATTCTGACTTATTTACACTGTTAAAGGGTTGGATTCTCATGCTAAACATGGCCAAAGTTTCAAAATACGAGTTGGACGAATGACGGAGTACTGTATTTCTGTGCCAAAAATACTACACCAGCTTCCTGCAGCAGTATTTTGAATTCGGCCATCACTAAATAAGTTGTTATTTAGTTTTTTTGGCACACCAAAAATATTCTCATGGCTTTATAATATTAATATTGAACCACTGTACTCACATGAACTGATTTAAATGTGTTTTTAGTACATTAATGGATCTTGAGAGAGGAAATGTCATTGCTGGCTATGAAGGCCTCACTGAGCCATCGGATTTCAACTAAAATATCTTAATTTGCATTTCGAAGATTAATGAAGGTGTTACAGGTGTAGAACGGCATGAGGGTGAGTAATAAATGACATTATTTTCATTTTTGGGTGAACTAACCCTTTAAGGTGCTTTATGCAACCGGGCACAGATAAGAGACAAGACTGGAAGAGTGTATGTAAGAACATGTCAAAGAGCCCTTCAGTTTATATATATTAGCCATGTAAGTGAAAAGGTGTTATTTCATTTGGCATACTTACATCTACAATACTTGCCAAATTTTTAGTGTCACAAGTCCTTGGACCCTTGGTAAAATACCCCATTTCCTTACTTTGCTAAACCTGCTACGAATTTAATTTAGTCTTTCAATACCAGTCAAATGTGATCTTTCTTGAATTAGTTTTTAAGCATCTCATGCTATGTGTCGCTTACCTGGTTCCTTACCTGTTCGTCTCATAATTGAGATCCCTCACTTTCATCATCCTTTGTCTTCAGTCCAGACCAATCCGCTCACCATCATCTACAAATACAAAGAGACTGTTATCATCCAGCTAAGTTCATTCAACCTGTCATCATTCAATCTACTAACCTGTTTATTCTCCCCATCTCTGCCACCTGCAATAATAAACCTTTGTGAACTGTATTACCTCTGTTGTCTCCTTCTGTCCGTGACACCATGACTCCTTTAAAAATAATATTATGTAAAATACTATAAAAGGTTTTATGAAACTGCAGGGCTCTTTGACACGTTCTTACATACACTCTTCCAGTCTTGTCACTTGTCACCAGGGCTAAACTAACCTTGTTGTATTGTTTGCTTGCTTTACCTGAAATTAAAGAAAGGCAATTTTAACCTCCATCTTTCTTTAAAATTATGCACTTACCTGTACTTCACTGTTGGAATTATGTGCACATCTGATCAAACAGATTATTTTTTAACTCCATTTGCTTTGTGATAAAAAAAAGTAATAAATACATTTTATAAAGAAAAAAAATCTCCACTCTCCTTAAGTTTTTTTTGTATTGCTAGTGGGGTAGCTGATAAATTTCTGGTCACCCTGTTTGAGCAATACGTTGTGTTGAGATTGATCCATGTGAAATACCAAATCAAGTCCTACAAAAAAACAAAAAACTGCAGAGAGGTGCATGTTATAATGGTACTACTAACAGCTCAGTAATTTGTAATGATAGCAATATAGTTTAGCTAAAAGTATGTGGAAACCTAACCATCACACCTATACAAGTTGATGGGCATCCCATTCCAAAACGGGAATGCAATATAAGTTTAAAGCAATGTAAGTTGTTTTGGATAACAGTGTCAACTAAATACATACATGTGAGAAAATGCTAGTCACTGAATTCTTCAGTACAACCTATTAAGTATTTAAAAAATGTAAATAATAATTAATAGAGGTGTCCACATACTTTTTTAAAACTTTAAGAGTAGATGTAATAAACTTACACATGAATGGTGTTTGTGGTCTTGGTAGGCATCTCAGTCTTTAGGTTTTCTTCTAATCTTATGAATTTAACTTGATCCTTCAATTTAGGGAATATTTTAGGTATCATAGTTTTCAGTTAGGTTCATTCAAGTGTCCGCATCAATTCCATTGTCTGTTAAAACAACAGGATTCAATAGGAGAATGTCATATCTTCTTAATTGTGAAAATGTCTGTTTTGCTGCAATGGGGAAGTTAAACAGAGTGTGCATTTTTGTGAGATAAACCTTGAAATGTAGGGATGATCACCTGGAAACTGTTGCCATCAACCAGTCAGCCACATGGATTTTCCAGTGAATCAGCTCTGAGCTTATTCTTGCCTCTATATGCAGAGAAATATTGCAATTTAGAAAACAATGCGTTATAAAATATGAATAAAAATAAACTTTTCATTTTTACTAAATTCTCTCTCTCTCTCTCTCTCTCTCTCGAGCGCGCGAGCAAACACACGCGCACACACAGTAAGGATAAAAAACGGGAAATATCTTGAAATAGTACATGTGGGAAAGGTGTAGTAAGTGGTACACCCGGAATTATTTCTCCAGGCCGTTAAATTGACAATATTGTGGCCGAATTAACACGACGTGTCTGCTTAGGCCCGTCGTCATTTATTCATTATCACACACCTTAAAGTTTATGACATTAAATAGGTGTTTCATAGCTTTTCAAAAAGTTAATAGTTTATTTGAGACGTTATGTTGTCTTACCTCAGATTTTTGTGTCGTTCCGCTCAGTCCCACTCGGGCCCGCTGCTGCCGCTTCAACATTTGTAACGGTTTTTTCCACGTGACCACTGACATCATTGCGCGAGAGAGACTTGTGGAGATTCAGTGCATTGCGTTGCGTACCAAAGCCCAGATGAAAACATTTAAAGCATTTTGAAGGATTTGCTTATTCATGCTTAAAAACGAAACAATATTAATAATCTCGTTTACTTTTAGTGAAAATAATGTACTTTTGAATTGCTAGTTATTTGTCAGTATTCTTATTTTGTAAAAACATTTAGGCACAAGCAATCTCAGCACAATGATTAACAACAGCTGTAGTAAAAGCAATAGTAGTAGTAGTAGTAGTAGTAGTAATGATAATAATAAACTAAATAAAGAAAAAAATAATCTTCCTGATGAAACCTTACACAATACAATTATGAAATGTTTTCTAAAACATGAGCTAATAACAAAGTAGATAAAGTTGGAACAGAAGGAGAGATGAAACACGTAAAATAAATTGCCTGTGCATCACACTTTACTCATGATTTTTGCTCTAAAACTGCATAGTGTCCTTTTCAATTGGGGAATATTTTTTCGGTTGTCTAAGCGAAAGATATTGAACATAGTCTATTTTTAGGGCTAAGAATTTCACGTCACCTCTCCATTTAACATTGAACAGCTTCTTGTCCATTTATGAATGTAAAACTGAATTTTTATTCTTGGTCTTCTTAGTTTATGCTTTAAAAATGGACAAAAAACATGGTGTCTTTCAATGTTATGATGCAATTTATAGAAATGTGCGGGGAGGTCGGGGGGTACAGATGAAACACTGTATCGACTGTACACTCCAATCATATTAGAAAAGGTTCATAAACGAACCTTAACTATACACAGGTTCTAATATGAACCCTGTTACCACAACAAAGGTTCTAAAAAGAACTTCCAAATAACCAGTTTACCTGTAAGTTCAACTTTGAACCTTTTTGATAGTTAGAAGTTCATATTTGCACTGTAAAGTTCTTTATTGAACTCCAAAGGTTCGACCTCTTCTAAGAGTGTAGCTAACATTCTCACAGTCTCTCTCTCTCTCTCTCTTTTTGTGTGAATGTATGTGTGTGTGTGATCCTTGTAAAATGCAGAAAGTTTTCTGTTTTGGGTAGGTTTAACAAACATACAAACATCTTCTGTCTTAAAGAGAGCATGCACATGACATGAAGCCTGAGGCGAAGTCTCTTATCAAACAGCAGTGAAACTCATGAGGAGGCTGTTCGTTTCTGAATAATATTATCCATATACAATTGGTTTTGGCTTTTTATACAATAATGAAATATCCTATATGCTAATAAAGCAGTAGTATTGTACTAATTTTAGTATCAATATTCGATCTATCTAATGTTCCAGAGTAAAGATCTATGAATGGCTGTTCTGACTAAACTCTGTAAAAGCATGTGAAATTGAATTGAAGACTCATTGACGTCACCTGACATCACAAGATTCCTCAATTCTCAGATATTGCCCCTGGTACTTGACAAACTGCCAAACCAGGCAATTTAAAATCAAGCCTTTCTGTTGAGAGTGCAGAGATAAAATAAAATGTTTTTTTGTTGCCTTTTGTACAGTTTGAAATATTTGGGCAGCTGATACTTTCTTTGATGGTGTGGAATTATAGCAGCATAAAGCACAGCTTGCAGTAGGCCTATTTTCTACATACATACTTTATTTTGTCATAAAATGTTTTAGACTAGCTTGCTTCTGTTATAAGTGTTCCTGTAAATGCTTAATGTCTCGAAAATAAATGAACAATTTAATAAAACCAATACAAAAATATGCATACTTCATCATGTCCTAATGTTTAAAATATTGGTTAAAAACATGGTTGCATAAAAATTCACATGAAAACACTGGTCATCATATAAAAGGGAAGCAAAATTTCCCAAATTATTCTAAACCAGCAATACTGATATTCTAAAAGTACAGAACACATGTGCTTGGCCCATAGTTCTCTATTCAGTGTGTGTAAGCATTAGTGTACAAGGAAACAAATCATATACTTGTACTTTACCTGATAAGTATTACTCCAGGAGAAGTATAAGCACTCCTTTTAATTTTCCACTTGACAGGAAGTACTAAAGTACTTACTAAGAGAGGCACACACAGGGTTGGGCAAAAATACATCAAAATGTATTTTAAAATAAAATACCAAATACCTTAATTTTAAATGTATCAAAATAAACTACAAAATACAGCAGCCACACCATGTATCAAAATAAACTACTGTATTGATGTATTTTGAAAATACTAAAAAATACTTTTACAAGGGAGCGTGAAATTGGCCTATTTGATCTATCCCTTCACCATTACACTGACTGACAAACAATGTTTGATAGCAACAGCTTTTCTCTGCCCGAGTCATGCAATAAATCTGACATGCAACCAGTTAAAAGGCACAATATGTACAGCAGGATTTTTGGATTAAAATATTAAAAACCTCTAGTACAATGTTATATATTTTGTTGACTTGTGTACTTACATTATCCTAAATGTTTTCAAGAATTATTAAATCGAGAGAAATAAGGAATTTTAAACAAGACACAGGCTGTGTCCGTGCATCGCCTATCAATGACATAATGCCCTCAATTTCCAGTTTTATTTAGTAGAAACCATGGAAACATCAAAGCTTTAGATTCCTCATCTGTCTAATAAAACATATTATATGTTTTATTAGACAAATGAGGAACTGTTTGGATTCATTCATCAGCAGACAACAGCGCTGCTTTACTCTGCATACGCTAGACCGAAAAAAAGCGGAAGCAGCAACTTTGGCATAATAAATGTTCGCTTGTGTCGCGCTCGTCTCTCATTAGCAGTCACTCCAGCAGTCTCGTTCAGCTCCAACATCACTCTGTAACATTAATAATCTCATCCATGAACATGATTTCTGACCGAGTCCCGTCCTGATTCTTTTCCACTGGCTGTAGACGTGAAGACAACACCTTCCATGATTCCACAAAATCAAGGATAAGCGACTGAATAAGCGACCTCTAGCAAGTAACTTTAAATATTGTGGCTTTAACAGATCAAATATTCACATATCCCTGTGATCTCGCAGATGAAAGTTAGTTTTAATGTAACCAACAGTATAATGTTTGCGAATGACTCATAATTGTATCCTAATTTCGTTACTTGGTGTTTGGTAATGAAGGGCCTACTTTCCATCAGCAACACTGACTCAGTCACAAACAAGTCATTCATAAGAAGACAACTGATGGCACCTGTATCCATAGCAACTAGTTTCTAATTAATTAATCATTTGATTGTTAATCATAAATATAGGGGGCTGCTGCTCGTTATAATAGTTTTCAAGAACATGTAAATTGGTAAACTATTTAGCCGAAGCTACTAAAACCAACACCTAAACTTAACATCTGTTCTGATCCCAACAAGTCTGGGCAAACTATTGAGTAAGCACCAATCAGAGGCTGCATTTTTATGATGTCATCATGTAGACTTAGAGAGTATTTTACAGTATTTTAAAACTACAAAAATACAAAACACATTATTTTGATACAAAATACAAAGACATTTTCATCAACCCTCTCAAATACGTATTTGAAATACATGTATCATAAATACTGTCCATCCCTGGGCACACAGACATAGTAGATTGGAACTTTCATGAGGTTAGAGCAGGGGTTGGTCTGACAATATTATTATTAGTTATTAGGTATTACAGAGGCCCATATTTGAGTGGATGCAAACAAAAAAACTTTTTTTTTCTTTTTCAAACTGCCATAAGAATAATATGAAAAATTTGTGCAGGATGATGATACCTAATGTGTTATTAAGAGAATAAAATAGAAATCAATTTAGTTGTCATAGCACAAACTGAAATTTAAAATTAATATGGACCCATACCATGGGGCAAGAAGACCCCCTGCGTGCTAAATTTTTGCAATAAAAAAGCATGTAATAAAAAGAATGACAATGTTCACCCTAATAAATTAGAAGGGAGGGAGCTTGTCAAACAGCTGCAGCAGGCTGCATTCTACAGTCAGCCCACTCATGACCCTCTTCAGGTTAATGTCTGTGGATTCCTCACTTTCATTTAGATACTCTATAACATTATCAGAGCTGCATTCTCAGCACTTCTGTGTGGAGGAGGAATTTCCTGCTGTTTTCTTAATCAAGAAAATTAATGAAGCTTATTCAAATTTCTCACAGCTTAAACATGCAACCAAATGGTGCTACTTTATTATTATGGCCAAAGGGTTAATGATGACACGTACAAATTCTTAATCATGTATTCTTCATATAGCATGTTCATAATGGTTTAATATTGATTTTAAACTTCAGAATTTAGAATCTAACATTTTAACTTTAGAATTTAATTTAGATATTACTACCTGAACTAATTTTGCTTTTGCCATCAATTTATCTAGTGACTTATTTTCCATGACACACACATACGCGCGCACACACACACACACACACACAGACGTTTGTTTTTGTGAATAGTGGGTACATTCTATAGGTGTAATGGTTTTTATTCTGTACAAACTGTATTTTCTCACCCTACACTACCCCTGCCCTTAAACCTACCCATCACAGGAAACTGTGCACATTTTTACTTTCTCAAAAAACTCAAATGAGCGTCATGTCGTATATGATCAATTTCCCCATTTCTAACATGGACACTTTAAAATTATGTTCTGGCTTAAATAAGGTTTTTTTATGAAACAAGTTTGTACAAGCACAAAACCAGGGCTGTGGGTGTTTGAAGCAGCATTTCCACAGGGCAACTAAGCATTAGTGCTACCAAGAATCTGAGATTGCCTTTCATCAAATGACCAGAATCTTGGAAACGCACACAAAGAGCATGTCATGAGCTACTTTGCAAAACAACTCTTACAAAAATTTGTTTCATAAGAGCATGAAATTACCACTATGGCTGTGCTGTTCAGCAGTGTTCCTCCCTGAAGACTCTAGTCTGGGTCTGAGGATCATTCAGCTCCTCTCTACCAGTTAGATAGATTTTTTTCCGCTGACTGGGAGCATAGAGCAGCCGTTTTTGCCAGTCTCTAATAATAGCCGGATAGTGTACAACAGTCAGATGGTTTTGAAATACATGACAAATGCCTGGGGCCAACACATTAACACTCATCAGACAATCAACACTCAGGAGAGTAGGTCGAGGAAGACTACTTGGAGAGAGAGAGAAAGAGAGAGAGAGAGAGAGAGAGAGAGAGAGAGAGAACAAACAAGACAGCCAAAGAAGAGAGCAGGGGTTGTGTGTGCGCGGTCATGTATTATTAGTGAAAGGGAAAGAGTGCTTGAGAGAGAAGTGCTTGACTATTCAAACATTGGAAAACACCTGTGCCTTACTTTAAGACGAGACAAAGAGCTCTTAAGATCTAATAATATAACAAGCACTGATGAGGAGTCTCATACGGATGAGAGAAGTTTCAGATTTAAAGGGATAGTTCACCCAAAAATGAAAATGATTCCATGATTTACTCACCCTTAAGCCATCCTAGATGTATATGATCTTCTTTCAGATGAACAAAATCGGAGATATATTTAAAAAATATCCTTAGTCCTCCAAGGTTTATAATGATTGTAAATGGCTGCCCAGATTTTGAAGACAAAAAAATTTATCCACTCATAAAAAAAAATTAATTCAGGGGGTTAATAAAGGCCTTCTGAAGCAAATCTATGCATTTGTGTAAGACAAATATCCTTATTTAAAACTTTATAAAGTAAAATAATGAGCTTCCAGCGATGTACGTCCAAAAAGCGTTAACTTCCATGATGTAGTACACAATGCCATGACGTTCAACACAATGGCATGACGTACTATGCGGTATAACGTAGGACATAGCGTAGTACGTCATGGTGTAGTATAGAATGGAAGCTTGTTATTTTAATTTATAAATTTTAAATAAAGATATTTGTTAATTGATATTTTACACAAACACATCAGTTCGCTTCAGAAGGCCTTTATTAACCCCCTGGAGTCAAATGCTGGCTTTTTTATGCTGACTACAATGACTAAGTCAAAGAATATTACCTCCATGTTGAATGCATATTTGGGTAACCTGAACCAAAATAACAGAGCCAGGTTTAACAGTGTGCAGATTCCTAATGATTTAACCACATAATCTCCTCCATGAGTCATCAAAGAACAAAAGCTCTTATTCAAATAAATAACTGATTTAGGATCAGTTCCCTTCACAGCGATACAAAGCAGATAAATTGCGGGAAACTAATCACGCTTTCCAGCATCGAACCAAAACTGAGTCAATGCTGGGGTTTCTTGCCATCCTGTCTGGGGTTTGAAAACCACAAAAAAACAGAAGACTGCCTATTAAGACCAGACCTCCACCACATCACAGAGCCGTCAGTGGGTCAACGAATCACAGGCTTGTCAGGAACACATACCAAAACTATTACAGATCAAGAGTTGGTCAATTGGATTTTCTTCCCTACGCAGGCCTCCCACATCTAGTACTCAGTGGAATTACAGTAAGCCAACTGTCCACCTATAACAACAAACACATCATACAAACATCTCCCTACATTCCAGAATCCAAATCATTCACAAATGTACTTGACTGTTACAAACATATAAAATATATATATATTTTTCTTAATTGTGGGATCTATGCTGTTTTTTCTCAAGGTAATAGCTTTTTCAAGTTTACGTGGAAAAAGTGGTTTGTCAAGATTCTCATCAGCAAAACAAATCCCAATGATCAATAAATAAGAAAATCTATATATTATATGTAGAGAAAATATATTTTGGTTTGTTGATTGATCAGAGGCTTTCAATTATTCCAGACAATAACACAAAAACAACATATGTATAGCATTTTTCATAATGTACTATTATGTCCTAAATTGGGATGCAGATATTTGCATGAGATCTCATCAGGACTTTGTGAACACATAACTGTGTTCTTCCATGATACACAACACTCTAAAGAACACATTTTTGAGTTACAGTTTTTCTCAGTTGATTTGACACATTTCTCCAAAATCGGATCACTGTTCTCAAAACAGTTAACACAGTGATCTGAACACTTTAATTGTCCTAAACAGTTTGTACGTTTTCATTCATTTCACACAAATTGCAAATCATGTGAATAATTTTCTCAAAATACTATGCACAAAATTCTCAAATGTTTTCATAATAGTTAATACATCCAACCAAAACTTTAATAAATCAGGAAAAAAACTATCACAGTTTTTTTTTTTTTTTTAACATTTATGTACCATTTGTCCAAACACAACAAACAAAACACTGGAATTTATCATATTATCAAATGCACTCAGTGGTTCTGAATCCTGGTCCTGGGGAGCCCTATCTGAGGGTATGGGGGATTTTGGATTCAGCCACCAAATTTTATTTTTGTTTATAAGAAATTCAAGATAAAATACTTTGGCATAATGTTATGTTTGAATATACATAAACACATTTTATAAATATCTGTAGTTTTAAAGTTGTTAAGATAATTGAAAAACTTTTGCTCAGCAATTTGTATATTCTCAAATGTCAGGGTGGCACAACTGCAAATATTTTATTATCAAATGACAAGGTAATAACCTTAAGCCTGATACTGTAATGCAACATCCAGAGGACCCCAACAGATCATTGTGGCAGAGTAAAAAAGGGTTATAGATACCTCTGAAATACTGATAAAAACAGCTAATTTCATGTATGGATAGATATATACTGTATTCACAAATATTTGTTTGTACCACCTGACAAAAAATAATAGTTTTTTTTTTTTTTTAAACTTTGAAATAATATGTAACAACTTGTTTAAACATTGCTCATGACTCGAAAATATGCATTACATCAGTTTTTTTTTTTTTTAAATACCTTTTTTTTAAGCTTTATTTGCTCAATGGCCCATACACTGTAAAAAAAATCCCGTTGTTTCTACGGAAAAATACCGGCAGCTGTGGTTACCAGAACAATACTGTAAAAATGACATCAAACCGTAAACATACTTACGGAGTTACATGTGAATTTTACATTTTAAATCTGTTAAATTTACGGTAAAATAACGTATTTCATTAACTGATATAATGTTAATTTACTAACCTAATGAAGTACTAATATCTGTTTTGTACCTTTATAATACACTGACAGTCACCAAACACAGTGGTGATGAGAGTCACATGATGAATCAAAGTTCATCCCAAGCAGCTTTTCCACAAGCTGAGGAGGACAATACTAATATATAGAAGGAGCACACAGTGTCATTCACACACACACTAAACACCATCATGGTAACATGCATGAAATTTTAAAAATGCAATAAACATTAATTTAACAACATTAGATGTAACATAAAACCCTAATGTACAAAATTGATTAGAAAAAAATGAGAAAAACTAAGAAGAAACAGAGTTATTTCAACGAAAATATATCAAATGTGAAGTGTCACGCAGGGAATTGTGGGAATGTCAATATACGGTTTTTCACTGTAAATTTTACAATGAATTGTTATTTTTCACTTCCAAAAACTGTGAATTTAACGGTATTTTACCGTAAAATTACATTAAATGTACCGTTAGATCTATTACAGTTATTCACCGTATATAGTACGGAAACTTTCTGTAAACCAATCAACAGTTTTTCACCGCAGCATTTTTACAGTCTTTTACTGTTAAAATCACGGTCATTTTTTACAGTGTATAACAAAACCTGTTGGAAAAACAAATACAATAAACCTGTATTTTTGTTAATGTATTTGTACATCTACAGCTGAAAATGTTATAAAATCAATAGACAATACACCTGTAGTTTTGATGTTAGTATTTACTTTTAATAAATGCATTTCTAGAAGAAAAAAAAATGCAGTGCTTTATTTTGCAGTAAAGATGAACTCTTTGGCTAAGGTAAATGTGTGTTTAGATCACTGTGTTAATTGTTTTGAGAGCAGGTACATTACTTTGATAAAAACAGTAAAATTACCACATGACACCCAGAGATGCTTTCTCAGAGTAGCATGTGCATATGCTATACCACTGCAGCTATAGTGCACACCTGGATTCCGCAGCAATATGAACCTGAGACAAGGAGTCTGCATGCAAATAGATACGAGCAAAGATAAGCTTTGATGACTCATCATCTTACAACACGTCTCCATCATCAAACATGGCAGGGGTATATTGTAGTTTTTGTAGTTGCAGATTTTTTGTTTTTTAATGCTTTATGTACTCTATCCAAACAGTTAAACACATTTTTGCCTGTGAGTTTCATTTAATTATAAAATGTACTGTTACAATCATGTAAAATAATTATTTTTTATTTTAGCACCTTTTAATTGTGGGATTTATGCTGTTTTTTGTCAAGATTCTCATCTGCAAAACAAATCCCAACGGTCTCACACATATCAATTACAGAGAAAATCTGTATATTATATGTGGAGAACATACGTTTTGGTTTGTTGACTGATCATTGGCATTCAATTATTCCAGACTATAACACAACAACAACAAAAATCCATATAACTTTTTACTTAAGAACAAATACACTGTAAAAAAAGAATTGTTGGTTTAGCTTAAAAAAAAAAGTTGCCTTAAAAATTTGAGTTCATTCAAGTTAAAATTTTGAGTGAATATAATGAAGGCAATCAGTTTAATCAACAGAAACTCAATATATTATGTTATCTGAACCAAATTAATTATTTAATTTTGTTTTTACAGTGTAGGCCTACAACTTTACTAATTCACAACTAGAATTTTGCCATTATTATTTTATATTTTCCACAATGTGCTATTTCGTCATAAATTCCTTGAAGTCATTGAGCAGCTGCATTTAAAGCTTAAATTAAAAAAATTAACAAAATCATCAATATATTTGTGACCTGACCCGCCATGGCTGCCCACGGCCCCTGACCCGCCATGGCTGCCCACGGCTCCTGACCCGCCATGGCTTTTGAACCTGCCCTGGAGACCTCCACTCCAGTCCACTCCTCCCCCTGCTCCGGCCTGAGGTCTCCAGGGCGCCCACCCCCCTCCCGGTTGTTACATCTACGGCGCGAGGACGCGCCTACCGGGAGGGGGAGGTACTGTCACGGATCCCTTGTTCCCCTGGACTCCATTTCCCATCATCCTCCTGTTCTCCACACCTGCACTCACTTCCCTCATCTGCTCCTCATCAGCACTCATCACCTGCACCTGGACTCTATTGTCAGCACTCCCCATATATTGCACTCACTCCCTGCACTCCTTGTCCGTTCTCTGTTGTGTTATGTGTATGTTTGGTGATTCCCTGCCGTTGTTGATTAAAGAGTGTTTATGATTGTGGAAATCTGCATCTGCCTCATCTCTACACCAGTACCGTAACAGAAGAACGGACCAATACCGTTGGATTTCCACAAAAAAGGGATGGAGACTTTCCCCGGCTCCCTGGCTCCTGCTCCTCCAATGCCTCCCACTCCCTTGTCTGCTGGCGATCGCATCATCGGGCTTCTGCAGGTCGGTCGTTCGCTGGAGAGGTATGTGGAGGAGTTCGTTGAGCTTGCTGTTTTGTCTGACTGGCCTGAAGCATGTTTAATCTCCCTGTTTCTGGATGGACTAGACGATGACACCATCCATTTTGGTGAACCCGATTATCGTTTCTCCTTAAGCGAAACCATAAATTCCATTTTGTGGTTAAATGATTCCAAATTTATCGTTGATTGGGTTCAGGATGGGTGTCTGTCTTTGGTCCATCCAGAAACACGGTTGGCCGGGCCAGTCAGTCAACCTCCGTCTTCCTCCGCATGCCCCTCCAGCGAACTCCCTGCCTGCCCCACACGGAACCCACACTCCTCAACTGGGTCCCGAAAGCGGAGGAGGAGGAAACAGCCCGCTCCAGTATCTCCAGAGCCTGCTCCAGTATCTCCAGAGCCCGCTCCAGTATCTCCAGAGCCCGCTCCAGTATCTCCAGAGCCCGCTCCAGTATCTCCAGAGCCAGCTCCAGTCCCCACAGAGCCAGCTCCAGTGCCTGTGGGGATTTTAATTGTATTTGAGGGGATGAAATAGCCCTCAACCCCAGTCTCCGCCGAGCCAAGTTCTCCAGTCTCCGCCGAGCCAAGTTCTCCAGTCTCCGCCTAGCCAAGTTCTCCAGTCTCCGCCGAGCCAAGTTCTCCAGTCTCCGCCGAGCCAAGTTCTCCAGTCTCCGCCGAGCCAAGTTCTCCAGTCTCCGCCGAGCCAAGTTCTCCAGTCTCCGCCGAGCCAAGTTCTCCAGTCTCCGCCGAGCCAAGTTCTCCAGTCTCCGCCGAGCCAAGTTCTCCAGTCTCCGCCGCCTACGAGCCCTCTGCTCCAGCCGCCGCCGCCGCCGAGCCAGCCGCTCCAGCCGCCGCCGCCGCCGAGCCAGCCGCTCTTATTATGAACTATGCTATTGAACTATCCAACCCAACTACTGTTTTCCCTCCCTGCCTCCCTCTCCCGCCTCCTCCCACTAATGTCCACATTGCACCTCCACCTCAAGCCACCTCACCCAGGACTCCACCTCGGTCCGTTGGTCCAGATGCTCCCCCTTGGCTCCAACCTCCCTCATCTCCACCGTGGCCCATCAGTCCACCAGTTCCGCCAGGCTCCATCCTCCCCCCGGTTCCGCATCAGTCATTCGTCGGCCTTCCCTCACATCAGGACTGCACTCCTCGGTGTTCACCTCGTCCCTTCGTCCCTCACGCTCCGTTGGCTTCCTCACTCCCTCCTGCGTCCCTTTGGTCGGCTGTCGCTCTGGCTCCACTGCGGCCTTCTGGAGCCCCGCCTGCACCTCGGTCGGCCAAGCCTGCGGCATCGCCCTGCCCCGCCGGATCCTCACCGCCACCTGGGATCATCGGCAATTCGGCTTCGGCCCCTGACCCGCCATGGCTGCCCACGGCCCCTGACCCGCCATGGCTTTTGAACCTGCCCTGGAGACCTCCACTCCAGTCCACTCCTCCCCCTGCTCCGGCCTGAGGTCTCCAGGGTGCAGGTGATGAGTGCTGATGAGGAGCAGACGAGGGAAGTGAGTGCAGGTGTGGAGAACAGGAGGATGATGGGAAATGGAGTCCAGGGGAACAAGGGATCCGTGACAGTACCTCCCCCTCCCGGTAGGCACGTCCTCGCGCCGTAGATGTAACAACCGGGAGGGGGAGGTACTGTCAAGGATCCCTTGTTCCCCTGGACTCCATTTCCCATCATCCTCCTGTTCTCCACACCTGCACTCACTTCCCTCGTCTGCTCCTCATCAGCACTCATCACCTGCACCTGGACTCTATTGTCAGCACTCCCCATATATTGCACTCACTCCCTGCACTCCTTGTCCGTTCTCTGTTGTGTTATGTGTATGTTTGGTGATTCCCTGCCGTTGTTGATTAAAGAGTGTTTATGATTGTGGAAATCTGCATCTGCCTCATCTCTACACCAGTACCGTAACAATTTGTCAATTTTTTAGGGATATTATTTTATTTTGGAATGCAGATATATGCATGACATCATATCAAGACCCAGAAAGGACTTTGTGAACAGGTAACTGCGTTCTTTCATGATGCACAGTCTAAAGCACACATTTTTGAGTTAAAGTTACCAGATGCATGTACTTATGCTATACCACTGCAGCTATAATGTACTTGCTCTGTGCCTGACAAAGGACAATGTGAAAAACATTACCTAAAAATGGTGCTTTTGTGAATTGAAAATGAGTTACCTGATCTACAGTAAGTGTAGCATTTAACAAATGATAAAACAACTCTAATGCACTCGGATTCAATCAGCAGTATGAACCTGAGACAAGGAGTCTGCATGCAAATAGATATGAGCAAAGACAAGCTTTGATGACTCATCATCTTACAACAAGTCTCCAACATCAAACACTGGCGGCAGTTCAAACTTGTCACAGTGGCGGGATCCTACAGGCAAGGATGGGATCTACCTCAACACACCTACATAAACTTGGCAATAATATGGAGACACAGCTAATATGTTGGTAGCTTTCTAAAAAGACTTAATTTACTAGTATAAATTTTAAGATCTGACATTGTGTAAGAAAAATATCCATATTTAAAACTTTAAAAACTAAAATAACTAGCTCCTGACAGACGGCCGTGCACACGTCGACTTATGCCAATAGAGTAACCCCTGATGCGATGTAGGAGTAAGCTTTGACACCTCTCGCTGTTCAAACAAATAGGGCAGTGCAACAAACTCAAGCTCTTTAAAAATTCTTGTTTAAGACTTCTAATTTGTGACTGGTGTTTTGTTTTGCTCTCTCCTCTGTGCTTCCGCATTCGTCATTACGCCATGCGTAATGAGTACGGCTGTCTGTCGGAAGCTAGTTATTTTAGTTTTTAACATTTTTAAATATCCCCCAGCCATGTGAATATCTTTATGACGAATGGTTGCACTTTTTTGGGCTTCAAAATCTCATCTTCTATTTACTGCCACTATAAAGCTCGGAAGAGTCAGGACATTGTTCAATATAACTCCAATTGTATTCATCCGAAAGAAGAAAGTCATATACACCTAGGATGGCTTGAGGGTAAGTAAATCATGGGGTAATTTTCATTTTTGGGTGAACTAATCCTTTAAGGTTTAAACTGAGGTTGAAGAACTGTCTAAAATAGTCAAATACATTATTTATTCATTATCTAATGGTGGCCAAAACTTAACTGAAAACTTTGGCAAAATTATTGGAAAAAAAACTGTGGCAATGGTTGGCAAGGGTATATTGTAGTTTCTCTGCTATTTTCTGTTGCAGATTTCTTGTTTTCCAGTGCTTAATCCTGTGAATTTTATTTAATTATTCATCAAAAACTTTTAATCCTTACAATACACTTTTGCTAGGGCAAATTAACTTTTACAAAAGAACATTTGAGACAGAAGAAAGTATTCTTGAGTTCAGGAGTGCCCTACCTGGCACTGAAATTCAAACTTTGTGTTACATACTCAGACCTTTAACCATTAAACTACCAGCACCCAAATAAAGAGAGAGAGAGGTTGTTTAATACAGATTTTATTTGAAACGTAAAAAAAAAAAAAATTTCTTAATTAATATGTAAAATAATTTTTACTTATTCCTCTGTATTGGTTAAATGATACATATTAATCTGTTTTGTGACTTGATACAATACTGCCATCAGCAGTACAACACTGAGAACATGAAATACCAAATCAGAGGATTTAATCATCAGTTCTCTTTGTTTTCATGTATTCATCCGCAAAACATTGCAAGTTACAACATCCTTCAAACTCACAACGTATCGGTTTGTGCTCCACACACTTCTATTTTTGTCAAATCATACTCATAATACTGGAATACATAATTCTGATTGGTCGATCACAGCATTCTGGATTCAAATATTTTTGTACAATAACCACTAAACTGTAACAGTTTTCCCAGGAAACCGATTTTCTATACAGCTGTAGTTTCATCCCTCCAGTATCATACTGTGTTTCTCACATAATTATAAAATTGTGAACTCAAATGCTTTGTCCATTAATTTATTTGATACATTTTTCACAAATTGCTTGTAAAATGTTTCATGACGTAAATGTAAACATATTTAGTGTGAAAGCCACTGCAAACAGAAAGAAGTGAACACTGATACAGAACATCAGTTTTCAGGAAGTAGAGAAGGAAATTAAGTAGTCATTGCACAGTACTTTGTGAAATTTGGCTAAAATAATGACAATAACAAATAAATAAAATAAATAAAATAAAAAAAATAAAAAAAAAATTAACCTCAGCTGTGAATACAATGCAGAAATAAATTGCAGGCTATATCACAGTTACATAATTAAAATTAATTTTATATTAAAAATAATCGTAATTCTGTTTCAATTATGGCAAATTATATAGGTACTCATTTAAATTATACTAATTTAAATATATTAAAAATATAAATATTTGATATAAATTCACATTGACATATAATACATTTATATGTAAAATATAGCGCAGTAATTGATATTAGATTAATAATTATTTATAGTAACATATTATATTGTAATTATAATTGGAATCCCTATGTGTGACTCAAGCATTGTCTGTGTTTGATGGTGTTGCAGGGCATCCAAAAAATTATTTTTTTCAAAGTGAAACTTTAGGGAGCTCCTAATTTATGGAGCATTGAATGCTGTGTGACCCTATATCTCCAACACAACCCTAACATAAGTTATATCTTTTCATGGTGTCCTGATCATCCTGTAATGGGGTTCATTGTTTCGATGATGATCTGCTGACTTTAAATTATCCTTTGATTAGTTTATGATTATGGGGGTAGAATTTAAATTATTAAATTCATATCAAGGTCATTTTAACTTCCTATTATTATATCCTATAAAATCCCCAAAAATGGTCTTGTAGGGTAGTGCATCAGTTATTGTCACGATCACAGTCTGTTCCTGTTCACTCCGGACTCCATTTCCCATAATCCTCCCTGTCAATCACATGCACTCACCAATCACCTGTTGCCACATACAGTCATGCACACTCCACATTAATCACTTCACCCAGCTGCAGATCATTACCAGGACTATAAAGGACTTCCACACACACCACCTCACCGCAAAGTATTGTTAACTGTTGTTGCAATTCAGAGCGTTCCCCTGTGTTTTCTGTCTGCCTGTTTTGCTGTTACCGTTCCTGCTTGTTCCCTGTTTATTGACCCGTTGCTGCCTGTCCTGACCCCTGCTTTGTATACCGACCTGTGAGTGATATCTGCCAGTCCCGACCTCTGCCTGTACCTGGATTAGGATTCTGTCTACCCTCTGCTGTACCTGCTTGCTCCTGATTGACCCTGCCTGTACGACCACGCTTACATTTAATAAAACGCTGCACTTGGATCCCCTGCCTGAGTCTCCATTCACAACAGTTATCATGGTCAGCTGGTTTATAGATTCATCCAGGCAAAGGTTCATTCAACAGTGTCATTTCCAGCACAATGGAACAGACTGTCTTGTGAATGATGTCTAAGAAATGTAGGTGAAAGAGGAAGCGCATATCTGTCATACTCAACTCTCAAGTGACCACTATACTTTAAAGTACTGTCAAAACGTTCTTGCCCAAGACACTTTTAGTGAAACCAGCAGACAAACTGGTGAAATTTTAGGGGTCAGGAGGAGGTAAAAGACATCTGTTTACCTATAATCCTTCCTAAGCAAAAGCTTGGTATGATTGGACTTTTAACAAAGTTTCACGTGAAAACATGATTCCTTCTTTAGGAATATGTTTGCCATCAACCATCAAGAAGGGCAGGGTAAAATTAGAAGTTACCAACCACAAGTGACTATGCAGTTAGGCATCTCTCAATACACATCACATGTCCTGAATCTACAGGATAGTTTTGTGGCATATTTACAGAATATCAGTTTGTTTACATCTGAGGTCTTTAAGTCTCATCTCTTTTCTCTTTTGTTTGTTGCTGCCTTTCGGTCTCTCTCTCTCTCTCTGTCCTGTGCTTCCCTCTCTCGTGGCTCTGAGCCAGAGGTGACAGATTTAGAGGAGGCACAGGTTCTATTTTCTCCACCTGGACAAATGATACAGAAAATCAAGCCTGGACCACTCTGCTGCTCCGGGTCCAGAGGCATTTCCATGGTAAGCCAGACTCATGACATGGCCACAAGGCTCACTTACAGCCACTGAAAAGTTACCTAAATGTGTTTCTCACGGAATTTGTATTCTCTGGAAGGAACTTTTATATATATTGAGATGTAAGCAACCATTTAATGGACTCCCGAGTAATTTCTCTAGGGCAAAAAACACCTGTCATCAAAAGTAAGTGTGTACAGTAAGTGGGTTAGGTCATCTCTACCAATTGGGTAACATGCTCAAGTTGCAATGTTTGCTCGTTTGGATACAGAGATATGCAGACAGACAGAGTTCTTTGTATTTATATTGGGTTCATATTGTTTTGAAAAACCTATTGATTTTCAAAGTTGAAATTTTGATATTGCCTACATGTTATGTGGTGTTAAACGTAATTAATATACTTTCCTTAAACCTTATTAATCATTATCAAAAATGATTAAGAATATATATGCAAGCAATAAGGTACGAGAGGCTGTGCTGTATTGTGAATGAGTCACGGCTGAAGGGCATTGTTAGGCACGACGCTATACAGCACTAGCCTCGAGTAGGCCTACCTTATTGCTTTTATGAAATGGTTACCACACAAAAATATGTATCAATGCAACTTTCATGAAGTACACTTTCAATAAAAGCCTTCCTTCCGCCAAAAGAAATAGTCCCTGACTGTGAACAGCAACAGAAGTTACATTATTACGCCATTAGATGGCAGTAAAGACTGTTTTTATGAGTGTGTCAATCAGTAGCAAAGACTTTTACATTGAAAAGACTAAACTGTTGTGAACACAGAACAAGATGCAACTGACAAATGCTTTGACTTGCAATGTCAGTCATGGAAAACCCCTTAACTGTTAAAAGGACAAGATAATACATCGGACATTTAAACAGATTTTTTATTATGAACATAGGACTGACCTGAAGGAAAATGCTAAATCTGAAGGTAATAATCTCACTCACTCAATCTTTTTCTCACAATACTCTTTTACATAATACAGTAAGCTTCAATGAACAATATCAATTGAGAACCTACAGTTTATGTTACAGAGAGTGGTTGCTAAGGGTGTTGAACCGTTGGGTGAAGCGGTCATAGCTGTGTTTATTTATTTATTTATTATTATTATTTACAAATATCACAAAGTATTAATTCACAAATACCATTAAGATCTGGGGTGTCAAGCCACATGATGTAATTATTTGTTTAGTTATTGACTTACCAGTCATGTGGGTCCTCTGTACAATATCATTTCCTGTTTTATAGGTTATTTATCCCTGCATGTTGGTTGGAGCACATGACTCTGATTGGGAAGACACATGCTTTTTTTTTTTTTTTTTTTCTAAAATACTTATCTAAGAAATAATAGAATAAAAGACCATGCCATACTACTTAATAAGGTATTCCTGTAATTTTAGTTTTTAATAGAATTTAGGGGAAACATTCTCTATATGCCTAAATTATATTTGCAGGTGATTGGAGGACAATGTCTGACACGATGTTGGAACAAATGAGTTCAGGCAAGTTAAATATGAACTAAACGGTGTGCTCATGTGTAAATGTGTTTTCTTTGGATTAAGTGATATATTTTAGTGTTTTTCAAAGACAAAGCAATCATAGGTGAAAAGCATCAATGAGTTTGATGGTTTGAGAATGAATTATGTACATTATGAGGCAGTTATTATTGAATGATTATAATAATGAGAGGTTGATTAATACTGAGGTTGAATGAGAGAGGTTGATGTTTCCCTCTCATAGATATGAAAAGAGTACACAGTTGTGTGTATGAATAATATATTTAATGTATTATTTTGGAATGCATTTTTAGACCAAGTACTCTTTTCATATCTATGAGAGGGAAACGTCAACCTCTCTCATTCAGCCTCAGTATTAATTAACCTCTCAACCGCTTTGTCTTTGAAAAACACCAAAGTATATCACTTAATCCAAAGAAAACACATTTACACATGAGCACACCGTTTAGTTCATATTTAACTTGCCTGAACTCATTTGCTCCAACATGTCAGACATTGTCCTCCAATCATCTGCAATATAATTTAGGCCTATAAAGAATGTTTCCCCTAAATTCTATTAAAAACTAAAATGGCAGGAATAAATTATAGAGGAACATTTTTTTAAATTTCTTTTTTAAACATTGGTATGTGGTAAAACTGAAAGGAGTGATGTGATGTTGGGTTCTATCTTTCTTTCCCACAGGTGTGCACACCTCCCTATGCACTTTTCTTTCTATTTCATTCTAATGCATGCACACACCCAACCATCTCTTTTGTCTTTGTGAATGTAGGAGGTTGCCCACACCTTTCAGCTCTGCATCGGGGAGGAGTGACCTTGCAATGAGTTGTCCTGGATTCTGGGTCGAATCTTGTTGCTATGTCTGCTGTGCAGAGCAGGCCAAAAAGTGTGCCAGAGACAGACTATGGACGTTTATTGTTGAATCCAGAGAGGAGATGAGTCATGAAGCAGTGGAACAGAACCCTGCTTGGAATCATAAAAGGACATAGAGACTGATGATGTCAGAAAATAGAAACTAGAACTACCTGCTACCTGCTAGCAAAAATGTATTTCACTCTATCACCAAGATTTATTCCCAGAAGAATTTAATGACGTAGTCACTTCACAAAAAAAAAAAAAAAAAAAAAAAAACTGACACAAGATTTATGACTGTACATACTTAAAACAAGAGGGCAGTCTCACACACACATTCTTCTAAAAAAGAATGCAGCTAAGCATATGTGGGAGGAAATGCCCTTTATCTAAAGTCTAAATAATCCTGAAAATGAGGATGTGGGTTTATGCCTGGTGATCAAAGTCGGCCTTCTGCAGTGGATGACCTCTTGGCCTTCCAGATCAGTACATACTGAGAACATCTAGAGTAATGGACATGGATATAAGTTTCAGTTGTCTTTTCTTCCCTTATTGTGATGTATATAAGAGTGAAATGGCTTCTCAAATGAGAAAAAAAATTAAGGACAGGACTTG
Organism: Chanodichthys erythropterus; assembly: GCF_024489055.1. NCBI lineage: Eukaryota > Metazoa > Chordata > Actinopteri > Cypriniformes > Xenocyprididae > Chanodichthys > Chanodichthys erythropterus. The sequence goes on along the minus strand of NC_090241.1, from coordinate 14,385,912 downwards.
ATTTTTTTCCATCAGCATAAAATTGTCAATTTTGACTTCATAGTGACTTTGAAATTCTATAGCCAATAAACTACTACATTAAAATTGTCTACTATTTTGTCAAAAATTAAATAAAAAACTAAACACTAAAAACTAAATCAATAATTTTAAATACTATAAGTGAATTTAGGCATCACATCATTATAAAGTACAGTATGAAAAAAATGATTTTTATTTTGAAAATTTGCAAAAGATGTTCCATTTAACAGTGTTATTAGATTATTATTGAGAGAGCATCAGATTATGGCAATATAGCCAATATACACTACTGCTCAAAACTTTGGAATAATTAAGATGTTTTTGAAAGAATTCTCTTATGCTTACCATGGCTGTTTTTATTTTATCAAAAATACAGTAAAAACAGTAATATTGTGAAACATTATTACAATTTAAAATAACTTTGTGTTTGTTATGTAATTTATTTCCTTAAATTTATTTTATTTGTATACCGGTTTATACTTTTGGTAACCGATATGATACATCCCTAAACACATAAAGAATGTGCCTCCCTAAACATCACACTCTAATGAAAGTGATATAGATGAATCTAGCACAAAGAATTGAATCTTGTAATTCTCTTCCCTTTTATACACCTTCAGTATCTTTTTCACACTCTATACAGTCAGTCTATAGCTTGACCCAGACAGCTGCCTGGTGCTGGTCTAGACAGTGATGGAGACAAGCGTCATGGCTCCCTGCGCACAGGCCTGCAGACAAACTCCGCATCTCAACATCTCAGGGCCAGAGACATGTAGAACACCACCCTCTGTTGGGTCTGCACCTGAACTGCGGTTAACCTGCCGATTCATTTAGGCATCTAAGGCCAGACAAGATTCCTGACAAAAGCCCATAAGCAGAGGTACTTCACACAACCCATTTATAATAGATTCAAACTGTAGTTAATCTGAAACATGCACCATCGTGACTGTGCAAAAAGTCTGGCCTATTTGGAAGGCCTGCGTTGTTTATGAAAGAAAGGCATTGCACCATTTTATGGTCCATCTGAGTTAGGAAATAAACTATTGTACCAATAAACATGCCTTTGCACTTGCCAGGTATTTCTAAACATCACGCCCCTAATGTTTTAGACATTAAGTCTTTGTTGAACTTTTGCCTAAAAAAGCAAGCTGCACTAAACTCCAGTAAGATACGAGGATAAGATAAAAACATTGAATAAAATCAAAAATTTTGTGTAACTGACTGTGCAACACATTTTAAGCACAGAAAACTCTTTAACAAAAACTGGTCTAGATTACTTGTTACTCACTGTCGGATATTTACAGCCATAACAAAAAAAAATTGACATGATGAGGAGGCTGTACACAATTAAAAGTTAAATCTCAGAAAGGTTTGCAATCTCTGGGCAGGATGTGGTCAGAGGATCAATAAATAAGTAGAATATAATAACACTGATTAATACTCATCTCTGATGTCTCCTGTCAAGTTAAATAATGGTTAAATTTAGTAATTTTTGTAATTAATTCCTGTGATCAAGGCTGAATTTTTAGCATTATTACTCCAGTCTTCAGTGTCATGATCCTTCAGAAATCATAATAAAATGCTGATTTGGGGCTGAAGAAACATTATTATTATCAATGTTGAAAACAGATGTGCTGATTAATAATTTTGTGGAGACGATGAATAGAAAGTTCAGACAATATGTACAGTATGGATTATAAATATTATGTCTTTACATTCACTTTTGATTAATTTAAAAAAATATTTCTTTAAAAAAATTACTAACCCCAATTTGAGTGAAGTTTAAAATAATTATACAAAATAAATCAATAATAATAATAAATGTTCCCAATGTATTTCAATGACAGCAGCACTGGAAACACTGTAGCAAGTTTGTGTTAAAACTGATGATCCATGTTATCCCAGAATGATTTGAGAATAACCCAAAGAGCATTGTTTGATTCAATGGAAGTAATGGAATTTTGTTGAGATGTCTGGCAGGCAACCAATTAGGCTATTCACGTGATTTCATAAACCATGTTTGAAAATCACACTTTGAAGCAAACAACTATTTTTTAGATATAAACATTTGAGATCTGTCTGTAAAAGCAAAGAACAACACAGTACTAGAAAAGCAATGTGGTGAATGACACCCCAGTAACTGACTGATCTTAAGGAGACACAAGAAGTCACTATAGAGAGAACAGTTGAGGAAGTCAAACCCATCATCACAATGCAAGCACTTCGAGACAGACAAACTTCAACAACATCTTAGCCATGAAGAATCTTAGTTAGCCAACATCTTGGTTCATTGTTTTACCAGAAGAGCTGTATCTACCAAGACTATGAAGACATAAGTACCAATGCTCAATTCAAGGACAAATCTTTCCTGAAGACTGAGCCTATATTGCCATCTAGTGGAAACTCATGTGAAGTGACAATACACATATTGTACAAAATGCTCATTTTCAGTTCAATTCCAACCATTCTTTAATGTTTCTTAATTCTAAACAAGAACACAATCCCTTCCCTTTAATGAACCTCAACATTGTAATGCATTATTTTATAGATATACAATAATGAAATTCAAATGTGTGCTTAGACTAAGATTAAAACAAACTGGCTTCAACTGGCAAAAGTGAATAAATGAAATAAATTGGCAAATCTGCTCAGCAATGATTTGCTCAACATACCTTTATAAATTAACATTAAATACCGAAAGGTGACTAAAAACAACAAAAGTGCTTAAAACAACATTGGCCTGAGCTCAGTAGATTATAAACCAACTCATTTCAAATATTTTTTTTTCTGTAAGGAAGCACATATACAAAGAGCTAACATCCTTATTCTTCAGCATCAGCAAACTGGTCAGCCACTACGGTATAAACAATGCGGACCCATTTCACAGGTTTAATGTGGTGAACTGCTGGGCTGTAGTGTCCCTGCTTTGAGCTTGGACCATTCTGGACGTTACAGTGAAACATCTCCTTTACTTCTGTAATCAAGTCATCTTCAGGATCTGTGGTAGAAATACAGCCATGCAAGTCGATACATATGAATAGCTTATTACAAAATTTATGAAACTGAGATTATATCAAACATTATTTTTACATGAATTTACCATAAGGAGGCTGTTTCTGCTTCTCTATGCGTTGTGAAATCTCCTCTAACTCCTTTTCCCAGTCCTCTTCCTGACTAGGGGGCTGTGGCTTGATACTGCGGTTACACATTCGAATAAATGCTTTATTTACTTTTTTTGGTCTCCACTTGTTTGGGTGCATTTCTTCTTTTTCTTCTTCACTTCTTGGCCACAGAAATATGTTCTCCCTCCAGATACTATATTGATAAAAATGTGAGAAAAGCATGTGAACATTTCATTCTGTTAAATACTTGGCCATAAACCATTTAAACATAATGTAGATTTCAAGATTAAATTCAATTTTTGTTTACTCTTCCACAATCCGTTGAGTAAATGCACTTGAGTTAACCCAACTTTTTGTTAATGTAGCTAATTAAAGGTATAATATTTAACTTTTTTTGTCCAAAATTAACAAAATTTAAATAAGGAGTCAATACATCATCAATCATTCTTCCAAAACGTGTTTTGTCTTACCCTGATTCACTATGGTAAGCCTATTATAAGTGTTTATATTTCAGACCTGTCGGGATGGTTTCGCGGTAAATTGCGTACATACGTCACTCGCCCGTGCGTGTCTCGTCATATCCGTAAATAATAGAGACACGTTGCTCTGACTATTTTTTTTTACAGTCTATGCTCCGACTACATTGAAATACGTATGGTGGGATAAAGTGGCATAGGTTACTTGTCACAACGAAAGGTTGACATGGAGCAAGCTAAATCTATTTGGGTAAAATTGGTTTTATATTCGCACATTCGGACTTCTGATAAATTCAGACTTTCCAATAAATGGGCAATAAATTAATGTTTGCGAATTTTAAGCAACGACATGATATTGACAACCAACGATTGTCAACTTACAACATTTTTCACAGTCGATCAAAATAGGCAAGTATTGTTTTAATGGCATATTTACTTGTGAATGTCCACTGAATGTCCAATGTAGTGTGACTAACAAGGCTATTGAATACGGATGTCCGAATGTGCGAATATAAAACCAACTTTACCCAAGTGCTAAATCTCGACGCCGAACAGAGAAGAGTCAGCTGGCAAAAAGAGAATGGGACAGAGCTCACAATAAAACGATGGCGAGAGCTTTGATTTGAAATGTAATAGTGACGTGGAGATGGCGTCTTTTATTATTCAACGGGTGAGTATATAATTCATTGTAAATGATAATTTTATTATAGTTTGTCGTTGTTGTAACACTGTGCTGGAATTTATTTAACGGTTCTCTAAGCGATCCTGAGCGGAGTAAGTTAACTTCCTGTTGACGTTCTAAGTGTTGTCAAACAAAACAGAGGCTAGCTAGCTAGACCTTTCCTCCGCCTCCTCCTCCCCTCCCATCCATGCTTCTGAAACAGTCATGAACGCGCATTTAAAATCATTCTTGTCGGTTATTGGCTGGAGCATGTTTATTATGATTCGTGGTCCAGGGGTGTATTCCAGAAAGCAGGGTAACTTACTGTCACATATACCCTGAACTCTCGGTTGATTAACCCAAACCTTGCTTACTTGTGGTATGCTGGTTCCAAAAATGCGTCCGGGAGTAAGTTCAGCCAAACCAGAGTATGTTGCCGGTTAGCAGAGCGACGAATCAATGATTCACCATGGAAACAGATGCTAAGAAAAAGCACGCCTTTCTACTTCATTATTCTTCTTTTGTTTAATGGCGATTTACATAACCTACTTGGTGCACATCACCAATTGGGTGGTTATGCAATAATTTTATATTCTTAATATTGTTTGATGCTAATAATTTAATAAGATATCACATATATGATATGTATTTTATTATAGAAATTATAGCATAGAAAATGTCCTGTTATAAAGGAGATCCATGTGTGAGATGACAATAAAATAAATTTGTATATTAGAATTGAATAAACATTTATATATTGTATAATATAACATTGTGTATATAACTGTAACTATATAACAAGTTTAGATACATTAATATAACCATATTGATAATATAACATGATTCTGAATTCCTCTTAAACTAACTAACCCTTGAACATAACCTGCTCCGGAGCAGGTTATGTTCAGAGAGCAAGTTGCTATGGTTACTTACATACCCTAAAAGTTACCTCAGTTTTTGGAACTGAAAGTTGAGGTTATCTGCTTACTTACTCTCAAGCATACCCAGGTATGTCACATAACCTGCTTTCTGGAATACCCCCCAGGCTGCACTAGTTTGTTTTTATTGCCGTTTTTGGAGCTTGTGGCGACTACAGAGATCTGTGGGGTTTTTTTACAGTGTGTTCAGGGGACAGGCAGCTAGCGGATAGTGAGGAGATGTTTGCTGTATGTGACAAAAAATGTTTTGGCCTAAAAACGCGTGACATCACTTAGAGCAGTGTTTCTCAAACTGGGGTACGCGAGGTGACAAAAGGGGGTACGCGAACAAAATGCGGAGTAGTTAATTTAACTCTACCATACCTTAAAATAATATTAAAACTGAGCATGTATTTCTAACTGGCAAAATGCTGTAAATCCATTACATTTAATCAAATTACCTCATGTTTTGCAGTCTAAAATGAGTGCATCCACACAAGCAGCATGCATATGATAGATTGCGTGCAGAATCTGCTGCCTTAAATCGCGCTACATTACTGCCGTTCTCGACAATGCACCAGCAGCCATATCACCCTGTAGCCCATTCTGGCGCAATATGGCTGCCGTCGCATCATCCAGGTGGATGCTGCACATTGGTGATGGTTGATGAGAGTCCCCCTTCGATATGTAAAGCGCTTTGAGTGCCCAGAAAAGCGCTATATAAATGTAAGGAATTATCATAATAATTATTATTATTTGTAAAAGTGGGGATTTAGCACTTGAATGAAGCACAAATATAGACACCGATAGTGGATTGATATCAAGACTTAAACTTTCTTCGATACAAAAACATACCTTGTGTGAGTTCTTGTATTTAATGTTGATAACGAGGAAGAATGCAATTGTACCCAAATATCCACATGACTGCAAACATGCATTATTATACAACAGGTCAAAAAACAAAACGTACATTTTAAACACAGTACTGTCAGTATTTACTCTATTTTGCAACGAAAATAATATTTCTAACGAAAACCAGAGCAGAACTACAACACACAAATGCGGCTTTGAACGAATCGTGAGAGTCAATGATTCATTCACAGCCACTTGCTTCGTTACTGAATGAATGACTCGATGACTCACTCATAAAAACAGACTTGCTGCCATCTACTGGCAGTTTGTTTAATATTTAAAAGTATCACTTAGTTTTACCATCCTTGCATATTTCTCTATTAAACATTTTTTTATTTAAAACATTATTTATTTTATAAAGTTATTTATAAACGTAAAAATATGGAATACTGGAAAATCAATTTAGGGGGCAAATATTGTCTAGTCCCAGACTAAAAATGCATGTTTTAGCTGTCTTCCCTGAAAGCAACTAGCAGGGACATATCTTTAAATATGTCAGTGACTCATTGCCATTGTTTTGTCTCAAGATGCACACCAGGAATGTTTTTTTTCTAAGGCATGTTTATAAAAGCTAATTAAATGTCCGACCTAATTTAACCAAGACCTACTCCTGGCTTAGTCCTGCCTACCTGTCTGTGAAACCCAGCCCCAGTTTCACAGACAGGGTTTAGATTAAGCCAGGATTAGGCCTTAGCTAAATTAGGACATTTATAGCTTTTATAAATTTTAAATTTTTTTAATTTAAATTAATTAGCTTTTTTTTATAACTATCTTTTATTTATTGTATTTTTCATTTTTGCTGACAGGAGTCATTCATTTTTGTATCAATACCTCAAAATTAACTAGTTGTCCTCACCTTAACAAATTTAAATGTTTTAGATGTATGTTTGAGCTGTTTTAACTAAAAGAAACTTGCACTTACATATCTTATGTTTTGTCTCAAGATGCACACCTGTAATGTTTTTTTTTTTCTGAGACATGTTTATAAAAAGCTACTTAAATATCCTGCCGGGGTTTTGCCGAATTTCGACCCCCTGCCAAATTACTGCCCCCCTCATTGAAGTCGCTACCTGATTGCCTAATCTTAACCCCACCCCTAATCCTAACCCCTACCCCTAAACCTACCAATACTAAGGGGGTAATAATCTGGCAGGGGGGTCGAAATTCAGCACAACAGGTGTATTCAATCTGGTCCATTTTTTTACTCCGGAAAAACTAGTGCGATGATGAAGCTAATACGAATTGAAACTGCTAACAGCGCCCTCTGATGGTGAAACCAAACACTACAATGTAAGGATATCAATGTACAGACAATCTGTAGGCTCTGAAACGCTTTTTCATTCTTGCCACATTATGGCAAGTCAAGACATCTAGTCTCTCTGAACTCAGACACTTTTAATATTCTTTGATTACTAATATGAATATGGCTATAATGCGAAATATATATATATATATATATATATATATATATATATATATATATATATATAGCTTTTCCTTGTATGTGATGAGTTTTATTGGAATATATAGGCTACATTGTATCTATAACTTGTTTCTCTTGTTCTTGTACACCAATTATGAGATTCATAAATCTCATTTCCATATAATATAAACCTCTTATTGATTCTGTTTGCATCAGTCTTGAATACAGTGTCATGCAATATATACCAAACCCTTTCAGTCACAAATATGGAATTCTGTATTGTTTTATTTTAAAATTTCAGTCTGTTAGTTTCTCATGTTACAGTTCAGTAACTCCTGACATGCAAAAGTAAAAAGCCTGTATGCACATCTTAATCATAGGGATTAACAGACATCTGAAACAGAAATAAGCCCATTACAGTATTGCTAAGGCATTTGAGAACAGTCTATTATTCAATTGGTATACATTTTGTGCAAGTGTACATATCCCTTTCTGGATAAAAGTGTGTGTGCATGTGTTTGTATTACCATTCAGCATGTTTTTGACCCAGTCTGCTCTCTTACAAACAAACAAACCTAATACTGTCTTTATTTCCAGCACCTCGTTTATAAATGTATAAAGAGAATGAGAAATAATCAGATAGTAGTCATGGTGTTTCTACGCGTAAAGTACTTACAAAGCGAGAGATAATGTAAAAGCAATGAGTGGTACAGAGTAAAAAAAGATTTTTTTTACATCATTTACAAGTTGCTAAAATCCCACACATAGTACATATAAAGTGTAATATAGCTCAGTAATTATTTAATGTGTGACTGGAAAAAAAAAGTCTACTAGTGAGTGAAAAGGGAGATATGATGAGAAAATGTGTACAATAACATTTTCAGGATCTCATAATACACTCAAATGTAGGCCTGGGGGTGGACTTGTAATTTTAGTATGCTCTAAAAAAAATTAAGACTCATTTACCATTCAAAAAGTTCAAATACCAAATATGAAACCCCCCTAGGATGTGGACACAAATTCATAGTTATCAGTGTTCATGTAGACCTGCATCATTTATGTTTATTTGTATTTGTAAGTTACCCATCACATTTGCACATTATAGAAAATCATGAGATTGTTGCATCTGAAATTATTAACATAATATTAAATATTTTAGTTTGGAAGAACAAGTGCAAGTTCCTTTAAGACCATTAAGAACATAATTCAGCTGATGAACAGACAGGTCTTAAACTATTATGCTAAAGCCTCTAAATAACCTGAAATACTACTTGTTTTGTACATTCATTCACAATGACAGTTTACATTCAGCCTCCTGCATTTTTACTCATTTTTGAAGCATGTACAGATTATTGTCAGAATAAACATCTCAACCTTATATTGCAAACACAGACTAGAGCATTGCCCTCATCTAAAATGGATTTCTTTTACAACAGGCAGTGTTATCAAGTTCCATTACCAGCTCTGATTACCTCTCCTCTATTCTTCTCATTTGTCTCTCCTTACCTCTTTCCTTCACATGCCATATAATAGGACGACGGTCAAAATAACCTTCTCTTACCAAAATCATTACATATGCACCTACAAAAATCTCTTTCCTCTCATCAGATACAGCAACTCTGAATGGGACAAGCTCTGATGGCCATTGAATAAGTTCTTCTTTTTCAATCAATCACCCTTTTTCATCACATTCCAGTGCAAACTCGGCAAATATCAACAATCCGTAACGCAATACACTGCGTGAACACCCAGTGCTAAAATATTCACATATTAGTTGGTGCAATTTCAGTACCCTAACCATAATGCCATTCCAGTAAAACTCCCTTGTGTTGTACAGAGCCACAAAAATGCCCTTTAAAAGTGCATGAATATTTCAGCCAGTATATTTTAAATTTTTGTAACATGAGATAGGTGCACAAAACACCAGCATATTGTAGTTATTGTGCATTTAGAGGCACAAGTCATTTAAAGTCCTGTGCTACCTCAGGGGGAGCTCTAGGTCCTCTGTTTCTAAACAGCTTATGACAGGTTTTTAGTTTTTGATTTCCAGAATAGATGGGTTGTGGTCCAGAATGGATAAAATGATCTTGTCCATGTATTGCCTGAGACGGAAGTTGATCTCCTCTTGTTCCTTGAGGGCTTCCATCAACTGTGGGAATCGAAACAGCGTTAGAATGATATTGAACTGGTTGATTGTATAGGTCTCTAAAAACTGAAGATTTTGACTGAAATTTGAGAACTACTGAGGAGAAAATTTTCCACAATCACAATTTTCCTTTTTAGGTGAACTACTCCTTTTAAGTTTCTTTGTTTACAGTAAATATTAGTGGTGTAACCACCATAAAAGTATGAATGCAATGACAACGCAACACTTTAGTTTTTACAGTGAATGAGTACATGGTAAGATGTAAATAGCTAAACATTTAATATTTGACCACTGTTTTACAATAGATACTGTATGTTCTACGACCCACAGTAATATACGGTGATGCAAACTACTCAACTTCTTATGGAATTTCACAATTTTTAATTGAAAATATGCTATCATTTACATGATCCATGTCATTCATAACTGAATGTGACTAGACGAAACATTTTGCAGTTTTGACATATTAAACATTCAAATAAGAGTCAATGTGTGCATATTTTTAAATAAAATATTATTTGCAAAGAATTTAAATGGATTACTTCACAACTAGGTTGCCATTAAAACTGGACCTTTTTACCGTTATTTCTTTTAACCCTTTAATTATTTAATTTCTTTAAATAAAAAGACACAACCCCTCTACATATTGTTCTCTTGTCCACACGCACACATTAAAGCTGTGTTTTCATTTACAAACTTCCTCTAGGATGTTCCAATTGTATCAGCAGATCAAGGTTATGCATTTCTCTTACCTGGTCACGGGACGCATGATCAATCTCCATGGCCAGAGACTGCGCTTTTGTCTGTGTGGCAAACAGGTTTTTGGCCTCATGGAGGCTCAGACTGAGAAGCTGACCATTTAGATCTTCATTCTGTTCTCTCAATTTTTGGTTCTCCTGTAATGGAAAAGGAAAGAGGATGGCGTTACAATTAACCTAGAAAGATGTTCCAAGAGTCATTTTGCTTTTCCTTTTTCATTGTGGCCTAGTTGTGACTGAAACAAGAGAAGTTGGTTAGATCAGCTTCTGCTGGCAAACAGAAAGCAGTAACCTGCAGATGAAGATAATCTGGATTGAGTGTGTTTGAATGTATGAATGTAGATTGGAAAAAAATATCAGATCACATTCTTATAACAGCCATACACTAAATGTAATACTACTATTAAATCTTTATTTTCACAATAATGCAACAGCTATATTAGTTAATATAGCTCTATTTTGATTGGTCAAGCAGTGTCTAAAGCCGTGTTTCCACCACAAGAACTTTACCCAGGAACTAGGGACTTTGGGATGGTACTCAATAGTCGCGTTTCCACTGCCGGGCCAAAGGCGGGCGTGCTAGTGCGTGCCAGGGCTGGTTGCGTTTCCACTGTCACTTCCGGGGCTTTTTTTTATTTTATTTTTTTATATATTATAAACTAAGCCTCACTTCCGGGGCTTGATCGCGCCTCTTCGGTGCTTCCTCGGTGCCAAAGGCATGGGTTTTTTGGCCTGCTGAAAACCTTGGTCTAAAGCGGGCCAGCTGGGGCTTGAGGCGCGGTCGAGGTGAAAGGCGGAGCTAATCGTAGTCAGGTGATGGTCTACACGCTGGAATGGGTTGGGTTGTGTGACGTTTGATCAAGGGAGGTGTGTTTAAGGGCGGGTTTTAGATCAGCGCTGCGGAGCTAGCGGACCGACAGTGGAAATGCAACTTGATTTTGGCCTCAGTGCCTAAGGTCTGTGGCCATAGGCCCAGCCCGGCACGCTGTTAGCCCTGGCTAGCACTGGCCCAACAGTGGAAAAGCGGCTAGTATGTTTTGACTGCAGGGACCAGGGTCTAAATGAAGTTCCAGGTAAAATCCTGGGTAATTTTGGTGGAAACGAGGCTTAAAGTGCATATTGCAGGTTTAAAAATTTTTTCGAGATGAATATATAACCTTGTTCAAAAATACCATATAAAAAGGTACTGCAAAAACCGCTTTTTTTTTTCAGTTTCGCGTCATTTTACGTCACTACAGGGAGATGTTCGCAGAGCTCTGTGTTGATTCAGTGCAGAATATATTGTTCCCTTTCGATACTTCACTCGTACTGCGTATGGGGAAAGGTCTCCCTTTTTCCCCGCTGCTGAAGCCTTTTTCAATAATGCACTGTAACTTCATCGTCATTGGTTCACTCATAGACAAGTTGTTGAACCAATGACGACGCGGCATAGCTGCGCGGCCTATGGCGCCAAAGCGCGCGAATATTCCCGCCGAAATGGGCGGGGTTAGGGGCTATATAAGCAGGCGTTTAGTCCATAGGATTTCAGTGTTTTCTCCTTTAGCGTCGACCTCTACTTCTCTTCGCTGATCTCCGCCTGAAGCCGAAGAAGCTCGCCGCCTCCCTGACAGCTCTCGCCGCCGTCTGAAGAGGCTCCCGCAGCGGACTCGCCTGGACTCGCCATTTGAGGACATCGCTGGCGCCCTCACTGACTGCAGCTACAGCGCTGTCGTCGAGTCGCCGCCTCCCGCTCCCGGCCGCATCCTGTGCGTCCCCTGCCGCCATCCGGCGCGCCGCCTCAGAGCTTCACCTGCGGCTCAACGCCGCTCTAAAATCAGCAATTTTCAGCGGTTTTCACCGCTTCTAAAAGAGCTTCTCACGGCACCGGCGTCTCACGATGCCCCGTCACTCATGTGCTACGTGCAGGACCCCCCTGCACGATAGCGACGGACACTCCGAGTGCGTCGCCTGCCTGGGCAAGCCCCATGCGGACGGCGCGCTTGCTGGAGACTCATGCCCGCACTGCGAGTGCATGAGTCTCAGTTCCCTGCGCTCGCGGGTCGCCTTCTTCACGGAGGGCAATCTCGCCGCTCGGCCAGGCTGCCTTCGCACTCCATACAATGGCCATATTTCAAGTCTTCCAGGCCAAACTCCTCAGAAACAAACTCCAGCCCCAAAAGCTCCCATGAGTAATTTCCCCTCCGCCTCGTTTAATTCCGGGCGTGGGAAACATGCTCCAAGTGACAGCTGGGCCCACACCTGTTGCGCCCACTCCAAAAGCCGTTTTCACGGCGAACAATATTTTACCTCATCTCAAAAAGAGCAAATTTCCTCTTCCACCCCTCTCGGTGTACGACCCCCTCAACGGCGGTCTGTCACCCGATATCATTCAACCCCTTGCCACTCGGGCCGAGGCCTGGCAGGCCATCCCCAATCTGTCAGAATGGGTTATGGGGATCGTAACCCAGGGCTACTCGCTCCAGTTTGCACGACGGCCCCCTCGCTTCGGCTGGGTGCTTCAAACCTCGGTCAATCCGGACGACGCGCATGTCCTCCGGGCCGAAGTTATGACGTTGCTAAGAAAGGGAGCTGTGGAAATAGTTTCCCCGGCAGAGAGCGAGTCAGGCTTTTACAGCCGCTACTTTCTGGTCCCCAAGAAGGACGGTGGTCTCAGACCCATTCTAGACCTCAGACTTTTGAATCACTCCCTCATGAGATGGAAGTTCAAAATGCTGACGCTGAAACAGATCTTCGCGCACATTTGCCCCGAGGACTGGTTCTGCTCGCTGGACCTGAAGGATGCGTACTTTCACATCCAGATAGCCCCCCGTCACAGACGATTCTTGAGATTCGCATATGAGGGAGTGGCGTATCAATATACGGTCCTGCCCTTCGGGCTGTCTCTGGCTCCTCGCACTTTCACCAAGTGCATGGACGCGGCACTTTCCCCTCTGAGGCAGATGGGAATCCGGGTCCTAAATTATCTCGACGACTGGCTCATTCTAGCCCGTTCGCGAGCCGAGCTGGAACACCACAGATCCGTGCTCCTCAGCCATTTACAATGTCTGGGTCTCAGGGTCAACTTAGCCAAGAGGTCGTTGTGCCCCACCCAGCGAATCTCGTATCTGGGGGCAGTTTTCGACTCAGTCCGTATGACGGCAGTTGTCTCGCCGGAGCGTGCTCTAGCGATTAAGCAGCTCGCGGCCTCAATCAAGAACAAAGCCTGTCTCCCTCTGAAGTTTTTCCAGAGGCTACTAGGGCTGATGGCTTCCGCCTCCCCGGTGCTGCAGCTCGGCCTTCTTCGGATGCGGCCTCTTCAGTACTGGTTGAAGTTCCGGGTTCCTCCCAGCGCCTGGCGGCACGGCCGCTTATGTCTCAAAGTCAATCAGGCCTGTCTTCTAGCTCTGAAACCTTGGATGGACCCTACGTGGTTCAAGCGCGGAGTACCCTTACAGGCGGTCTCACGAAGGACGGTGCTCTCAACGGACGCTTCCAACCTCGGGTTGGGGCGCTGTGTGCGAGGGCAGACCGGCCTTCGGCTCGTGGAGTCACGAGGAAAGCCGTCTACACATCAACTGCCTAGAGATGCTAGCAGTGATGAAGGCCCTTCAGTCTTTTCAGACTCACTTGACAGGACGTCATGTTCTAGTCCGATCGGACAGTATGACAGTGGTGTCATATTTAAACCACCAGGGCGGTCTCTCGTCCAGCCGCTTATGCGCTCTGGCGAAACGTCTTCTGGAATGGGCTCTTCAGAGGCTTCAGTCGCTCAGAGCGACTCATGTTCCTGGCAGGAACAATCTGGGCGCAGACATGTTGTCACGGAGCAACATCCCCTCCGACGAGTGGATGCTCCACCCCCAGGTAGTCCTCAAGATTTGGGAGTTCTTCGGGAGGGCAGAGATAGACCTCTTCGCCTCAGAAGACAACTCTCATTGCCCAACATTTTTCTCGAAGGAAGTCGATGCTCTGGCCCATACATGGCCCAGCACGCTCCTTTACGCCTTTCCTCCGATCGCACTGATCCCTCAGGTTATCAGGCGCATCAGAGAAGACCAACACCGAGGACCAAACCTGGTTCCTCCAGAGCGGGGCTACCAGAAGGACTCTGAGCTGTTGATTGGTGTTCCTCACGCAACATAGACCCTGTGGAGAGTGACGTATCCTTCATACTGTCTTTCCTCCAAGAACGCTTGGAAATGGGGCGCACCCCTTCTACTCTTAAGGTTTATGTAGCAGCCATTGCGGCCTTCCATGCTCCCATTGCTGGCCAATCAGTGGGACATAACGGCCTTATAATCCATTTCCTGAGGGGTGCTAGGCGATTGATTCCTCCTCGCCCCCTCACCGTTCCCACTTGGGACCTCTCACTGGTCCTCAGGGCCTTAAAGGGTACCCCCTTTGAGCCAATGGGTTCAGCCGATCTCAGGCCCTTAACGCTTAAGACCGCTCTGCTGTTAGCACTGGCATCGGTTAAGCGCGTTGGCGATTTGCAGGCCCTCTCTGTGAGCCCTGCATGCCTTGAATTTGGGCCTGGAGACTCGAAGGTCGTTCTCAAACCTAGGCATGGCTACGTTCCTAAGGTGCTCTCAACCCCATTTAGAGCTCAGGTCATCTCGCTTCCTGCTCTTCCTCCCTCGGTGGATGAACGAGAGCTGGAGCTACTCTGCCCAGTCAGGGCATTGAGGACCTATGTGGAGCGATCGCAGCCTTTCAGGCAGTCGGATCAGCTCTTTGTTTGTTTGGTGGCCGCTCCAGGGGGTCTCCGGTCTCAAAACAGCGCCTTTCCCGTTGGATAGTGGACGCTATTAACCTGTGCTACTCCTCACTGGGTGCAGACTGCCCCATAGGAGTCAGGGCCCACTCCACTATAGGAATGGCTTCCTTGTGGGCTTGGTCCAACGGAGTTTCCATTCAAGACATCTGTGAGGCGGCCGGCTGGTCTTCGCCGTCCACTTTTGTCAGATTCTATCATCTCCGATGTCCCGACCTTGCAAGCTCGGGTTCTTTCAGTGTGATTTAGCGGCCTCTGGTGAATTCCGCCTCACACAACCCCAGGAATTATTTCCTTAAGTGTAACTAGGGTTCGGTTATGGCTTTGCCTTCTCACTTGTCTTTTGGACCCCCTCCCATGTGTCCAAATACAGGCTATATCGTTCCCAGCCGTGGCACGGCGTGGTTGAATTCGTTCCCCATACGCAGTACGAGTGAAGTTTCGAAAGGGAACGTACTCGGTTACTAACGTAACCTCGGTTCCCTGAGATACGGAACGAGTACTGCGCCACTTGCCGTGCCACGAGGCTGTGGCTTCAGGGTCGTCACTTCAGTCGATTACACTGAAATCCTATGGCGAAACGCCTGCTTATATAGCCCCTAATCCCGCCCATTTCGGCGGGAATATTCGCGCGCTTTGTCGCCATAGGCCGCGCAGCTATGCCGCGTCGTCATTGGTTCAACAACTTGTCTATGAGTGAACCAATGACGATGCAGTTACACTGCGTTATTGAAAAAGGCTTCAGCAGCGGGGAAAAAGGGAGACCTTTCCCCATATGCAGTACTCGTTCCGTATCTCAGGGAACCGAGGTTACGTTAGTAACCGAGTACGGTATTTAGCAACAGCGGCCGTGAATCAGTGTGTTTTCGGTAGTTTTTGTATTCTATTTATCATCGTAATGGTAAATTATTGTGTTTGTGGAGGTTGCACAAACTTCAGCCTGTCAGGACATCGAGTACAGAGGTTTACTAACAAGAAAAACTACGCTATCTTCTGTTCCGGGGTTTGTTTTGTGCAGGTGAAGAGACGGGACTTCACTTCTGCATGTGCTTCGAAAAATGCATTCATTTTAGACTGGAGGATTATCATCCTGGCGATATGATGGGAGTTCAACATTGTAATACTTCTGTAAATGATTATATTAAATTAATAAACTTACACACGCTATGCTTCTTCACCGTTTTTACTTGAATCAATTTCAACACTGATACATACAAATTATTTACACATGCATACAGTCTCACACTTACACAAAACAGTTTTGAATGATGTGCTGGTAATGTAAATACTCCAATTTCATGCATGCCATATATGTAAACTTATATATACACATTCAAGTTCACACAACTACATAATCACGGCGTCATATACATCCTCACACTATCGGTGAATGGGCACGGAATAAACTCATAACACAGAATTAATGCATAAAGGATAACATGAAACACATACAGTACACTATATGTTTGGCCGCCGGCGGGAGACATGATCACGGATCCGTCAAGAGATGCAGCTCGATGAAGACTTACGGTGCACATTTTAAGTTTTGTGTTTGATTATTACATTTGCTAACTACCAAATCAGTCGTGATGAGAAACGGCTATATCACGTAACGTTAGTGTGGACGGATATTAACGCGTGTGACATACGCTTGATCAAATTTATTTGTTTCTGTTAGTAATCAGTTACTCCTAGATGACCAATAGCTTTGCTATTGCCTGATTCATGATAATAATCTGTACAATATTGTGATCTGAGCACATGTCGTTACCTAACGTAATCTATAAGCTAACACCGGTCTCTGTCCTGTTCTTCACTGCTTCTCCTCACACAACAGCTCAATTTGTCTCTTTTGACCGTTATTCTGTCTAATTCTGGCCTGTCCCTGCTCTCTTGATCACATAGCAGGCTAATTGTATGGCTGTGATTAGTTATACGAGTATAAATAAGCATTTACAATTTCCTCAGCGTCCGAACTGTCATTGCGTTCCATTGTTTTCCTATAGTTTATATTGATCGCGCTCCCTTCACTGACGTCACGTCCGATTGGGCATTTTTCAGATGCGGAAGTAAAATTTTCTCACAAAAAACGACTCCAGAAACCTATGTAGCGTATTTATGTGTGTTTTTTCAAGAAAATCTATTTCATACATTATTTTTCTATACATTGAATCACTAAAGCTCTAACCTGCAATATGCCCTTTAAGAGTGCTCATTTTTAGTATAATAGCAGTGGGATATTTCACTATTTATACCACTCCACAGTTAGATATGTGCGATTTTGCATGGGTGAGGAGTGGTTACTTGAACGTTGGAACATCAGTGGGGAGTTGGAAATGGAAAATTAGAGTGGTGTGAAAACAGAAAGCTTTGAGCAACATGCCCTGTGATTCTGCTTTAGGCACAAGGTGATATTCTTGATATTCAGTACACCAGTACTTTTGTGATTTTGTCTAATAATCCTCTTCTTTTGACGGCAACATGGAACTACGAAATCTACAACCTACAAAAAAACTAGCCTATATTAGATGTTAGGTGAGAAGACTGGAAGATAATCTGAAAATAGACTTCTTGTGAATGAACACATTAGTGGTTAATGAGATGATATTAAGTCTTCTCAAGAATTACAGTTTACCATCAGACTCGGAAAGAGTCGTGCCCGAGCAGACACAAGCTGCTGAAGGTCAAAGGGCATGTCCTTGGAAACACTCCTCTGCATATACACACAGTAAAAAAATGATGAAGTAAGAAACAGAAAAAGACAAAGAAAGACTTGAAAAAAAGATCACTGTTGTCTGGTGCTTTTTATTTTTATTTATTAATTTTTTTTTTTTTTTTGCAAAAAGTGGAGACTGCCTGAAGGGAATGAAGCTGACAGCCTTCACACATTTAAATTAAACACTATATAAAATAATAACATTTATAAAACACAAAAAGTAAATAATTCCTTTTTTTTTTTTTCTCTCTCTCAACGGTAGTCATGGTTTCATGTGAAAATGTTAAATAATTTGTACTCATTAGGTTTCGTCAAAGATCTGACTATGTGGGACTACCGTAGTAGAAATATACATGCTAAGAGATTGAGCAGCTTTCCATGTCTCTCACCTGTTTTAGTCTCTTGACCTCCTGTTCCAACTCACTCTCACGTGTTCGAGTGCTGTATTCTGATAGGCTAATGGAAGGTCTGCGAACACGCCCCATTCGTTCTGCCTCCAGCTTGTATACCTGGAGGTGCTCCAGCTCTCGCCGTAGGTCCTCAATCAGCTGAAACAGAAGTGGAACATAAAATACACTTTTGAAAATAACTTCAAAAGCACTAAGCTACTGAACTGAGAACACTTCTGTTTTATATGTGGTCAAGGGCAGGATTGGATTGCTGTGTAGTCGATGGACAAAATATACTATATAATATACTAAAAATTCTTGTTACTAAAAATGTATTTAGTTAACACTTTGTAGTACACTAGGGGTTCAAGTGGTAACTAAATTAATTTTGTTTTAATACAAAATGCACATTTAAGTTAATATTCATGGTGTCTCAAAATAGCACAGTTGAGTCCACTTAGATGTTTGATTATGTTAAGAATTTTTAGTATATCAAGTACAAAATTAGTGTGTGAAAAAAAGAGCACTTTGTGTACTTTTTTTTTTTTTTTTTTACCTGGGTAAATACATTTTAAAAAACAACTGCCATAAAAGTAGATATAAAAGCTTAGGAAGAGCTTTTGACAACTTGCTGAATAATGAGACTGTTTAAATGCCATTTTTACAGAGTTTACTCTAAATTTATTACTGAAACTTTAGTGACCACTGCCCCCTGATCGAAATCCTACTTGTCAAAATCCCTATTATCACAATCTTTACATAAGTTTCTATGGGATTTTCTATAAATCAAAGGTTGTCCAAATTCTTGTCAGTTTTAAACAGTGTCAGAAAATAAGCACATTTTAGAACATGGTTTTACCTCCTGCATGGTATCTCTTTCCTTCTGGAACTCATTTCTGTTCTGTCGTAGCTTGTCCATCATCTTCTTGTACAGATCCATCTCATCTTTCAACCGCAGGCTCGTATCCTCCAGTTTATCTGTCATCCGCTGCCTCTCCTTCACAAACACAAATGAAAATTTAAGCAGGTGTACAGTCAATTTAGACAATTATTTGTCATTTATTTAAAATCCCTATTGAATCCCTAAAATTCAGCTCAGATCCCCTAAAACTGGCAAGATAGCTTTCATCAGTTTCCAAGAGTAAGAACTGTCAGATGGCTTTACAAGCCAGAAGTTGTGTTAGGAACAAATTTTGTTCTAAACATTTAAAAAAGGTACACTATTTAACTTTTTGCCCTCTAGCGGTTAAAAAACAAAAACTGCATGCATTTTGCGGAAGAACATTGTATTGGTTGTACTTCAGCTCTGCGTGACTATGGATGAATATGGTTCCTTCTCATAACTAAAAATTCTACTGCACATAAAACATTCACTACTAGGTTTAAGAGATATAACCAGTTTAGATTTCAAGGATTTCAAGCTGACTACCTGTAGCTATACCCATTAATAGACACACCTTTAAAATAAATTCCAGCACAGCGTTACAACAACCCATAATAAAATGGACCTTCACAATAGAGAATGCTTTACAATGAAATCTGTTAGAGACATATGTTAATTTATCTGTTCAATAAAATACCTTACCTGTTGAATAATAAAAATACCATCTCACTTTTACAACATTTCAAATCCCTCATTCTTGCCATCTCCTCAAAGCCAAGCCAAAGCCATGATGATTCTCATTTTATTATGAGCTCTGTCACATTCTCTTTTTGACAGCTGACTGATTCCCTGGAGGTTTGAGATTTAGCTTGATCCATGATAGGGCTGCACGATATTGGAAAAAAAACTGACATTGCGATATTTTGTTTTTCTGCGATATGAAAAAAATTAACCAGATGACTTGAATAGTTCTATTTGGAAAGAATGAATCAATCTAGTATGATTGGGGTGATTTTGGAGGTGGGTGAATACACATAAAAAATAATGAACAAATTAAAAGCATAGATAAACATAATAGAACAAAGATACAAATGTAATAAATAAAGCTTTATATTTTTCAGGCAAGTCTAATACAACTACAAAAGTGATTTTTCTCTTAGTTTTTTGTTGTTTGATTATCATTCATGACACAAAGCAGCAGGAATATTAGGCTGCCTTCACTTTAAGACTGAATGCACGGATCCAAAATACTATTACACAAATTTCTCAATTGTTTAGTTCACCTAAGCCATAAGCAACTGTCTTTACGAGGATACTCTGTTTTACATGCATTGACTTTGCACATTTAAACTGACAGGACCTGTATATAATATGATAAACTTTCATTGTATGATGGTCAAACTCTGCAATAATCTGAGAATCGCGTGCATTTTAAACAGTGGTATCTGGTCCGTACAGATCAATGATTCCCTATACTTGCATTGCACATCCTGCAATGTGACTATTGCGGATGCGCATATTGCAATTTTGATGCTAAAACAATATATATCATGCAGCCCTACTCCATGGCATGTCAACCTTTTGCTCGTTGTGACAAGTAACATATGCCACACCATCCCGACCATCACGACAGGTCTAAAATATAAACACTTATAATAGGCTTACCATAGTGAGTCAGGGTAAGACAAATACATGATTTGGAAGAATGATTGATGATGTATTGACTTATTTAAATTTTGTTAGTTTTGAAAAGAAAAAAAAAGTTACATAGGTTACCTTTAAATAAAGCAGTACCTTTACAAGCATCGATTCATCCACATTTACATTTCCTTTAACCTAAATAAAAATGTACTCAATTTAAACTTGAAATCAGAGTATGTATAAACTGTCCCACCTCATCCAGCTTCTCTGTCTGGGATTTTAGTCTGTTCATGTTCATTGTCATGTCTCCATTTTCCTCCTCTAGCTGATGTACTCTGTGGCGGAGAGAGTGTTAAAAAAGCTGAAATAGCAGGACAGTGGAATGTAAAACCACTGCCTAGGCGAATGTCAAAACTATAAATGAGGTATAAAAAATTATTTTAAAGCATTATTGTATTTACTGCATGACAAAAATAATAGTATTAATCAGTATTTTTATACATTTACTTTAGTGTATTTACTGTAAACCTCACTAAGTTTAGTTAGATTTATGTAAATTTATCTTGTTTTAAAGATTTTTTTTTTTACTAGAATAACAAATTATCTTACAAGACTCGTAATGCTAAAGAAAATATGACAGTTTTGCAATTACAATTCACATTGTGCTGCAATGTTATTTTTGTCTCTCACCGATTTTTAAGCAGCTCTATCTGTGTGTTCTTGTCTTTCTCCAGTCGACTGTAGGCCTCTCTGTGTCTCCTGAGCTCCTCCTCCATCATGGAATCCGCTCTGGTCTCCTGGTCTTTTAGCTGCTCCTCCAACTCGTGAATTCTGTTGAAGCACAGTCCTCATCATTAGCATGAAACTTTATAAGACCTGCTGAGACCCACTTTGACCTTATCATTTAGCAAATGCAAAACTTTTGCTAGGACTATTTTCAGGGAAAGTTTTGCTTGTGTAAAGAATCTGCTCTTTAAAAGTGATAAATATGCAAATACATATCCATATAACATAGTTCCAATGAAATGAACTTTGCATGGGTTGGTGGAGCTTGAGTAGCAAAGCAATTTACCTGTGAACCAACTGTATGTTTTCCTGTTTCAGCTTGGACTTCACATCCCCGTTCATCAGAATCTCACTTTCCAGCTCTGTCAATTTCTTGTCCAAGTAACTTACCTGTGTAGGAAACAACAATACATTTAAATCTCACTATCACTCTCAGAGCAGCTATGAGTTAGTGGCGGTTTCTGAACCAGTCTAGTCTGAATGTCTATCAACACCGAAGCAGGACCATGAAAAAAAGTTTTGCAACATTATTTTATTTTAACTACTAACAAGGTCCAACAGTGGATCACAGCTGAATTATTTCTCTTTTTTTTATGTGTGAAACTTCATAATCCACGATTTCCACCATATTATTTGCATTACATCTTGAACTTATATTCTGTATTTAATAGCATTCTTTGGTTACATTTTTTTAATTCTATAAAAAATTGATATTTTAAGCTTGAAAGTCTGTGTTTGGGAGGAGAGTAAAATACTAATATCTATACACAAAGGCAATTGAAGAGCAGAAAAAAAAAAATTATGTTTTGATAACATTAAAAGTGTTACACTACAGACAAAATCCAATTTAAGTCATCAGCATCATTTGGACCCTTTTAAACCCCTGCATTAAGCTGCTTACACGTACGGATGTGATTTCCTGAGCAGAGGTCAGGACTAAGCGTGTATTTAAAAAGACACTCCAAAGATAGTCAGCACTGGTGATGCAGTTTTCACAGGACTATGTTCAGGAAGTAGATGAGTGTGCTGTGAGGGGTTTTTACCTTCTCAGTAATGTCTAATTCACAGGAGTCAATGCTTTCATGGAACAAATCCTCTGTGCTGCCGTTACTACTGCTGAGGTTACTGTTGTGCAGCAGCTGCCTGTTGGACCCACATGCACACAAAACAAAAACAGAAACAATTTAATCATAGAATACTGTCATGCATCACAATAAGATATTATAATGCGATTCTATTTTGATTCATCACACGCCACACCAGTTCATTTTGTGCACCCTCAGCATTCAGATCCCACGCTGACAGCTATATTTTGCAAGAGGGATGTCCCACTTACCTCTCTGCTCAGTTCTATGGATGGACTGGACTACACTGCAATGCTTGCAAACTACGCTACCCATGCTGCATCACTGCAGCGGACCACACATCTGTTCTATGAATCTACATTCAATGCCTGTGCATCTTTAGGAGCACTGCAGTTTCGAAGGAGAGAAGGCACTGACCAATAGAGGCATTGTGAGAGCTGGTGCAGTGCCCGATCCAGTCAACCCACCCACACAGAACCAAAAAGCATTCGTCTAAAAGACACAAGCGCATGCGCAGGCATGTACACTATTCTCTTGTCCCACTTGCATTAGTCTCTGAGAGCCATAATCTTGTGTGTATACAATTACACATTCACATAACACTTCTGCAGAGTCAGGTCTTGGTTGTCATTTTGTTTTATTTCTGTCATTCTCATTAAATCAATAACTTTACACATGAAAATACATTGTATAAATTACACACATTGGTGTCTGTCTCTCTCTCTCTCTCTTTGGCTCTGTGTTCTCTATCTCTCTTACACTCAGGTCAGCTGTGGCAGGCCTTTTTCATCTTGTCACTGTGATTTAGAGTAGACAAGAAAAACTGCTATTCACCCACACAATTTTGCCACCCAGTGTTTACCTCCCACGCAACATTTGATCAGATTCATACAATTAAACACAAGAGATCTGAAAAAGTATGGCAACCACTTGCAGAATCTGTGAAAATGTGAATAATTTTAACAAAATAAGAGAGATCATACAAAATGCATGTTATTTTTTATTTAGTACTGTCTTGAGTAAGATATTTTACATAAAAGATGTTTATATAGTCCACAAGACAAAAACAATAGCTGAATTTATTAAAATAACCCCGTTCAAAAGTTTGGGAACCATTGGTTTTGGTTCTTAATACCCTTGTTTGTTCGGAGCAGTTAATCTGCCTAGTATTCTTCAGAAAAATCCTCCTGGTCCTGCGGATTCTTCAGTTTCCAAGGATTTTTTTGCATATTTGAACCCTTTCCAGCAGTGACTATGATTTCGAGATCCCCTGAGGACAATTGAGGGACTCAAACACAACTATTAAAAAAGGTTCAAACATTCACTGATGCTCCAGAAGGAAACATGATGCATTAAGAGTCAGGGGGTGAAAACTTTTGAACAGGATGAACTGATGTTATGCAGTCTGTTGGGTTTCCATGTTTTATGGGGACTTTCCATAGACAATGATTTTTATACTGTAGAAATGGTATCTATCCCATACCCCTAAAACTACCCATCACAGATCATTTTCGACATTTTTACATTTTATAAAAATATAATTTTGTATGATCTAGAAGCTGTTTTCCTCATAGGGACCAAAAAATAAATAGTCTAAAATTACTGGTTTTACCATCCTTGTGGGGACAGTGGTTCACAGTGCAGTGTTTACCAGAACCACACACACACACACACACACTTTGAAAATTGTGGTTATCGTCTAAGATAAATTGCTTATAATAAAAAGCATTCATTACATTTGGTTATCCATATCAGAAATTGCAAACAATTTCTATAGAAACTATGCCTATAGAATCAGTATCTATAGAAATCTATAGGTATACCAAATGATTAATTGATTAACCATCAAGTTCAGTTGGGTTAAATAAGACAAATGTATTAAACTGAATGAAAAGAGATGGAAAAGTTTGAGAGTGAATGAAACATTTATATAGTAAATTTATATAGTAAAAAAACGATACTTTGTATTTTTGTGTATTGCACTAATACAATTGAAAATATGCTGAAATGTTTGAAGAAAGTGCACTTTTGATGATCTGTTGTGATATTACCTAAGAGTTGTGAAAATGTACCAATTGCTTGTGAAAATTGCACCAAAGCAATTAAAAAAAAAAAAAAAAAAAAAAAAAAAAAAAACTGTAAAATAGTTAGAATAGAACTATAGAATATATAAAATAGAAAACAGAATAATTTTCAATAGGATTCAGACTTATGAGAGAAACTGTATGTATGGTTATATGTAATTTTTACCATCATATATATTTGTTGTTGTTCTTGTTGTTCTTTATGACAAATTACAGATTGCACTATATATTTCGCAAACATTGATATGAGGAACAAACTTCTATTCCGATTATGTAATGCTCCACGGCTCTGTGTTTTTTACCCTATTGTCAAATCTTCAGTTTACTTAAACTTGGAGTCTAAACTTTTACTAAAATCATCTCAATTATATTAGAATTGACACGTTTATATTCTCATCTCTCCTTCACAAATTGTTTTCACCTTTTGATTAAAGATTTAGCCTGCCAGATTAATATTGATATCATGACTCCACAACTTTATATAACACTTAAACCACAGGTGGTGCTCACAGTCAAAGCAGTGAGGGAGTTGGAAACGGGCACTATTAATTATTAACAGCAGCATAGACTACACAAACAAACACAGAGCAGAGTGATATGAAGTGACCTACCTTCCAAATGCAGTGCTGGAGATCTTTCTGTTCGGGCTGGAGGGAAAAAAGAAAAAGAAAAGAATAAACAAACAAACAAACAAACATCTAATTAAATGACAACATAGATCAAACATATAGTGCAAGTCTCTTAGTTTAATACTGATGAATTTTTTTTTTTTTTTTTTTAAACAACTGTTCAGTAAAACACTATATTTATTTACATATGAGGGCTGGTTATTTTTTAATGATATAATATTTTTTAATAATGTTTTAAAAATAATATAACTGAATGCTTGATCTTGACAAACACAGCCAATGCTAAAATTGTGTAAAAATTAAGAAAATCATTGTTAAAGATTTACTTCTTCCCAAATTATTGGAAAGAAGTATTATTTTCTCATATACACGTTGTATATGATTTCAATAACTGGATACAGTCAAAATGGTCAAGTGCTCTGATGTGATCAAAATACAGACATGCTAGTTAAAACTTTTCCATCTCTTTTCATTCAGTTTAATACATTTGTCTTATTTAACCCAACTGAACTTGATGGTTAATCAATTAATCATTTGGTATACCTATAGATTTCTATAGATATTGATTCTATAGGCATAGTTTCTACACTCTAAAAAATGCTGGGTTAAAAACAACCCAAGTTGGGTTGAAAGTGGACAAACCTAGCGATTGGGTTGTTTTAACCCAACTGTTGGGTTAAATGTTTGCCCAACCTGCTGGGTAGTTTTATTTAACCCAACTATTGTTTGAAAATGACTATATGGCTGACTTAAAATGAATCTAAAATGAAATTAAAATGTTCATTTATTAAACATATTAATAAATGTTAATTTTCAATATATTTTGGGTTCATTTTAAGTCAGCAATACTGAAATTTTTAAAGAACAGTTAGATAACAGGTTAAATAAAACTACCCAGCAGGTTGGGCAAACATTCAACCCAACAGTTGGGTTAAAACAACCCTGTGGCGACCAGGGCAGGCGAGAGCCATGAGGGAACGGTGAAGCTCATTAACACTCGCGCCACCGGCCTCGCGCCGTTCCCTCACGGCTCTCGCCCGCCCTGGTCGCCACAAACCCAATCGCTGGGTTTGTCCATTTTCAACCCAACTTGGGTTGTTTTTAACCCAGCATTTTTTAGAGTATATAGAAATTGTTTGCAATTTCCGATATGGATAACCAAATGTAATGAATGCTTTTTATTATAAGCAATTAATCTTAGACGATAACCACAATTTTCAAAGTGTGTGTGTGTGCGTATGTGTGTATGTGTGAGTGGTTCACAGTGCAGTGTTTACCAGAAACACACACAATCCCCACAAGGATGGTAAAACCAGTAATTTTAGACTAATGAAGCGTCAGCGTTAGTTCAGGCAGGCCTCGTAGTCAAGCTCCGCTATCAGCTGGTTCTCAAATTCCAGCCCCACCCATATCAGCTGATCCAATTTCTATGGACTCCATTGGCAACTCTCAAATAAGGAGCATTACTTAAACGCAGCTTCCGTCTCTCTGCCTGCTTGGCTGCTTCCACTGCACGCTGCTTGCAATTAATCAAGATAAGTGAAACGGTCTTTTTTATGCTCTATCACTATCGTTTTCGGGTGGTCTGCTTTATCAGTTTGATATGATGTAACACTACGTGAGTTTTATTTCACGTGTCAGTGAGCAGTCTGTTTTTATATTCAAGAGTGATTTACTAAGGAGCTAGCAATGAGATTTGCTTTTTATTCAGAGACGAGTTTTACTGAACTTTATTATAGGAAGAGGCTTTTCGTTGTAATCGCATATCAAATGAAGCTACAGCATCATAGTTTTGTTTGGCAGGATGTTTAACAGATTCAGACCGTTCGCGAATATCACCAGCAATAGATCGCCAGCAGATTTTGTGGTTAAGTAGAAGCTGTTTGCTTACTAGTTGCACCTTATGATTAAAAATAATGTATTCACCTATTTACATAGGAAGTACGGGAGCAGCTGCATTTAGGCGATTATATCTGGGCATACAATTTAATAAATATGGGACGAACAGCGATTTATATGAACACATATTCGTCAGCATTGTGACTCACTGCTGTCACGTAATATTATTTCAACATGCCGAGTATGCCGAGGCAATTCCAGGTATTCTCAACGAAGCAAGAGCACAGTTGATGCTGTAATCATATCATTTGACAAACGTTTTACTGGTCTTTGGCTCTGGAGGTTTCGTTTGTGGTCATCAGGTTCGTTATCATCAGTCACTTACTGCTAAAACTTACTTACTTTTTGCTTTAAACAGAAATAGGAGATTTATTGTATATGGACCGTGGTGATAGTATGTTATACCGGGACTCCGAAGCTCTGTTGCAGTTTTCAAAGCACTATCACGACAAAAGCTATAGATATATGGGGGAAAAGTCTCCCTTTTTCCCCGCTACTGAAGCCTTTTCAATAACGCAGTGTAACTGCACCGTCATT
This sequence comes from Chanodichthys erythropterus, assembly GCF_024489055.1. NCBI lineage: Eukaryota > Metazoa > Chordata > Actinopteri > Cypriniformes > Xenocyprididae > Chanodichthys > Chanodichthys erythropterus. The sequence goes on along the minus strand of NC_090241.1, from coordinate 14,358,077 downwards.
GGTTCACTCATAGACAAGTTGTTGAACCAATGGCGGCGCGGCTCTATGAGAAGAGAGTGCGCGAACATTCCCGCCAAAAGGGGCGGGATAATGTGCTATATAAGCGAGCGTTTCGCCATGGGCCATAAGTCCTTTCTCCTTCAGCGACGACTGAAACTTCTCTTCGCTGATCCTCGCAGAAGCCTGCTTGCCGAGAAAGAAGCTTGCCGCCTTTGAAGAAGCTCTGCCGCCGCCGAAGAGGCCCCGCAGTGAACCCAGCTGACTCGCCGGCTCCTCGCAGCGGCCGCGCCCTCGCCGACTGCCGCCTTCGCGTCGACGTCGAGCCGCCGCCTCCCGCCATCCGGCGCACCCTGAGAGCGTCTTCCCGCGGTTACTTTACCGTGCCTCAGAGCAACTGTCCAGTAGTTTTCACCGCTACGAGCCCGGCCCTCGCCATTAAAGAGCCTCCCAATCGCCGTTTTCACGGCGCTACCAGCATTTTTCAATGCCTCACCACTGTGCTATGTGCAGAGCCCCGCTGCACGAAGATGACGGACACGGGGAGTGCGTTGGATATCTGGGCGTTGCCCACGCGGATGACGCACTTGCCGGCAGCTCATGCCCACACTGTGAGTGCATGAGTTTAGCGTCTTTATGCACGACGCACATGTCCTCCGAACCGAGGTTTTAACCCTGTTGAGAAAGGGGGCTATAGAAATAGTTCCCTTCCCAGAGAGCGAGTCGGCCTTCTACAGCCGCTACTTCTTGGTGCCGAAGAAAGACGGCGGTCTCAGACCCATTCTGGACCTCAGGTTACTGAACCTTTCCCTCATGAAGCGAAAGTTCAAAGTCCTGACGCTGAAGCAGATCCTCGCGCAGATTTGCCACGAGGACTGGTTCTGTTCACTGGATCTGAAGGATGCTTACTTTCACATCCAGATAGCCCCCTATCACAGGCGATTCTTGAGATTCGCGTTCGAGGGTGTGGCTTACAATACACGGTCCTCCCCTTCGGGCTCTCCCTGGCTCCTCACACTTTCACGAAGTGCATGAACGCGGCCCTTTCCCCTCTGAGACAGATGGGAATACGTGTTTTAAACTACCTCGACGACTGGCTCATTTTAGCCAGCTCGCGCACAGAACTAGAGCACCACAGATCCGTGCTTCTCAGCCACTTACAGTGCCTGGGTCTCAGGGTCAACCCAGCCAAGAGCTTGCTGCTTCCCACTGAGCGTATCCCATTCCTGGGCGCAGTTTTCGACTCTATCCGTATGACGGCAGTAGTCTCGCCAGAGCGCGCTCTGGCCATTCAGCAGCTCGCGGCCTCCGTCAGGAACAAAGCCTACCTCCCTCTAAAGCTGTTCCAGAGGTTGCTAGGGCTCATGGCTTCCGCCTCTCCAGTTCTTCAGCTTGGCCTACTTCGCAGGCGGCCTCTGCAGTACAGGTTGAAGGTTCGGGTACCTCCCTACGCTTGGCGCCACGGTCGCCTGCGCCTCAAGGTCAATCAGGCCTGTCTGGCAGCCCTGAAGCCCTGGATGAACCCCACTTGGTTCACACTCTGAGTACCCCTTCAGGCGGTATCACGAAGAACGGTACTTTCGACAGACGCATCCAACTCGGGTTGGGGCGCTCTGTGCGAGGGCAGTCCGGCCTTCGGCTCGTGGACACACAAGGAAAGCCACCTACATATCAACTGTCTCGAAATGCTGGCAGTGACACGAGCCCTCCATGCCTTTCGGGCTCATCTGACGGATCGCCACGTCTTAGTCCAGTCGGACAGTATGACAGTGGTCTCCTATATAAATCGCCAGGGAGGTCTTTCATCCAGCCGCTTATGCGCTCTGGTGAAAAGCCTTCTGGAATGGGCATTCCCAAGGGTTCGGACGCTCAGAGCGACTCATATACCCGGAAAGAACAATCTGGGAGCAGATATGCTGTCTCGGAACAACGTTCCCTCAGATGGGTGGATGCTCCACCCCCAGACGGTTCTCACTATATGGGAGCTCTTCTGGAGAGTGGAAGTGGACCTCTTCGCCTCAGAAGACAACTCTCATTGCCCAACCTATTATTCGAAGGAGGACAATGCATTGGCCCACACATGGCCCAATACCCTTCTTTATGCCTTTCCTCCGATCGCCCTGATCCCTCAGGTTATCAGGCGAATCAAAGAGGACGAGTACAGAGTTGTGCTAGTGGCCCCACTCTGGAGGAGCCAGATTTGGACCTCTGAGCTGTTTCGGCTTTCCACAAAAGCCCCATGGGACCTCCTCTCTTAGGCGAACAGAACAAAATGGCACCCGCAGCCGGAGCTTTGGGCTCTACATCTGTGGATTCTCGACGGGAATCATCTGACCTTCCGAAGGAAGTGCTAGATACCATTTCACAGGCGAGAGCCCCGTCTACAAGACGCCTCTACGCCCAGAAGTGGTCGGTCTTTGTTAGCTGGTGTTCCACACGCAACATCGACCCGGAAGGATGTGATGTTTCTTCCATCCTGACCTTCCTCCAGGAGCGTTTAGAGTTGGGACGAGCCCCCTCTACGTAGCAGCCATTGCAGCGTTTCACTTGCCCATTGCTGGACAATCAGTAGGGCGGAACGATTTGGTCATTAAGTTCCTGAGGGGCTCTAGGCGATTGCATCCTCCTCGTCCCCTCACCGTTCCCCCCGGGACCTCTCCGTGGTCCTCAGAGCTCTTAAAGGTCCTCCTTTTGAGCCACTGCGTCTAGCGGGCCTCAGACCCTTAACACTCAAAACTGCCTTACTACTTGCTCTGGCATCAGTAAAGCGAGTTGGCGATCTGCAGGCACTCTCGGTGAGCCCTGCATGCCTTGAGTTCAGTCCAAACGACTCCATGGTCGTTTTGAAACCAAAAATTGGCTACGTTCCAAAAGTGCTCTCAACGCCATTCAGAGCACAAGTGATTTCACTCTCTGCGCTTCCCCGTTCATCGGACGAGCCAGAGCTGGAAACTTTATGCCCCGTTAGGGCTTTACGCGTCTACATTGAGCGATCACAGCCTTTCCGGCAGTCTGATCAGCTATTCGTTTGTTTCGGTGGTCTCAAAACAACGTCTATCACTATGGATCGTTGACGCTATAGCTCTTTCATACTCCTCTGTGGGCGCTACTTGCCCCATCGGAGTTAGGGCCCATTCCACTAGAGGCATGGCTTCGTCGTGGGCCTGGTCCAGTGGAGTCTCAATCAAAGACATTTGTGAAGCGGCCGGCTAGTCTTCGCCGTCCACCTTTGTCAGATTCTACCAGTTGGACGTTCCGACCTTACATGCTCGGGTCCTTTCAGTGTAAATTCGCGGCCCTCTAGGTGTTCCGCTTTTTGCACAAACCCAGGAGTTCTCTCCTTTGTAGTGTAACAGGGTAGTAGCGGCTTCGGCCTTCACTTGTCCTTGGTCCCCCCTAATGGCGTCCGGACAAGTTCCGCCATTCCCCAGCCGTGGCACGGCGCGGTTGAATTCGTTCCCCCATACGCAGTACGAGTGAAATATCAAAAGGGAACGTACTCTGTTACTAACGTAATCTCGGTTCCCTGAGATATGGAACGAGTACTGCGTTACTTGCCGTGCCACGAGGCTGCGGCTTAGGTCGTCGCTTCAGTCGATATGGCCTGATGGCCTATGGCGAAACGCTCGCTTATATAGCACATTACCCCGCCCCTCTTCTCATAGGCCGCGCAGCTGAGCCGTGCTGCCATTGGTTCAACAACTTGTCTATGAGTGAACCAATGACGGTGCAGTTACACTGCGTTATTGAAAAGGCTTCAGTAGCGGGGAAAAGGAGACTTTTCCCCCCATACGCAGTACTCATTCCATATCTCAGGGAACCGAGGTTACGTTAGTAACCGAGTACGTTTCCTATCATTAATTTTAACAGCTTATTAATGCAGCTGCACTTCCTTAGACCGCTTGGGCTAAGATTGAGCTAGGGGTCTTTGTATGCTCTCGTGGCCATATCACGAAATTAAGAATTCATACTGCTGTGAGGACCGATAGTCTGTTGCACGCTGCAGGGTTTTGAAGTGACATCTACATATACGTGGGATTAAAGGTGCTAAATGGGATGTTTTGCTTTATACATTTTTGCAATATTACTTGAAACTGTCTTTACTAACTGATAAAAGACTATTTATTATGTGCACTGAAGTAATAATATTAATATACATCATCGGTGCATGAGGTAGGGCCTTAAAAACATCAGCCAATCGTTTACGCGATGATTGGCCCTCTGGCTTGTCGATCACTGCCATGACGTTCCTTGTGAGAGACTAGCGTGGCTGCACTCTCCAGTAACTTTCCGCACTCCATAGGCACTGCATGCAATGTTTTTGTCAGGAGACAGGAGTAACAACTGCAGATTACGAGTTACCTGCAGTGAGTCCGACATAATGAATCCACTAACACAACACAGCGAATGCCGGTGGTAAACACTTGTGTTCCAATACTCGTGCACGAGTTTTGGGAGTCGTTCCTTTGTTCGTTCTTCCGTATGCCCTCATTTCAAAAACTCGGACTAAAAGTTGGCTATAATAGAATATTAGTTTCAGAAGCTGTTGCTTGCTCATAGTGTCTGCATTAGAGCACTTTCTAAATTTGGAGAAAATTCTGGATTCCAGTACAGGGCTTGCATTCGCGTCTAAATCCCTCTTTTAATCTGCGAATAATCAAACAAAGCCTGTTGTTTTCTACAGTCTATGGTTTTTAAGAAGGGTGTTTACAGTTTGCATAGAGGAGTAAAATACAAGCATATAACAGTAGTGCTACATATTGCATATGCAGCAGCATAAGCCATCTATGTTAAATTACTGCGACTAACCCACTATGGTTATGAGATGTTCGGTGATGGGCTTTTTTATGTATAGATATTTACTGTGGCTCAACTATTCAACGCCTTTCCAATGGGCTGATATTTTCATTAAACCATGTTTTTTTTGGTTGGTTTCAGCTGAATGAATGTTGGACACATGCTATAATCCGTCCAAATGACCTCCACATTTACAATAGGGTAATAGAGGGTTTGTTGTGATTCTGTTTTAATGGTCAGTGATTTGCTAGTGTATTGCAATGAGCTGCTATCACCTTGTCAACTGCTCTGTTGTAATTTAATCCATTGTGATAGCTGTATTCTTTGGGGTAAACACTAGTCTAGAAACATTGTTTTTGCAACAAAACCGTTCATATTAATAAGGGACTCTCTTCAGTTCAAACAGATTTGAAGTAGCCTATTGGTCAGTCATGGTTAAATATATATTTCAGGCTGCACACATTCCATGCTAAACAACAAATTGCTTATTCTCTGTCTGTTTGATTTCAGAAATTCCAACTCTTGGGTCTAGAGGCAGTGCCATCAATCTACTATCTACTAATCTACTATCTACTTTAGTTCTTCTGTGCCACTTTCTCGATAGCTGTACTGCCTTCAACCAAAAGTATGGTCACCTGCATTGCTGGATCCATCCACCATCAGCGTACTAGAAATTCATCTATTTGTTTTCTGCTAACAGGCTTTAAAGAGAAACCTCTAGTTAATGATCAGCTTTTCCCCTTTTGTTCACGGTTTCTCAGAGGTGGCGAGTTTTCCACACGCTGATTATTCTGTCACATGACCTCACAATTTCTGATGTATCAAATTAATTGCACCACCTCATATTTCTAAAGCACTCTAAAACTGATAGGAACAAGAAATGAAGTCGTTTTAATCTCTGAATCTAACTCTGCTTTATCCTGTTATTTATGTTGGGCTACCTGAGGAGCCGTCCACAAACTGGTCAGCACGACACATTATTTGCCACAAGAGGAGGGAAAGCCCATGTCCAGGGCCTGGTTTACCTCCCATCTACACCCTCTGCAATACTACAAGCTTCCCCAGAACTTCCTTCACTCACTGTGCTATGTGCTGCTACAACTGCAGCTTCCTCCACTCCTGTCTCTACATTGAAGGCCATGGGGCGATGGTCTTCAGCTGCTATGAATGTTGCCTTCGGCCGTTGCTCAAGCCAGAAAAGCAATGAGTACTGCTCCCTGCTTGAAAATAAATATTATGGCTTCAGTAGCTGTTGGGCCCATTTACATTTAAATACTGTAATTTGCCCGCAGATGCGTGATGATGCTGCGTGTGCTTGGTGTGTGTCCACTGGCAAGGAGCAGAGTGAGCGTTTTCAATTAATTTCTTTAAAGTTGAGCGTGAAGTTTGGAAAAGCTGAAGCAAATTACATTCACAGGATTCATTGACAGGGTATGAGAGACCTGTGAGAAACGCATGCTTTACTTCATGTTTACACTTGCAGTTTACGGTCTTGTCCACCGATAGGCAATTTTCTGTACAAATAAAAAAAGGCATCATTTGTTATTTGAAATGCTGTGGGCTTTTATAAAATATGAAAGTCACTGATGGAAAACTGCTTTCGATTTGTAAATACTCACGTACGCTTTTGTAAAGAGCGTTCACGCATGGGATTAGTGCATAAATGAACTTGCTTCGTAAAAATGATCATTATATCATTGGCTTTTGCTACATTCCTCATGCTAGCTTCACATAGATCGATTGGCTCTTAAATTCAGTAAGCTAAGCTTTTTGGTTCCTCTGCTGGCTTTTTGATTGGCAGAAAAAGCCTGGGAGGATAGCCTTGTATGGTCTGTTTGGGGGGGAATTTGTGCTCTCCCTGATTATAAAATGGGAGGTAGTCCCTAGAAGCTGCTGCTGTTCCCTAACTTATTATGGAGCTCATGTTAAGGACAGGGAATTTTCGAACAGAGGCATACTTACATACTTATTTCTATCATTGCTTTAGCTACATTTATATTGGCTTCACGTATCTTAATTTGTTCTTTTATAAATATTGTTGCATTGGCTTCCTGAAATGCACATCTGAATCCTCGGCTGGCTCTTCGATTTAGCCAGGGAGGATTGCCTGGTATGGTCTGTTTGGGGGGGATTTTCTGCTGCTCTCCCAGTTAAAAAATTGGAGGTTGTCCCCAGAAGCTGCTGCTGTTCCCGGTCTTGGCTTTCATGGAGCTCATGAAAGGACGGGGAATTTAGAACAGAGTCATACCGCCAAATTGTAACTTTAGCAAATATGCCAATAAAAAAAAATTTACTACATTTTGTCTCTTGTAATTTTTGACTTAAGTGGTCCTGACTGAAATGAAGCGTCAGCGTTAGTTCAGGCAGGCCTCGTAGTCAAGCTCCGCTATCAGCTGATTCTCAAATTCCAACCCCACCCATATCAGCTGATCCAATTTCTATGGACTCCATTGGCAACTCTAAAATAAGGCGCATTACTTAAATGCAGCTTCCGTCTCTCTGCCTGCTTGGCTGCTTCCACTGCACGCTGCTTGCAACCCACCTCCTCCCCAGCTCCTCCTTAAACTTGTGTATAACTTAATCAGTGTCATTCTGTTGTCATTGATGCATGCTCTGTTCTCAATAGGGGGATTTTCTGCTGCTCTCCCAGTTAAAAAATGGGAGGTTGTCCCCAGAAGCTGCTGCTGTACCCGGTCTTGGCTTTCATGGAGCTCATGAAAGGACAGGGAATTTAGAACAGAGTCATACCGCCAAATTGTAACTTTAGCAAATATGCCAATAAAAAATTGACTAAATTTTGTCTCTTGTAATTTTTGACTTAAGTGCTCCTGACTGAATTTATTTTTTGGTCCCTATGAGGAAAACAGCTTATATATATATATATATCATACAAAATTATATTTTTATAAAATGTAAAAATGTCAAAAATGATCTGTGATGGGTAGTTTTAGGGGTATGGGATAGAATATACTGTTTCTACAGTATTAAAAAAAAAAAAAAAGCTTTTAGAAGAATAATGAGACACCAAATTGTACCTTATCAGTGGGAAGTGTCATAGGCTTTATTCCATTTTTGGACACTGCACTTAACCCAGGCTCACTCACATCATATTTGAATTAGTGTCAGCCTTGACATGAGATCAGATACCTCCAACCTTACCAATGCTCTCAAAAGGTATTTAAATAGAGTTTTCAAATAATTAAGGATTTCTATGGTAAAGCAGCACATACTACAATTCATACACAAAACTCTCTCCTGCTCATACACGCACATATAGAGTTATTGCAGACATAGCTTTTTTCCAGCAGTGACAGAATGAGGTGTGAACTAATGCATTTCTTGAAGCAATCTGCTGACAGAGCATTTAGCTTTCATTCCTCCACTCTATCCCGCAGCCCATCCTGGCCTTTTCTCTTTCTTCCTCTTCTATCTGACGCCCTCTTCCCAAACCAACATGTACAAACATGTTCCATCTGTCTAATCTGTTACATCTGATCTAATTCCTATTTCATCTTCTATTTTGAAAGGCTAAGATATAAGTGGCTAATTACAAGCCCCCTCAAAAGAGAGAAATGTTAAGGTAAACTCACTCACAATCTTTGAAACCAGCAGAGATGAAGAAAAGAAGAGAGAAGATCTGGTTGTATCTCCCGACTTTCTACAAAATCATCAGTATCCAAAGCCTCAGAAGGGCTTGCCTGTTTGTACATGTGTGGATGTTGATGTGAGTGAGAATGAAGAAGAGACACAGAGAGATGGGAAAATACAGAATACGTAGAGACAGATTAATGTGTGGATGTGTGCAGGTGCCTAATAAAGCTCTAATGGGCTCTAAAGTGGTGGGCTGGATGATGTATGGAAAAGGGAGCGAATCATTAGTGGTGCAGAGAGACTGCAGCAAGATATCAGAGCCCATCCACCTCAATTGTGTTCTCATATACTCACATTAACTCCTTGAGGAAAACCCTGCTTCTATCACACTGTTGTTTTTATATTGTCTATTGTAGCCCACGGGAAGAGAATGAAGAACAAATAACTTCTAATCCTCCCAGAGAGCCTCTAATGTGTATTCCAGGCCACTAAAAGCTTATTTCCCATATGTAAGGGAGCACTCATTTTACATACTGAAGAGAAACTAGACCATAACCACTAAACTTTAGTTTCAAAGAGCTAACTCTAACCCCAAGTCTTCCTGAAGATGAGCTTACACCCTCTATGACAAACCCCTCTGGATGAAAAAGTATTTTATAACTTAATCTTTCATAACACATAACACAACTATAGTCAATGTTGTACCTGTTGGTTTTGAGGTTTTTCAGTCTATTCTCCAGGTCATTGAGCAGACTGACCCTCTTACAGCACTGAGAGCAAAACACATCCATCTGATCACCAGCGCGGCGCATCTTCCGAGGAGTCTGACCAGCACTGGATGAAGGGAATGAGAGTGAAGATCAAAATTTCCAAAGAATTATTGTTCTTATTATAATTTTCTTTGGAAATTCAAAGAAAATATTTGTATAGTGAGGATCAGGATGGTTGTAACAGGAAGTGAGTTGTAACACCATCCCTTTAAGCACTTAGAAATTAGGTAAAGTGTTGAAGTCACTAACATATATGACCACCATCTTTCTGAAGTGGTAAAAGTTGTAAAACTCTGGCTGCATCCAAAAATCGCATGCCTCCCTAATATATAGTGGGTGAAAAACAGTATGTGACAAAAGAATTATGTCCAAATTCACAGTACTCATAAAAAAGTAGGCAAAAAGTACCTGGATGACCTACTTCTTCCAACAAAATTCTGAAGTATGCATACAATAGACACTTTACTATCCCATGAGGCCATGGAAAAGCATTTGTGAATGGCAGTGATGCGAAGCAATTGACGCTGGAAGGTCACATGTTAATGAAAACATGGCAAAAGTAGTACGTACAGATTACATTCATACTACACACATTTATACTATATAAAACATACTTTTTTAGTGGTCAAGAAGTAATTACTTATTCAAAATAATTACCTAAAGAGTATTATTCAAGGGAGTATGCAATTTTGGACACAGCATCTGCATATAAATATAAAGCATTTGCAGGACGAAAAGCAATTTGGGTTTAGAAAAACATTTCACTTCTGGGTTATAAATTAATTTGCAGTCAGATTAGTGCATATTAAATGACAGAACATGTATCATATAAATCAGCAGATTCTCTTTTTTTTCATTTGATATATACTACATTTCATTTGATATGCTCTACAAACAAACATCTACTTTCCTATATGTTAAACACTAACATATAATGGCTGAACAGACCAGAAGAGTAAAATGTTTCCCTTTTTCTTTTTCTTTTTTCTTTTTTTTTACTTTTTTAATTAAAATAATTAAAATAAAATGTAGTGTTGGGGACTGCTAGTTTCCACCGAGCGGTATGGTTCAGTTTAGTACAGCACAGTACGATTCAGGACAGCTTGTGTTCCCACTGCCAACAGTACCCTTACTTGATTGGCGTGGTGTATAAGCCGGAAAGCAGCAATTGACGTCATTCTTGCATGAAGAAGAAAGACGGTAAACAACAATGGGGGACATACAACAGCTTTGTTTCAGCAATGGCTGAAGGCTGCAAGGAAAAACAACTGAAAAATACACATTGTGTTGCACTGGTATTGTGTTGTCATTCACCTTGTACCACGTGCAACCAATCAACATTCTGCAGTGAGTGTAGCTCCACCCTTTTGGTACCAGTACTACTGGTACTATTGTGCTTGGTACCCCAAAGGTAGGGTCCCAAAAAAGAGGTACTGTACAGTTCGGAATTAGGGTACCATTCACAACTTCTGACAAAGGAAACGACAAAAATTGCATACCGTACTGAACTGTACTGAAATGTACCGCTACTCAGTAGATTGTACTGTCTACTCAGTAGGTTAGAAAACATGAATAAAACCATTTTGGACATTTTCAGGACTAAAAAGCATCCATTTGAGTGAGAAAGTTTCCCACAGTTCCATCCACTAATACAATTATTTATATAATTGTATGAAAGAAATCCTGTGTAATGAAAGCTGATATCTGGATTTCTGAACTAATCATTCTTTCATTTTAAAGTAAATCCTCTGAAAACAGACTTAGGGGCAGTCAGAGCGAGGAATACACACATAGACACACATTTACCTGGAGGAAACAGAGGAGCCCAGATCTGAGCATCCATTAATTCGGATCTCATCGTCTGGACAGGGGTTGCTAGGAGTGTAGTCTCCATCCTCTCCTTCTCCATAGTCCTCAAACTGCTCTTCATTTAATGAGGCAGATGAATGTGTAGACTGATCAGAAATCTCTGAGCGATTATACATCTGACTAAACCTGCAGCAATGAGAGAAGACATGAAAATTAAAAAAAGATTTTATTTTGTGCGCATTAGGTTTGGTAACATCCATGAAAGCAATTCTCATTCAGTTCACTCATTCTTTTACAAATCCTTAAATTCAGCCTTATGTTTATTCAGATAACATAAAAATGCACTCACTTTTCTCCTGGGAGGCAAATACCAATCCCTTCCTCTTTTTGTCCGGTTCTCCCTTCATCCGATATCTCTGATGACAAAGCGCTATCTACTGTACTGTCTCTATCCGACTCTCTCTCCACCCCTCTGCCTTCCTCACCCTCCTCATCCTCAAACATTGGGCTATCTAGGCACTCCTGGATGGACATGATGACTGTAGTCCGGCCTGTCCTGAATGTTTTGTCAAAAGTAAAAGAGATTAAACTATTAGAACAGTCACACAACACCCAGCTTGGATTACATAAGAAGAGAAACAATTATGAAAATATCACTGACGCATTGATGTCTGTCAGAGATAAAATCTCGGTTATACTTTATTTCCATAGTCCTTTTTAGACATTTTACTAACTAAAAGTAACTTAGAGAATTAGTATACTATTAGATTATGGTTAGGGTTAGTAGAATACGTTTACTTGCAAAGTTACTTATATGTTGAGGGTCGGTGCCAGGGTGGGAGGGGCAGAGGCCTCATGGCCTCATAAGCTGAGAACATGGATACCAACAGTTTATCCATTTGGTCTCTCATATATATTAGTAATATTTGTGACTGAAGACATACTGTTTAAGGGTAACAACAAAGAAAAGGTATTTAAAAAAAAAAATAATTAAATTTTTTTTTTTAAAAATAGTGTTAAATACATGTGCAAAATTCTTAGCAATGTACCTTATGTTGGTTTAATATAGTTTTGAAAAAATGTCATATCATTATACCATATAAATATAATGACTCTAAAAATGGCATGTAGTTAAAAAAAAAAAAAAAAGTTAAAATCTTAATTAGTTTCTGCATACAATATGTTAAAGTAAAAAAAGTTTACTTTTTTTTTTACATAGATTTTTTTTACAATATCATGAATTAGTAATTGCGCAAATTATATATATATATATATATATATATATATATATATATATATATATACACACACACACACACACACACAATTACTTTTTGCACGTGACGTTTTACAATCTAAATTAGTTTCAAACCATCAGATATTTTAAGAGACTTGATACACAGTCATGTGTGTGTTTTTTTTTTTTTTTTTTTTTGGACCACATAAATTTGATTAGGTTTTGTTAACAGTTTTTATAAGAAATAATATTAAAAGTTTATGCCAAACTTTATAAGTATTTTTTTTTTTTTTTTTCAAGAAAAAAAAAAATGCACGTATTCATTATGATATCAGGACAGTTATATCACACTGGCATTTATGACTTTTTATTTCTGTTAAATAGAATGAAATAAAAAGCATCATGTCATTGACACATTATCATCCGGCAATTTTTTAGTAAAGTGTTTGTAATACGTCTTTGCAAGCAAAAACATAAAAAGAAATTATAAAGGAATCTTTACATAGCCGACCAGTATAGGACCACAACAAGAAAACACAAAAGTTTAATCACAGCTACTAGCCAAAATTGTGTAGCGTTACCTCTTTGCATTCTGTTTGGCATTTACAGAAGAATGGACAGAACTGCAAAAGCATAAAGCATTCTCTTCTCAATTTTTAATCAATCAGACACTGCTTCTGTGGTTTACAAAACTGGCTCTACAACTACCAGTCACTTTTGTAAGCTGATCACACAGCAGGTGGGTGTGCGCATGTGTGAGAACGAAAAAAAAGTGCTCTTTAGTATTCTGCTGTGCTGAACATGAGGGGGTAGGGATACAAAATGCCAGTGTGTGGTCAGGGTGCTTGAACAGTGAGTGGTCCTATAGACACAGAAACAGTGGGAGTGCACACACACACACGCATTTATTCTTTTTTTACCCTCTCTCTCTGTCACATACAAGCCATACAAAGAGTTTTCTCATATTCCGTTGCAAAGGACAAAATCAAAACAGGTCACAAAACTGAGGTAATTATGTGCTCTTCTATTTGTGAATAGATCTCCTCCTCCACAATATGATCCTTGACTGTCTCAGCAGGGTACGATTACCCATGTTTGAGCACCTGATTATAAATGCGCACAACTCGCCACAACTTAACACATGACATTCAATGCCCTGCAGGAAGCTTTTACATAAAGGATGCCAACATACATTGGAAATGCTAGAAAGTGAACTGTACATGCACACATTGCTCTGAACGCATTAATATGCATGTGTGAAAAATGCACAAAAGTTCAGTGCCTGCCAGACAATAGCTGTAATGTTCACATTTCACAGTGCAATGCCCCTTTAAGATCACATTATATAATGGTCGCTAAAAGAATTTTAACATTCATAATAAAAAAATAATAAAAAAGCAGGATGGGTGTATTTTTCAGATATTGAGAACACTTGTCAGTTTTATGCATTATGTAATCCCTTACTCAAACAATATGCCATACATGAAACTGAAAGGCATGCTGTCTGAAAACATGTTCTTTGTGAACTTCTGAGACCTGACATGACCTTACACAATTAACAATTGTGCATGTTGTGATGCAGATTTATGTTAACATTTCTGCCTTTTTTTTTTGATCAACTGAAAACAGTTGGTAAACAGAGCATGAGGCCACTTCAAATAACCATGACAGGATGAAAAGAATAAGTGCAACCAACCGGAGTTGTCCGAGCATGTCAGAGTGCTGCCCACAAGGATATTGGCTCCAACATCAGGAGTATCTCTTGATGAATCTTTTTATCACAGCACATGGATCAATGATGAGCTTTATATTTTTTCTGTACTATCTATTAATTTATTCAAAAATACTACGAAAATGCAGTTATTATTTATGGTACACATACAATAACTAAATCACTGAAATTTTTATTTTTTATTATTAAAAAAACTGTCTTTATATAATAAGGGAAAAAACGTAAGCGTAAAATAAAAACTTGAATTTTTTTGTTATTTATTTTAGGGACAGCAGATGAACTTTAGCTTTGTAGCTAATTCTGGGGCAGTTTTTTGCTGTCCATTGTCCCTGTCAAATAAAGAATTAAATAAAAAAAATAAAATAATAATAATAATAATAAAAAAAGCTTCACTGCTTATGAAGCAGCTGAAAAAAGGCAAAAAAAACAGACATGACTATGTCAAGGTTAGTACCGTAAAATATAAGAAAATTTGATCTTTTTTTATGACAAGGCAAGACTGTTTGAAGTTATGATTAAATAAACTTTTTTTCTCTCTAACATGTATTCAAGAAAAATACTTTTTACTTTGATTGTTAAACCGCATTATTTTTTAAAGCCAATAAACTTAATTTTTTTTGAAAATGGTAAAACAAAAATTTAAAACCATATGAATACAACAGGTGCATTTCAAATAATGTGTGTTTTTGTAAGTTATAAAACATTTAAAAGATTTTTCTTTTTCTTTATCATGGACTTAAATTTTGGCCACTTTGACATCTTTTATGTTCTCATCTCATGACTTTCCCAGCTGTCACGAAGTACAATATCTAGAACTATTTTCAGTACAAAAACAATATTGTTAAGGACTGAGAAATTGTGAAATAGCAATGACTGATTGTCTAGTCAAGGACTTGTGAGTCTTCCACTAGTCACTTAGACAGATGCATTATGAAGTCACAAGCTTACCACCCACCAGCCACAATATAATACTTTAATGGGTTTCAAGGCCACTGTGTGCAGCTGTTTTCAGGAGTACAGTGAGCTTGCTGTACATGTACAGTAAGTAGGGGCTATTTTAGACAGAAAGCAAGAGGTGCCCCAATTACGAAATGAATTGAAACCAGCTGAAGTGAATGAGAATTTTTTTTTTTTTTTTTTTTTTAAACACAATACTAAGATGAAATATGAGTAGTAAGAGTAAGCTTAGGGCAGGACAAACCTCTCCAAGTGCCTCTTACATCATTCTTGGAGAAGTATCGATCCGTTTCGTGAAACACTGCTCCCAAAACAACAAACTGGTTTAGTCAGGTAATTACATGAACTACAAAAACTGAATCTAGGAAGGTAAACTCAATATCACCAAGGAGAAATTATAAAAACATTATCCTTCCCCAGGGCAGAATGGGTGCAACCAGGGCCGGCGATTGCTATAGGCGAACTAGGCGGTTGCCTAGGGCGACAAATATGTTGGGGGCGCGGGCGCCCTCTATGGTCGCCGTTACGTTACGTTAGGTGCGCAGTTGATGAAGAAAATGAAGCGGTCTAATAAACCCTCCGGTGCACAGGGACGAAAACGGAAAAAGATAAAAGGAAAACCGAGTATAGAGGTAAATCTTCTCATCTCAGCCATTAAGGTGTTAAATGAAATAAATGTGCTTAGTATTGTGCATCATCACCTTGAACTAGCGGTTAAACGGATTGTTGTTGATCCGTGATCCGTTCGGATCAAGCCCCGCTTCTGGACGCATGTGATTCACGGATCATTTGCAAGTTTCACCGCAATAGAGTGAACAGGTTATAATTTGAACGTGTTTTGTTTTGCTATTTCACACATATAAAACTATTCCAGCGCTAGAAGAGGAAAAAGAGGATTTAATTCGGTATCGCACGCAGGTGTTATCGGTACGCGCAGACGCGCACACAAGGCTCGCGCGCACAGAGAGCTAGAAAGAGAGAGAGAGGCGCGTTCCAGATAGCTCTTACCGTGCGTTCTCACCGCCGGCGGCGAGAGCGTCAACATTCGCCTTGGCCGCCCTGCCAACAACGCTGTGCTGTTCGTTCAAACCGCCGCCGACGGGAGGGTCAAAGCAGAGCCAAAGTAAGTGACAAGTCGCGTCAACCAATCGGAAGCCTCTCAAGCGAGGACCTCTACATTCTAATTGGTTGCTGCCGAACCGCGTCATAGCTCATTACCATAAAGTTAACCTGATTTCAACTCTCCTCGCCGCTCTCACCGTCCAAGACGCGCCGCGCCGCTCTCGCCGGAGCTCGCCGCCGGCTCTCATTGAAAATGAATGACTAGCGTCACTTTGACGCTCTCGCCGCCGGCGGTGTGAACATACAGTTAGCCTCTTCAGCTCTGCAGCCTAAGCCTGACCCACCGGTGGGTCCAATATTGCATCATCATAATTATTTGCAAAAATCTATAAATTATGGAGCACAAAACTAGACATATAGGGTATCTTTTAAAAGCTTAGAACCTTAGCTTTCTTGCTAATCCAGTCACTTTTGCATTTGTATTACACTAAAGAACATAATAAGGTCTAATTAAAACCCCCCCCCCCCCCCCCCGCAACGACCCCCCCTTGAAAAAATCATATTCATAATATTCAATTTAATATTTTTATCAGACAGACTCACCAAACATAGACAAGTCATATATCAAATGAAATGCTCTCACTCTCCAGAATATCATTGCATAGTTTATTTCACCAATCCAATATGTTTTCGTATCGAAATTATCAAAAGAATCATTAAGATAAAAATGACTCCTTTGAACAAGACAATACATGAATCATATTCCTGCTCCGATCACTACTTCCTCGTGTTGCTACTAGCCTCACATGCTATATCAGCTCGTTCTTTAGGTTGTTTTCTTTAAAATGAGACTATTTTCACCTGTCTATGAGCATGTATGGCCAAACGACACTGTAATATGTCTCAGAAGTACAGATCTAAACATGGGATGCAGCCAAAAACGTTTATTACTCTGATCAATGAGCTTTGTTAGCGGCGATTTTTTGATGACGTCATCGCGGATTTCGTCCTACCATCATAAAGCTAGCTCTCTTAGCTCTCCATAGACATCTCGATCACTTTCCTAGCCCATTCATTGGCTAAGATATGCGCTTGTAACGTTGAGGAGGCGGGACCACTGAGCGTGTCTTCCTGAGGACGTCCTGTTCAGCTAGAAAGCTAGTTGGAGAGAACTGACAGTGTTTTCCCCTGTATTATTGCGTAAAAAACTGGTTAGAACACTTTGTCTTTGCGCAATGGCTTCACAAAAGGTGTTTTTGGTTTGAATTCGGTTTTGGAGGAGCTTGATCGTCTGTCGAGTGACTGAAAATTTCAGCAACACTAGCTTTGACGCGGTCAGAAAAGCTGCGTGGGAGAAGATACTCATCCTCAGTAAGTAACGTTACACATAAGCGTTGTCTTTGTGCATTTCATATCGTGTGTTGCATGCATATTTGTACTGTTGCATGCATGTTTGTTTTTTTCCATGCATATTTGTATTTAACGCATTTGTGCATCGGTTGCATTTAGGAGTGCATTGCCTTGTGCGCTTTTATACATGTTTCATCTGCACGCGAATTGCAGTTTATATAACCGTTTCTGTTTCGTGCATATTTTAATAATTGCTTGCATTTGTGCATTGGTTGTGCTCATTTTTTTTTTATTTATTTATTTATTTTTTTGCACGCACTTGTATTTGTGTATCTGTTTTGTGGTTATGCGAATTGCCTTTGTGAATGTTATGTGCATAAGTGAATTGCATTTGTGCATCTGTTATGTGTATATATGAATTACCTTTGTGCATATGTTTAATTATTTTAGCATGCATTTGTGCACATGTATCATTATTTTAGCATGCATTTCAGGATTTCAATGTGAATTTACAAATTTGTTTTGTTTTTCAGACTAGACTGAGTGATGAAGGATGGATAGTAGCTAAGAAGTCAGCCAGGCACCTAGAAGGGAGTTTTTGGCCTCCAGCACACCTCCCACTTCCATCTCTATCATAAAATTGTGAACAAATACAATAAAAAATACAAATTATTCCACTGACTTGTTAAAATGTAGGTGATTTTCTGTAAAATGAGACCAATTTTATCCATTTACTCTAACATATATGAGTAGGGCACTCTTTTTAATTCAGGTATTCCCAATTTTTTCAGTACAAGTACACATGGAGGCGCCAGTGCCTCCTTTCAGTTAAATCTCAATAATTTTTGTTCAGAAGGAGATATCAAGTAGATTCTTTTTTCCCCTGTTTACTGATATCCAGTGGAATAAAAATAAATATTCTAAAGGGGAATAGACAAAACAGATCATAAATTACAGACTCTTAAATCAAATATTGATTTGAAAAATAAATAAAAATCAAATTTTTTTATTTGTTTATCATAAAATTGTGAATAAATACAATAAAATAAATGCAACATTCCACCACTGTGTTAAAACTATGAGGGTTTACTTTAAAATGAGACCATTTTTATCCTTTTAGTCCAACGTATACGAGTAGGGCACTCTTTTTAATTCAGGTATGCCCAATTCTTTCAGAAACAAGAACGTATAAGTTCACATGGAGGCGCCAACACCTCCTTTCAGTTAAATCTCAATAACTTTTGTTCAGAAGGAGATATCAAGTAGATTCTTTTTTCCCATGTTTACTGTCAACTAGTGGAATCAAAAGAAACTTCCTGCAGGGACATGGACCAAACAGATCCTATACTACAGACTCTCAAAATAAAACGTAATTGAAAAATTAATAAAAATCTGACTTTTTATTTGTGTTTATCATAAAATTATGAATACATACTAAAAGATATAAGAAATATTATATTACTGTTTTAAAATATAGAGGGTGTTCTGTAAAATGAGACCATTTTTATCCCTTTACTCCAATTTATATGGGTAAGGCACTCTTTTTAATTCGGGTATGTCCAGTTCTTTCAGAAATCAAAAATAGAGACAGGAAAGGAACGCTTTGAGGCACCAATACCTCCTTTCAGTAAAATCTTAATAACTTTTGTTTACAAGGAGATATCAAGAAGATTCTTTTTTCCCGTTTACTGCCACCTAGTGGAATAAAAAGAAACTCTGCAGGTTCATAGATGAAGCCAATCCTAAATTACACATTTTTAATAAAAATAATAATAAAAAATTATATAAAAATGTGACTTTTTATCTGTGTTTATCATAACATTGTTGAAAAAATACAATAAAATATATACAATATTCCACCACTGTGTTAAAATATAGAGGGTTTTCTGTAAAATGAGACCATTTTTATCAATTTACTGCAATGTATGTGGCTAGGGTGTTCTTTTAAATTCAGATATGCCTAATTCTCTAAAAAACCCAAAAAATGCTGCAGAGCTCGCGTCCTCAATGCACTTGGATGGTCACATGGACATGGTTATGTCAGTCAAAATAATAAAATAATAAAGTATTCTCGAAAACACATTCGGTTATGTCTTAATTGAACGAGGTGAGAATTCGGAATCGGATGTGTATATTGGATGTGCGCGTGCATGGAGTCTTACTCTTAAAGTGACAGCAACCTAAAAATTCCTGCGGTTGTCTGTCATGTCAAACAACAAAACACAGCTTTAACAAAGATTAATCTATATTACATTAAATTTACACAGTGAACAGTTTCATTTTATATTTAATTATTACATTTCTGTACACGAAAATTAATACTACAGTTAGAACTCATATTTTATTTGTAACTTTATGTTGCATTTATCTATGCTTGTAGTTGGTATATAGTATTTGTCCTTTGGGGGGAGGGGGCTAGGGCAATCTCGCCTAGGGCAACCAAAGGGCTAGAGCCGGCCCTGGGTGCAACTAAAGGCAACTACAGAATCAATGGTGTACATCAGGGTCTCTAGACCCTTTTAGAGTGTGACGTCTCATGTTCGCCCTTGAACTGAAGAGCCCCAGGGCCCTGTTCTCATTTCCATCTTATAATCATAAGCTCTATTTAACTGCTCACTGCCTAGAAAATTTAGCAATCCTCACCAGGCTGCTTTACTAAAGGCACATTTGTGAATCAAAGCAAGTCAAATGTGTCAAATGTGCAATGACACTATAGTGCATACACTCTTTAATATCTTGGCTAGTTCATTAGTTTGCATGGTCATTATATCTGAAGAACTTATGAGGTTTTGTGTCAAAAGTTCAATTACACAAATGCACTGTAAAAAATGATTGTTGTTAATTTAGTTTTAGAATAACTGGATTGAACTCAAATACTGAAGGCGTCAAATAAATAAATAAATAGTAAAATAAAAGCCTTTCTCAGAAACGCAACAGACTCTGTACAAAACATGATTGGTATTGTTCCATGACAAAAGTAGACTGCTCAGGTGTTT
This sequence comes from Chanodichthys erythropterus, assembly GCF_024489055.1. NCBI lineage: Eukaryota > Metazoa > Chordata > Actinopteri > Cypriniformes > Xenocyprididae > Chanodichthys > Chanodichthys erythropterus. The sequence goes on along the minus strand of NC_090241.1, from coordinate 14,337,779 downwards.
TTGTCACATAAAGGGAGGAGAGGTTGCTATAGCTGAAGGATTTCTATGGAATGTTCTTATTTGTAAGCTGTAAGCCCAGAAACTCTTTGGACAATAATAAGTGACCTATGGGAGGTTTAGCATGATGTCACAGCTAAACTAGCTACATGCACTGCATCTTAAAGCTAAATGTCTAAATAAAGTCTTGCATAAGTTATTCAGCCATGATTAAAATATCTAGAGAATTATACTAGAAAAGTCAATATCTGCGTTATATAGACATATTTATGAAGATAGTTCTATATTGATTTAGTGTTCAGCCATGACACATTTAAATAACTCTCAAACTATGTTCTCTATTTTTCTAACGAGAACAATCAGACCACTGATTCAGGGCCTGTCCAGCTAAACGAGGAATAATTTTAGAAGACAAGGATAAAATTCACTAGTGGCATTGTGTGTGAACAGACAAGCTATTTAAATCCATGGGCTGTGCATAGACATTTTGAGGGGCAGGTGCTCAAGTGAAAAAAGGGCACCCCTCTAATAATTATTTATAATAAGTACATACTGTTGATCATCTTTTAATAAATTACACTATTTAACACACACTACAGGGCTGTTATACCAATTAAATGAAATCAGTAGGCCTATCAACAATATCCATTTACACTGTAATTACAGTTGCCTAAATAATGTTATGAGGTTATTCGATTAATGTTCTAAATATAACATTTTTAATAGAGAAATATGAAATATTGGGAAAAATGAAATAATTCTAGGCCTATAAGAAACTAAAACCACCGGTAGGTGGCAGCAAGTCGTAATAAGTGAATCATAGAATCATTCATTCAACTGATTTAATCATGAATGAAGCAAGTGCCCAATGAATACACTAATTCAATGTAAATTATTAATTTGGGGGGCATTTTTATTAATGTTGGTGCCATTTCCGACCTTGCGTAACGCTTACATCATGCCAGACTAGCTTTCTTGTTGTCAAGCTTAACTATTGGCTAAGTTAGCCTGGCTGTATTGAGATGTTTTAATAGTGGTTACCTGGACGTCACCAATAAAGGAAGGTCCGGGACTACGGTAGTCATTGATGCTGCTCGACTGCTCTGGGGTGCGTTTCCCATACAATGACGTAACTCACTGCTTCACTACCAAAGTACGATGCATCGTTGAACAAATCAACTAGCTAGTCACGACTGTTTACTAGTGATGGGCAGATCGAGGTTTTGACATCTACCGGCGAACCACTGAAATTTCGAACTGTTTTGAAACATTTCGAAACTATTATGACGTAATGAAGCCTCGTTTACTGAAGCTGCTTTGATACAATGCACATTGTAAAAAGCGCTATATAAATAAAGGTGACTTGACTTGACATCTACAAATGTATAGAACTGATCAGAGATCTGTAAAACCATAGGGTAAAGCCCATAGAGACTTATTCAATAGTTCTCAGTGAATCTGCATGATTTATGGGTTCACTTTATCATCGCCCTCTAACGGTGAACCATTGAAATTTCGAACTGTTTCGAAACATTTCAAAATAGTTATGATGTAATGAAGCCTCGTTTACTGAAATCACGTGACTTTGGCAGTTTGATACACACTCCGAATCACTAATTTGAAACAAAACATTCATAAAGCTTTGGTGTTTCCCGAAACAGTATTGTCGCAAACCTGTCATTCAGCCACGTTGGTTAATGATGTCACGCAGGTGGTGGTGTAATAACTTCTTTGAATTAATCTGTTTGAGATCAAATTAATGCTAGATTTTTTGCTATAAATTACAGACATGGCATCTAAGGGCTAAATCTCATTTTTCTGTTATTTTGCTTTATTTCCAGATTCAATCCTAGGCTCATTCATACGTAGCCTACTAGAGCACATACGCAAATGCGCACTCTTCAAAAACGGTGCTTAAAATCTTTTGGCAAACTAAAATATGTAAATGACATTTGGATAGAGCTTGGATGTTGGCGTCACTCAGTCTAAACTCCGCCATTTTGGCAGGCCATCAGGAGAGTGCTAGAGAGGCTGTAGCATTGGTATCGATAGTGGTCGAACAATAATTTAAAGGTGCCCTAGAACGTTCTTTCACAAGATGTAATATAAGTCTAAGGTGTCCCCTGAATGTGTCTGTGAAGTTTCTGCTCAAAATACCCCATAGATTTTTTTTTAATTCATTTTTTTAACTGCCTATTTTGGGGCATCATAAAATATGCGCCGATTCAGGCTGCGGCCCCTTTAAATCTTGCACTCCCTGCCCCCCGAGCTCTCGACTATAATTCAGTGCATAAACAAAGTTCACACAGCTAATATAACCCTCAAATGGATCTTTACAAGATGTTCGTCATGCATGCTGCATGCATGCTTCGGATCATGAGAGTATAGTATTTATTTGGATGTTTACATTTGATTCTGAATGAGCTTGAAAGTGCTCCGTGGCTAAAGCTAACATTACACACTGTTGGAGAGATTTATAAAGAATGAAGATGTGTTTATGCATTATACAGACTGCAAGTGTTTAAAAATGAAAACAGCGACTGCTCTTGTCTCCGTGAATACAGTAATAAATGATGGTAACTTTAACTACATTTAACAGTACATTAGCAACATGCTAATGAAACATTTATAAAGACAATTTACAAATATCACTAAAAATATCATGTAATCATGGATCATGTCAGTTATTATCACTCCATCTGCCATTTTTCGCTATTGTTCTTGCTTGCTTTCCTAGCCTGATGATTCAGCTGTGCACAGATCCAGACGTTAATACTGCCTGCCCTTGTCTAATGCCTTGAACATGGGCTGGCATATGCAAATATTGGGGGCGTACATATTAATGATCCCGACTGTTACGTAACAGTCGACATTATGTTGAGATTCGCCTGTTCTTCGGAGGTCTTTTAAACAAATGAGATTTACAAAAGAAGGAGGAAACAATGGTGTTTGAGACGCATTGTATGTCATTTCCATGTACTGAACTCTTGTTATTCCACTATGCCAAGGTAAATTAAATTTTTGATTCTAGGGCACCTTTAAAACCAGACATGTTTAGACCTTACAATCCTTACTGTTTCAACATGGTGGACAGCTGCTGTTTTATCTCCGTATTCCTATAAGTTTTGTATAAGGGTTATGTTTAATAGTAACCCTAAAATTATATGAAAGAGTTTAAAATGTGTTAAATAACTGGACTGATATACTGTTATAATTCTTATATAGCCTAACTTAACATTACACATTCAACAGGTCACAATTGTGGCTGAACATAAAACACAATTTTTCACACACATTTCCATAAAAAATTTCAAAAAATAATTATTGATTATTTCAAGGGGCAACTAATGACACCTCATTTGGATATTTTCATGTTTGGGGAAAATTTGGGATTACATGGGTTAAGATTTCATTTCATTTATGATGTCTACTGTACTCATGGTGATATAGCTATGCTGGCTACCTACAAAAGATAGCTAGGACAGATTAAGTTACCTAACAACACAGTTGACTTACCCTTCCAATGACAACGAAACTCCAAAGTTGAATATTCATCACAAAATTAGATTGTCCATTTGTACCCCTCTTTTAAAGCTTTTAAAGTGTCTCCGAAGTAGAATGAGGGAAAGTTGATGAGGTAGTTGTACATATCAGGATACTGCAGGTCAGGAAAGCTATCCGTTACTTTATCGATACACGTTAAAAGCACCCCGGTGGGCATTATAGGGATCTGTTATGTTTAATCTATTATGTTTTGCTATGTACATGTCTATGCTTTTTTTAATTAAAGTGCGCAGTGAACTCCGTTGCCTTGAAAATGATGCTGGCGCCATTTGGGCCTAATGGCCCAAATTCGTGGCCTAATGGATAGAGAGTCGGACTTGTAACCCAGAGGTCATAGGTTCGAGTCTCAGGTCTGGCAGGGATTGTCGGTGAGGGGAGTGAATGTCCAGCGCTCTCCCCACCCTCAATACCACGACTGAGGTGAGACCATTGAGCAAGGCACCGTACCCCCAACTGCTCCCCGGGCGCCCCAGCAATGGCTGCCCACTGCTCCGGGTGTGTGTTTACGGTGTGTGTGTGTGCACTTGGATGGGTTAAATGCAGAGCACAAATTCCGAGTATGGGTCACCATACTTGGCCACATGTCACTTCACACTTCATTTCATATTCGCATGGTGGTGTAAACAGAATGGGTCACGTGTTAATTAAAAACAAGAAAACATGCTTCTAACCACAGCTCGAGAGCTGTGTTGTTCCAACCACACAAGTTTGTGAATGTTTGTTTGAACTATGGTTTCTTGAAACACCAAATCGTTGAACTATGTTAGTAACAATGGAACTTGCGATGTTAGTTGGCTAACAATGGCTAATGGCTAACAATGGCATTGGCTAACAGTGGCTGGCTAACACACTGTGACAAGGGATATCATCAGCGGTCTCGCAAAATTATTAAGAATAAGTTTTCGGGCACACGCCGCTGAAATTTAAAATTGAAAATTAATGCCACGAGCCACATTTAAACAAAAGCTAAATCATAAAAAATGCCTTACAAAAAGGGCATTTGTCAAAGGGTAGGTGCTTGAGCACCACTTGGGGTCTACCTGTGCACGTGCCAACTTTCTAATATTGCTGGATGTACATCTTGACTAAACGGCCCATCTCATGGTATTTTACAAACTTAAAATCTAGAATTAGCACAGTTCTTATAACTGAAGAGAAATGTGTATTTCCTGTGTAATAATGATTACAGTCAGTGTAATGTATCATACTGATTCACATTTCTCACTCATCTGAGGAGACATTTTCCCTCCTACACACACACCAAGGAAAAAAACAAAAAGATCCGTCAAGGCCGAGCTGATGCACAGGAACCAATGAGTCACCATCCTGAGATGCACTGCAGTTTTTGCAACCCAAAGAAATACACTACATGCCCAAACCATGGTATTGCCAATAGCAAAAACTCCCTGCCAAGACTGATTCACTTATCAAATGAATAATTCTCAGTGCAATTTAATGGACAGGCAAAAAATTAATAATCATAAACCTGTTTCTGTGTAATGCTATATATAAGCTATATCTGTATATGTGTGGATTGCGCCTGGCTGCTGTACAGGGTTTTTTTTTTTTTTTTTTTAACCCATATCCAGTTAACAAATATATAATCTGTCTTTGTTTAGAGAGAGAGATTGCATTACCAGACCTCATCGCTCTGCTGTGCATCGAAACCTGCACTGTGCTTAAGCAGTAACTCAAGCCGAGGGGTTTTGTGTGTGAGATACCCTGACACAGAGATTCAGAAAAGACTTGAGAGGCTTTCAAGAGTACTTCTGATAAATATCAAAGCTAAATTTCTCTAGGAAGCTGTTCAGAATGTAATACACATAAAATAAATGTAGGTGTTCTAAATAAATTTCTAAACAAAAAAAAAGAAAAGAAAAGAAAAAAAGTAACAATTGATTAATGGTCGATGGAAAAATCAATTCTGACAGCATTCCAGAGGTTTTTATGCAGGCTGGTGTGTCAGTATTTTTATACAATACATTAAGTGTGTGAAACACAAGTGGGTAATTGAATTCAACTATGCACTGGTCCTCTTGTGTCTATATTTAGCAGAGCCAAACTAATTGCAAAGAGAGAGAGAAAAGGAGAGACTGTTTACGGGGGGCGGGGGGGAAGACAGGTGATATAACAAATGTCAGCAAGATGATAGATAGGAACAGCAGTGCAAGCAATAGTTGAAATACATTTACACACACTTCCATTTACAGTTTATTTTTAAAAATCCTTTTTTAAAAGTTCAGTATAAAAAAAAAAAAAAAAAAAAAAAAATGCAGTATGATAAAGTTATCCAAAATCAGTGTAATGGTGATCTTTCTCAAAAAATGTGTCTATGCTTTCAGCAACAGCTGCCTGCGGCCTTTAAAATCTTATTTCAAACTAGACAACTACAATTCTAAGGAAATTCTGAGGAGATTCTAGTTTTCAGTTACAGACCAAATATTTAGCAACTGACACGCATATTCAATGATACTCAAATCTAAAATACTCAACAATTAACCCAGAACACATTTTAAATGATCTTTAATTGCTCAAGCTGGTCTAGTTACCTGGTGAGGTGCATTTCATCTTCATGATTAACACTTACAGTACATTTGTCACCATAGACAAGATTGTTACATAATAATAATGAGTATATTTTACAAATTTTCTTAGCAGTCTAACTTTTACCTGGTTTTAAAACTATGGAAATTATTGAATATGCTAGTGGCACTCTAATATGAACCACTTTCTTCCTCCTTTTTTCTTAAAGTAAATGTATGTTTTGTTAAAAGGACAATGAAGTGACAAGGTCACAAATTTAACCTTACAATTTAACCTATAATTTAACCTACATTTCAATTATGTCTGCTACTATAAATCTCTTTTAGGTTTATGAACACACAAGCTGCCAGCTGCTCTCAATTAACAATTAATCTCATTATCATCTGACTGCAGGGCAATCAGACAGTTTAATAATGAGAGAAAGAGAGGTACAACAGAGAACTGTTTGGAAACCAACAAAAGACATAGTCCAGACATATTAGTGTGAGAAAATGAGGTTGATGGGAAACAAGTGAAACGGAGTATAAGAAGTAACACAAATGAGAAATGAACAGGTAAATGTAAACCTTGAGAGAGCAAAACAAAACATGAAACCCTTCACATAGATTTCTTATATTCAAAGTCCATTCCTTCCCCTGCCAAACACAATAAAAAGAGCTCCTTTTACCCTGTCTCTCAGAGCTGAGGGACCATGATCTCCTTCACTCCAACTGTCCACTGTTGTCATCCAACTAAAAAATCCAACAGGTGAGGCCTCATCCACTGGTAAGCTTCTGTATCAAAATCCGTAATCCACAGCCAAGGAAGAGAGAGAGAATCCTTATCCTGACTATTTTCATCTGCTCACTTCTTGAATGAATCTATTTGTTTCTGAAACTTGTGAAAACACACCACACAGCTTGTTTGACCACACACCCTCCCTCTACACACTCGCAGAAGCTCTGACAGCAGTTGTGGGTTTCCAGCCGCTCCTACTCTCTCCTTCTCAATCTCTTTGGCTGTTGCCAGGCAACCGGGTTCAGGGGAGGTCCTGTGGGTGGAGCTGAAAAAGCTGCACACTAGCTCCTGCCTAAAGCATTTGCATATGCAGGTACACCTAATCACTGTAGCAACAGAAAGTGCATTAGTTTGGAAAGTTGAGAGGCTTAGGGATTTAAAACATTAAAAAACTCAAATCAAGAATGAATCATTTCCAATCACGTTTTAAAATGAAAAATAAATAAATAAAGACATGAAAATAAAACAAATTATTTGTAATTCCACAATACAAAGGGAAGTTGGAGGAGACAATGTTAATTGCAACACAGTACACACAAAAGCACCAAACGTCACAATTTCACTTCCTTCTTTGCAAGACCAGTTTGTATTGTGTGTGTGTTTGAGTATGATTCATTGTGAAACTGGATTTGTGTGTGTGGTTGTATTGCACTATTGCAGAATTGGAAAGTTTTAAAAAAGCCCTTTAACATTTGCAACAGTCTCTCTGATGCGAAACCTACCCTTTAAACTGTAACATCTGCTTTGAAATCTAGTTGAGAAACAAATTAGATATATATATATATACAGTGCTCAGCGTAAATGATTACACCCCCTTTGAAAAGTAACATTTTAAACAATATCTCAATGACCACAAAAACAATTTCCAAAATGTTGACAAAACAAGTTTTATATAACATCTGTTTAACTTATAACATGAGAGTAAGGTTAATAATATAACTTAGATTACACATTTTTCAGTTTTTTCACTTTTCAGTACACCACACTGAAAGTCTCTGGAGCAAGAACTTGAAGCTAAATTTTAGACTACAAATGTCTAATTTAACAAGAATTCAACCACAGGTGAGTCTAATTCTTCATTACACAGTTAACTATAAAATGACCTTCTGATGATAAGGGTTGAAGAAAATCAGTATGCAAGTTCACTGCAGTAATCTAAAGAAGTAGAAAGCCAAACTGGGGTGACTATTTCTCGTGACACAATACGGCGTACACATGGGTGCCGTCCACGAAAGAAGCCTCTCCTAAAGCCCAGGCACAAAAAAGCCTGCCTAGAGTTTGCCAGGGCCCATGCTGACAAAGATGAAGACTACTGGGAATCTATACTCTGGAGTGATGAGACCAAGGTAAATGTTTTTGGAACTGATGGCTTCAAAACTGTATGGAGTTGCAAAGGTGAAGAATACAAAGAAAATTGCATGGTGCCTACAGTGAAACATGGTGGTGGCAGTGTCCTTATGCGGGGCTGCATGAGTGCTGCTGGTATCGGGGAGCTGCATTTCATTGACGGCATCTGTGCCCTTGGTTGTCATACACTTTTTGAACATGACAATGATCCTAAACACACATCTAAGGCCACTGTTGGATTTCTGAAGAAGAAAAGGGTGCAAGTGATTCAGTGGCTCCTGATCTGAACTAGGGCTGCACGATTAATCGCATGAGATTGTCATGCGTGTCTCATCAGTTAAGCCGGTTCTGTGATTAGCGGTAAATGTCCATCACCTGCTTTCAAATGGAGTGGCACTTAATATACAGGGGTGCGTTTCCCAAAGCGAACTATGGTCGCAAGTTCCGTCGTTACCAATAGAGTTCAATGGGACTAACGACCATGGTTCACTAACAATGCTTTCGGGAAACTCACGGACAAGCTACGTAATATCGTGTTCATAATCGAAGGCGATTCATCTGCGATTATGAATGCGATATTGCGTAGCTTGTCCACGAACTACGGCTCTGTATATTAAGTGCCGCTCCATTTGAAAGCAGGTGATGGACCTTTACCGCTAATCACAGAACCGGCTTTACTGATGAGACACGCATGACAATCGCATGCGATTAATCGTGCAGCCCTAATCTGAATTATATTGAACACCTATGGAGAATTCTGAAGAGACAAGTTGAGCATCACTCTCCATCCAGCATCCAGTCTCTAAAAGAGGTCATTCTTGAAGAATGGAGTAAGATAGATGTTGCAAAATGTCGCCAACTTGTTCATCCATGCCTAGAAGACTTAGTGCTGTCATTAAATCATGGAGGCCATACAAAGTACTAGATGTAGTAGTTTTTGTTGTGAGTTGTACTCATTTTTGCATCACCCTAATCTGAGTAAAACTGAAAAATGTGTAATCTAAGTTATATTATTAACCTTTCATGTTATAAGTTAAACAGATGTTATACTAAAATTAGTCTTGTCAACATTTTGGAAATTGTTTTGTGTTCACTGAGATATTGTTCAAAATGTTACTTTTCAAAGGGGGGTGTACTCATTTATGCTGAGCACTGTATATATATTCCTTTAACTGTTCTGTTTCCTCCCACCCTGATCATTCTAACAAATTACCTGTGATTTCTAAAGCCTAACACTTCATCTTCTGACCGTTTTTATTATCAAAGTTCCTGTATGTCTCCTCATATCATGTTTCTCATTGTGTGTTTAGCATTAGCTCAGGTAAATTTTCACTATCCACACCTGTCTCCAGTTTCCCACTTCACGTCACATTGATACAAGTGACCCCAAAACATACAAAAACACAGCCAGCTCTTTCAGCCAAACCTCTTGAGGGAGTTTCAAAACAAACCCACAACTACTTTTACGGCTCTCATTTGGATTTTTGTATCTTGTTTCTTCTGGTATTTGTCAGAGGAACAAAATAGATGGTGTTAATTTTCTTCCTCTCTGACCTTGGATTTTATCTTGCACATTTTAGCTTCTTAATTAGAAAAAGATTTAGAGAAGATAGAAAAAGTTTGAGGAAAAAAAGAGAACTAGAGAGATGGTGACAGGGAGAAATGAGAAAAAAGGGGTCCTTGAGGGTGGGGGGTGGAGATGAAAGCTAATTATGTGGAAAGGAATGTTCTCTCATGGGCTCTCTCTCAGAAAGAGTTTGGCCATAGGTCGACCAATGACTGCAAGCTATTTGTTTAAATGCAATTTGTTAAAGCTTCGTGCTCCTTTCCTTGTAAAGGGCATCAGTGATTCTATTTAGACTCTGCAGGCCAGAGTATAACTCACATGGACAGACTGAATAAAAGCCTTCAAAATGGCTTTAGAATACATTTCCTTTTTTTAATCAAACAAGAAGTGTGTAGTTCTCAATTGTTTTGAATGAATGTGTGGGCTTGAGATATATTACTGTCCATTGTAAACAAGCTGGACGTGACATTCATTCAACAGTTGACAGTGATTCAAGATTTAACGATCCAAACTTGCGAACGTTTGTTTTTTACTTAAAGATTTAAGATTCCGGCATCAATATTTGAACAATGTTTTACAATAAAAAAATGTTACAGTAATAGTAATGTATTAATTTATGTCAGGAGTGCACATCAATCATGCTAAATCTAACTGATATTTATATTGACATAAAAAGAATACAGACCTATTCAGTTAGGCCTGCTTCCATTTATTTGCGATCACAAGCAGGGCCGGCTCTAGCCCTTTGGTTGCCCTAGGCGAGATTGCCCTAGCCCCCCTCCCCCCAAAGGACAAATACTATATACCAACTACAAGCATAGATAAATGCAACATAAAGTTACAAATAAAATATGAGTTCTAACTGTAGTATTAATTTTCGTGTACAGAAATGTAATAATTAAATATAAAATGAAACTGTTCACTGTGTAAATTTAATGTAATATAGATTAATCTTTGTTAAAGCTGTGTTTTGTTGTTTGACATGACAGACAACCGCAGGAATTTCTAGGTTGCTGTCACTTTAAGAGTAAGACTCCATGCACGCGCACATCCAATATACACATCCGATTCCGAATTCTCACCTCGTTCAATTAAGACATAACCGAATGTGTTTTCGAGAATACTTTATTATTTTATTATTTTGACTGACATAACCATGTCCATGTGACCATCCAAGTGCATTGAGGACGCGAGCTCTGCAGCATTTTTTGGGTTTTTTAGAGAATTAGGCATATCTGAATTTAAAAGAACACCCTAGCCACATACATTGCAGTAAATTGATAAAAATGGTCTCATTTTACAGAAAACCCTCTATATTTTAACACAGTGGTGGAATATTGTATATATTTTATTGTATTTTTTCAATTACGTTTTATTTTGAGAGTCTGTAGTATAGGATCTGTTTGGTCCATGTCCCTGCAGGAAGTTTCTTTTGATTCCACTAGTTGACAGTAAACATGGGAAAAAAGAATCTACTTGATATCTCCTTCTGAACAAAAGTTATTGAGATTTAACTGAAAGGAGGTGTTGGCGCCTCCATGTGAACTTATACGGTCTTGTTTCTGAAAGAATTGGGCATACCTGAATTAAAAAGAGTGCCCTACTCGTATACGTTGGACTAAAAGGATACAAATGGTCTCATTTTAAAGAAAACCCTCATAGTTTTAACACAGTGGTGGAATGTTGCATTTATTTTATTGTATTTATTCACAATTTTATGATAAACAAATAAAAAAAAATGATTTTTATTTATTTTTCAAATCAATATTTGATTTAAGAGTCTGTAATTTATGATCTGTTTTGTCTATTCCCCTTTAGAATATTTATTTTTATTCCACTGGATATCAGTAAACAGGGGAAAAAAGAATCTACTTGATATCTCCTTCTGAACAAAAATTATTGAGATTTAACTGAAAGGAGGCACTGGCGCCTCCATGTGTACTTGTACTGAAAAAATTGGGAATACCTGAATTAAAAAGAGTGCCCTACTCATATATGTTAGAGTAAATGGATAAAATTGGTCTCATTTTACAGAAAATCACCTACATTTTAACAAGTCAGTGGAATAATTTGTATTTTTTATTGTATTTGTTCACAATTTTATGATAGAGATGGAAGTGGGAGGTGTGCTGGAGGCCAAAAACTCCCTTCTAGGTGCCTGGCTGACTTCTTAGCTACTATCCATCCTTCATCACTCAGTCTAGTCTGAAAAACAAAACAAATTTGTAAATTCACATTGAAATCCTGAAGTGCATGCTAAAATAATGATACATGTGCACAAATGCATGCTAAAATAATTAAACATATGCACAAAGGTAATTCATATATACACATAACAGATGCACAAATGCAATTCACTTATGCACATAACATTCACAAAGGCAATTCGCATAACCACAAAACAGATACACAAATACAAGTGCGTGCAAAAAAAAAAAAAAAAAATGAGCACAACCAATGCACAAATGCAAGCAATTATTAAAATATGCACGAAACAGAAACGGTTATATAAACTGCAATTCGCGTGCAGATGAAACATGTATAAAAGCGCACAAGGCAATGCACTCCTAAATGCAACCGATGCACAAATGCGTTAAATACAAATATGCATGGAAAAAAACAAACATGCATGCAACAGTACAAATATGCATGCAACACACGATATGAAATGCACAAAGACAACGCTTATGTGTAACGTTACTTACTGAGGATGAGTATCTTCTCCCACGCAGCTTTTCTGACCGCATCAAAGCTAGTGTTGCTGAAATTTTCAGTCACTCGACAGACGATCAAGCTCCTCCAAAACCGAATTCAAACCAAAAACACCTTTTGTGAAGCCATTGCGCAAAGACAAAGTGTTCTAACCAGTTTTTACGCAATAATACAGGGGAAAACACTGTCAGTTCTCTCCAACTAGCTTTCTAGCTGAACAGGACGTCCTCAGGAAGACACGCTCAGTGGTCCCGCCTCCTCAACTTTACAAGCGCATATCTTAGCCAATGAATGGGCTAGGAAAGTGATCGACATGTCTATGGAGAGCTAAGAGAGCTAGCTTTATGATGGTAGGACGAAATCCGCGATGACGTCATCAAAAAATCGCCGCTAACAAAGATCATTGATCAGAGTAATAAACGTTTTTGGCTGCATCCCATGTTTAGATCTGTACTTCTGAGACATATTACAGTGTCGTTTGGCCATACATGCTCATAGACAGGTGAAAATAGTCTCATTTTAAAGAAAACAACCTAAAGAACGAGCTGATATAGCATGTGAGGCTAGTAGCAACACGAGGAAGTAGTGATCGGAGCAGGAATATGATTCATGTATTGGCTTGTTCAAAGGAGTCATTTTTATCTTAATGATTCTTTTGATAATTTCGATACGAAAACATATTGGATTGGTGAAATAAACTATGCAATGATATTCTGGAGAGTGAGAGCTTTCATTTGATATATGACTTGTCTATGTTTGGTGAGTCTGTCTGATAAAAATATTAAATTGAATATTATGAACATGATTTTTTCAAGGGGGGGTCGTTGCGGGGGGGGGGGGGGTTGAATTTAGACATTATTATGTTCTTTAGTGTAATACAAATGCAAAAGTGACTGGATTAGCAAGAAAGCTAAGGTTCTAAGCTTTTAAAAGATACCCTGTTTTGTGCTCCATAATTTATAGATTTTTGCAAATAATTATGATGATGCAATATTGGACCCACCGGTGGGTCAGGCTTAGGCTGCAGAGCTGAAGAGGCTAACTGTGTGTTCACACCGCCGGCGGCGAGAGCGTCAAAGTGACGCTAGTCATTCATTTTCAATGAGAGCCGGCGGCGAGCTCCGGCGAGAGCGGCGCGGCGCGTCTTGGACGGTGAGAGCGGCGAGGAGAGTTGAAATCAGGTTAACTTTATGGTAATGAGCTATGACCAATTAGAATGTAGAGGTCCTCGCTTGAGAGGCTTCCGATTGGTTGACGCGACTTGTCACTTACTTTGGCTCTGCTTTGACCCTCCCGTCGGCGGCGGTTTGAACGAACAGCACAGCGTTGTTGGCAGGGCGGCCAAGGCGAATGTTGACGCTCTCGCCGCCGGCGGTGAGAACGCACGGTAAGAGCTATCTGGAACGCGCCTCTCTCTCTCTTTCTAGCTCTCTGTGCGCGCGAGCCTTGTGTGCGCGTCTGCGCGTACCGATAACACCTGCGTGCGATACCGAATTAAATCCTCTTTTTCCTCTTCTAGCGCTGGAATAGTTTTATATGTGTGAAATAGCAAAACAAAACACGTTCAAATTATAACCTGTTCACTCTATTGCGGTGAAACTTGCAAATGATCCGTGAATCACATGCGTCCAGAACCGGGGCTTGATCCGAACGGATCACGGATCAACAACAATCCGTTTAACCGCTAGTTCAAGGTGATGATGCACAATACTAAGCACATTTATTTCATTTAACACCTTAATGGCTGAGATGAGAAGATTTACCTCTATACTCGGTTTTCCTTTTATCTTTTTCCGTTTTCGTCCCTGTGCACCGGAGGGTTTATTAGACCGCTTCATTTTCTTCATCAACTGCGCACCTAACGTAACGTAACGGCGACCCTAGAGGGCGCCCGCGCCCCCAACATATTTGTCGCCCTAGGCAACCGCCGGCCCTGATCACAAGAATGCAAAAACAATTCCATTAAGGCTTTTAAATCTAAAGGCTTACACGTTTAGAAATATATTGATAACATACCCTATGTTTACATCACTTTTCTGAGACTTTCTATTGATTTTCCTCTAAATTATGCGATGATTTATATCCGAGGATGTTTGCGCGATATCTCCGTCTATTTATCCTGATCCTTTCAGCCAGAGCAACAGAGGGAGCTCATGAGAAGACAACAAGAGTTATGAGTTATACGAGTTAACCGAGTGTGTGAATCTGTGAAATATGCATTTGTCAGGAATCAACAGGCACAGGGAAGAGACAGATAAAACATTAAACCAAATAAATACACGATTATAATCACATAAGAACTGTCTTCATTCCTCTAGCAGTCTGATATTTTCAATAAGTGTATTATCGCAGTGGTTAACATAAGTAGCCTTTAGCATCGCATACAGTGGAAACGCGACTGGCTCTGGCACGCTTTGGTGATAGCATCAGTGACGGGAAGTACAGACAGCGGGTTGTTCATGTATTGCAGGGTCAGGATGCTCTAGTCTTTTAAAGACTCTTAAAAGCTTGCTTCGCTTCGTATATTTAGTTTAACAGCTGTGCAGCTAAACTGCTCATATTTTCTGATGCTTAAATTGTGTTTTAAATTATGAATTGGTAACGCCTTTGGTCTGAATCCACTTGCATTTGTTTGAACTACTTTCTCACTGAATCACCTGAAGCAATTTCTCAGTAAAACAGACAGTTTTGAGAGAACAAGCATCCGTTTTCCTCTGTGAACACGCGCTAAATGGATGTTTGACAATGTCATTGCTTTTTGGAGTTTTCAGATTTAAAAAAAACATTCAGATGAAATCCTGCAGGCGCCTGTGCCTTCACCATAGGCTACATGAAATAAATGCACATCCTTGAATGAGCGTGGATTTCCAGCGTATTTACTTGAACTTATCAGGTAGGCTAATATCTATGGTTTGATCCATTCCAGAGGTGGCCAGAATCAGAATTTATAATGGACTGAATAGGTCTCTCAGAACTTGGCGTGCAAGGACACACTGACTGACATATGCACATGAATCACGGTCACATGCTCAGAGCAATATTGTTTTAGCTATGTTTTATAGTATTAAAATATTTCTAAGGACAAAAATGTTAACTTTATTGGCTTTACTTCAAATAGCTGTCACTTTACTTTGGCTCGAGCCCACACTTGGCACAGCCCTTGCAACAGTTCTGTCATTAATTAAAATGAATTAATATGATTATCCCTTTGCATGCATTGAATGCATTATCAAACAGCTAATAATGTGTTGCTAATGTTACACAAACCATCTTCCTGTTCTTCATATCAGAGTCAGACAGCTGCCTTCTAACAATCAGTATCCTTACAAACGCTTTGAACAACTCAGAACGTCAGTGGAGAAAGGCATATAGTTCATCATAACATCGTAACAAACTCGCTATATTACTAAATCTACACAATTTTTCATATCAACAGAAAATATACCGGGATAACCTGGCTTCTCTCGAGTCTTTCCTGCTTCAGAGCAGTCATATTTAATGATATGCTAAAGCCTGCCTGCACATTGTTGTGATTGGTTACAAGGTAGTCTGTGATGTCACAAACACCCACGATTTCAAACCGTGGATTGTCTTTGGTTTACTGCAGTTTCAAACATAAAATACTTAGCAATGGTGCTGACTTATGAATTTGCACATGGCTTGTCTTAAAGCATATTAAAATCACTACATAGACATATAAACAACATTAAAAACTTGATTTTCACCACAGGAAATACTGTACTTTCTCATGAACAGACTTTAATAAACAAAGAGATAAAAAAAGAGAACGAATGGAGCCAGAAGATGTGAAGGAATAACCTGCTAAACAAGATTTGTTTTGGCAGAGCGGTAGTTGTTTAATACAGAACTGTAGGTGTTTAGCCAGTGGATTTGCATGCATGCTAATGAACTTGACTGGGGACAGAATACACAAAAAAGTCCTTCCTCCATCTAGGTAATGACTATCAGAAGAGGTCAGTCATATACATAGTTAATACTTATTATGCTAAAAGAAACAAACAAACAAACGACAACAAAAAAACATGTGCAAACATGCACACAGAGAAACTGAGAACATACAAACAATCATTTTTATAAG
Source organism: Chanodichthys erythropterus (assembly GCF_024489055.1). Classification (NCBI taxonomy): domain Eukaryota; kingdom Metazoa; phylum Chordata; class Actinopteri; order Cypriniformes; family Xenocyprididae; genus Chanodichthys; species Chanodichthys erythropterus. Next base: position 14,321,172 of record NC_090241.1, on the reverse strand, counting down.
ATCAAGCATGATCACACAGACCTTAATAAAAGGCAAACCTGAGACACTGTAAGTCTGATAACCAAAAGTGTAGGTTTCACCCAATCAATTTGCCATGCTTGAAGATTTCTTATGATGAAGAAACATCTATCACCATATAAAATGCTTTTCAGGACTGTGCCAGTAATGCTGCTTCACTCCACCATATTCCAGCCAGAAAACTGTCAGAACTGGCAAACTGCTGAGGTCATCAGATTGGTCAATGTCTTTTGATTTCCAAGACTCCCTCCTGCCTGCACATGCAGACCCCCTGCGGTTTGCAAGCTCTAAGTCAGTTTGAATTCCAGCGGATTTACCCCCATGAACAAATATTCTTCACAGGAGGTCTACACAAAAGAATTCAATAAAGCCTCAGCTGTTCCCAATACCCCTGCATAGCATTCAACCAAAACTAAGCAAATTAAATGGAATTACATTTAATGAGATCTATAAGTAGTTCAGTAAAAGCTGGTGTGTTCAAAATAATTCCAATGGAAATCAGTTGATTTTTTTGTCCCCAGCATGACATCTTGATGTCTGGTAGATTACTAATAAGCCTTCCACTCCATTTTTAGAACATAGAAAAGCTAACAATGTGGCTAGAAGTAAAGCTTGCTGAACTGAGCTGCTAGTAGAAAAATCCCCTCAGCACATAAGCAGCTACATGCCGACCTGGGAGTCACAGAAAGGATAAAGGAATCAGTCTTAGGCAGAAAGACAAGTCAGGCAAAAAGCAGAAAACGCTGATGTGGAACTCTTCATAAAAATGTCTCTTACTTAAAGGTTGGTTTGGTCATACATGATATTTCATTTTAATGTTAAGTAAACACCAAAGAGAATACAAAAGGTTTTTGTTAAAAGTCCTATTGAGTTCTGATTATCAACTACTGCAACAGACAAAAAAAAAAAAAAAAGACAACTCTCATAACTCTATTAATGGAGGCAAGTTATTAAGAGCTGTGTATGTAAACCTCACTCCCCTAGCCTCAAGAGGCACACTAGCAACTGATGCTAGAGGCAGCTTCCTTGTTAGTGTGCGATTGCTCGATTGCTCCTGTCTGTCTCTCTGCCTTGCTGCTCAGTGTTTTGTATTTCTGTATAGCTTTGTTTTCTCTTACTTTTATTGAATCTCGTACTTTTTGTTGCTTATATTATCATTACTTTATGTATATACTATTGCCCACCACATTAATCTGACGTCGCCAGCTTGTAATCTTTGAATCTAAATCGCTGTTACAACGCGTTTGCATCTCACTAGCTTGTTTAACTTGTCATCAGTCTCGCGCGCTCCTCTTCCAACATGTTCATCAAACAGCTGTGGTAACTCGGATCAGTCTACAAACACGGTGAGTTATGTCATCCTTTCCCAGTGTTATATCGTGTTCCATCTGTCACATGTTTAGCATAGCCCTCTCTGTCAGTGATGAGGGATTTACATGTCATAAATGTAGGGAAATAGTCAGGCTGACTAGACTATAGAATCTCAGAGACATGCATCCAAACTTTAATCGAGGATAGTAAAAATGCAGGGGCTTCAGATACTGTTTTGGATGCGACTAGCTTAGTGAACTCTGTACATTGTTCGGTTCCGGCTGTAGTGCCCGCGCAGCAGGGCACTTGGGTAACGGTGAGGCGGCCTAGTCGCGGAAAACACCACTCTTCCGTTCCATTAAGAACTTCAAACAGGTTCTCCCCACTCAGTGACGCACCCACTGAGAATCCTGTTGAAAGTGCCCTAGTAATTGGCGATTCTATTACACGGAATGTGAAAATAGAGACACCAGCCACCATAGTCACATGTTTGCCGGGAGCCAGAGCACCTGGCATCAAAGCAAGTTAAAAGTGCTGGCTTATGCTAATCGTAAATACTCTAAAATTATTATTTATGTCGGCACAAATGATGTTCGACTTCGCCAGTCGGAGATCACTAAAATTAACATTAAAGAGGTGTGTGAAATCGCAAGTACAATGTCAGGAGAAGTAATTTACTCTGGTCCCCTTCCTGTTCGTCGGAGTGATGAGATAGTTAGCAGATTATCATCACTCAATGTCTGGCTGTCTAAGTGTTGTCCGCAGAATAATATAGGTTTCATAGATAATTGGAAAAGTTTTTGGGGCAGACCTGACCTGTTGAAAAGAGATGGTATTCATCCCTCCCGGGATGGTGCTGCTCTTCTCTCTAGTAATATGGCACATAGTCTTAGAGCTGAAACATGACAAACTACGGCCCAGGTCAGGAAGCAGACAGACTGGCTAAACTGACCGTCTGCTAGCTGCCTCACGTTACAGAAGTCAGATAAATCCCAACACATAGAAACTCTTACACCTAGATATTATCACATAGAGACTGTGTCTGTACCCCGAATTAATAAAAACAAAAAACTTCCAAACCCATTTAATGGAAAAAATTTAATTGATGTTCAACAAATAAAAAATCGAGATAATAATGATAAACAAATGATAAAGCTTGGATTGTTAAATATTAGATCACTTTCTTCAAAAGCACTTATTGTAAATGATATTATCACAGACAATAATCTAGATGTGCTGTGTTTGACAGAAACCTGGCTAAAACCGGACGATTACATTACTTTAAATGAGGTTATGATTATCGACACAATCCTCGACAGAAAGGCAAAGGGGGAGGTGTTGTTGTAATTTATAGTAATATTTACAGTATTAGTAAAAAGTCTTTCAAATATAATTCCTTCGAATTGATGGTGCTTTACGTAACATTATGTAAGTTGACATTTGTGTTGGCTACTGTATACAGGCCACCAGGACACCATACAGACTTTATTAAAGAATTTGCTGATTTTCTATTGGAGTTAGTACTAGCTGCAGATAAAGTCCTTGTTGTTGGTGATTTTAATATCCATGTAGATAATAAAAAAGACTCATTGGGATTGGCATTTACAGACATTCTAAATTCTATTGGTGTTAGACAACACGTGTCAGGACCCACTCATTGTCGTAATCATACTTTAGATCTAATATTGTCACATGGAATCGATATTGACGCCGTTGAAATTCTGCAGCAGAGTGAGGACATCTCAGATCATTATCTAGTCTTGTGTGTACTACATTTAGTTAAAAAGGCTAAACTGCCTCCCTGCCATAAATATGGTAGAACCATCACTTCTACCACTAAAGATCGCTTTATAAATAATCTTCCTGATCAGTTTCATCGCCTTGGCATACCAGACAGCTTAGAAAACCTCGATGTTGCAACAGAAACTATTGCCTCTGTCTTTTCCAGCACATTAGATTCAGTCGCTCCTTTGCATTTAAAAAAGATTAAGGAATTTAACCCTCTACCGCATAGTGTTGCCATATGGCAACATACTCTTTATGTTCATTTCCTTGCCACCGTCTCTTTAAGAGAACATTCTAGTTTTTTTTATTGGTAAGAGAAGACCTTAATTTTGCCAATGATGTGCTTTGGTTAAGTCACATGACATGCAATTTTTTTCTGTGACGCAATATCTGACAGACTGCCATCTCTTGTCGGTAGTTGCTGAAAGCAAACTAAAACGTCAGTAACAAACAAGGACCTGCCCATGTCACATTCAAAAAAAAAATGTTAACATCATCTCAGGTAAGGTATGATGACATATTCACCACTCAAAAATGTTTTTATGAAATTAGTTTTTGGTAAATCGAGAAAATGTCTGTGTTGCATGGCAACACTGCGCAATAATGGAATGGCATTATTATAATAGGTTAGATAGCTAGCAAAGATCAGCTGCAGTCTGTTAAAGGGCATATTGCAGGTTAGAGCTTTAGTGATTCAATGTGTAGAAAAATAATGAAAGAAATAGATTTTCTTGAAAAAACAAGCATAAATACGCTACATAGGCTTCTGGAGTCGTTTTTTGTGAGAAAATCTTACTTCCGCATCTGAAAAATGCCTAATCGCACGTGACGTCACTGAAGGGAACGCGATCAAAATATAAACTACAGGAAAACAATGGATCGCAATGACAGGCGGATGCTGAGGAAATTGTAAATGCTTATTTATACTCGTATAACTAATCACAGCCGTACAATTAGCCTGCTATGTGGTCAAGAGAGCAGGGACAGGCCAGAATTAGACAGAATAACTGTCAAAAGAGACAAATTGAGCTGTTGTGTGAGGATAAGCAGTGGAGAACAGGACAGACCGGTGTTAGCTTATAGATATAACGTTAACGACATGTGCTCAGATCACAATATTGTACAGATTATTATCATGAATCAGGCAATAGCAAAGCTATTGGTCATCTAGGAGTAGGCCTAACTGATTACTAATAACAGAAACGAATAAACTTTGATCAGGCCTAGGCCTATGTCACACGCGTTAATATCCGTCCACACTTACGTTACCTGATATAGCCGTTTCTCATCACGACTGATTTGGTAGTTAGCAAATGTAATAATCAAACACAAAACTTAAAATGTGCACCGTAAGTCTTCATCGAGCTGCATCTCTGACGGATCCTTGATCATGTCTCCCGCCGGCGGCCAAACATATAGTGTTACTGTATGTGTTTCATGTTATCCTTTATTCATTAATTCTGTGTTATGAGTTTATTCCGTGCCCATTCACTGATAGTGTGAGGATGTATATGACGCCGTGATTATGTAGTTGTGTGAACTTGAATGTATATATAAGTTTACATACATGGCATGCATGAAATTGGAGTATTTTACAAGCACATAATTAAAAACTGCCGAGAAACTCACGCAGATGTTGGATGCCGTCAGTTTTTTTTTTTTTTTCATTATTATTATTTTAGTAATGCTCACAACAAAATACACAGAATAACAGATAATGAGAATGAGAAACAAACAAGACAGAATAACAGAGACGGCAGTTCTCGCGCGAGTTTCACACGAATCTCCCGCGAGAACGTCATGAAAGCTTCACGCTGCTTCATCGAACCGCATCGAACGCGAAGTCGATTCTCATGCAGGCGCTGGTGACAGTTGGTCAGAAGCGAAAAGATGAATAGCCTAAACCATGAGAAAATTTCGGGGTGTACTGTATTTTCTTATAATACAGAATAGCAACGGGATTCCTTCTTAAGATTCATCAGCTGAGAAACAACAGCAGGTGGAAGCCAAGCGAGAAGCAACAACAACCAAAAATCGGACAAAACTTGTTACTTTCTGTCAGGACTTTAGAGTTTGAAATGAAAAGTTGATTTAAAAAAATTAATAAAAAGTGTTGTAGACCTGTTTTTAATAAAGTTGTTTTTCAAATAAAGGTTTCGGAGTCAGTGATATCAGATTGTTTGCATTTTATTAATTACTTACCCTGTAACTAAATGAAATAAGAGGATAACAAGCACCACTTTAATTTACGGCCCGTAATGTCATACTTACCCTGTAACTACATGAAATAAGAGGGTAACAAGCACCACTTTAATTTACGGCCCGTAATGTCATACTTACCCCTTAGTTATATGTCATAGGTACCCCTTAGATATAAAATATTTACAGTATAAATAATTTGTTATTTTCCTGGTTGTTCCCCCTTTATTCCCAATACTTTACATATTGTTCCCCTATACTTACACATACTTACTGTATAGTTACACTATAATTATTGAAAGTTATGCTGTAAATTCGTTGTAATTACGCAGTACTTTCCGGGCTGTAATCTAAAGCGTTACCGTATTTATCAGTGTTGAAATTGATTCAAGTAAAAACGGTGAAGAAGCATCGCGTGTGTAAGTTTATTAATTTAATATAATCATTTACAGAAGTATTACAATGTTGAACTCCCATCATATCGCCAGGATGATAATCCTCCAGTCTAAAATGAACGCGTTTTTCGACGCAGATGCAGAAGTAAAGTCCCGTGTCTTCACCTGCACAAAACAAACCCCGGCACAGAAGATAGCAGCGTCCTTTTTCTTGTTATTAAACCTCTGGACTCGATGTCCTGACAGGCTGAAGTTTGTGAAACCTCCACAAACACAATAATTTACCATTACGATGATAAATATAATACAAAAATTACCAAAAACACACTGATTCACGGGCGCTATTGCTAAATACCAATATATTCTGCACTGAATCAACACAGAGCTCTGCGAACATCTCCCTGTAGTGACATAAAATGACGCGACGCTGAAAAAAAAGCGGTTTTTACAGAGACCGTCACTTTATCTACTAAATTAATGCCCTTATGTCTCGCAAAACATTTTTAAACCCTGCAGTACCTTTTTATATGGTATTTTTGTACAACGTTTTATATATCATCTCGAAAAAAATGTTAAACCTGCAATATGCACTTTAAGCTATAACAATAAAAACATTAATGCTAGTGATATAATGTTGATTAGTTGTATGTTAAGGACTGCCGTGGCATTTGTTTTATGGATTAAATCAACATCAGAGATCTGCCATCACAGCCAGTATACTGGCCCAGACCTACCACTTTCCTATTGTAAGAACTGTGGACGAACCAGACAAATGAATCATTTAGATGATTCTTTCAAAACATAATTCTAATTCAGAATTGAGGTTCCGGCTCCGAACCGTCTGCAGATAAAGCCAGGCTGATTACTTTTACGACACATGCTTCCTGATAGCAGAAGCGACATACCAAAGGGTCACCCAAGAAGACAGAGAGACAATCCAGACCCTTTTGTTTCCTTACTTCACAGGAGAGCCAAAGAGACTGTTGAACAAATAAATCTGCTTCAAAATTGTTCCAACAATTTTAACGGACTTATCAAACATCTTTTAACTACATACATTTTGCATTATGTGTCCACAAGTACTACCTGTAAACAGTTAGGCTTTAGAAACACTCACAATTCATGTAAATGTGTTAACTCTTGACTGAATGATTGAAAGTATGCCTTATTTGGACTTAATTTGATTCTTTCCCCCTTTCCTGTATCCTGACTTGAATGAAATCTGTTTAAAATGTATTGTATCCCATTTAACAGCAATTAGGTTAAAATGGCAAGCTGCTAAAGCAGAGACAGACCGGGATGTGACACTTTTGTTTTATTGGGGGCAGAGGAAGGCCCTCTTGAAACAGGACAATGTCTGATTGGCCAAGACTCCTCAGAGGTGTGACAAACAACTAAGTTTAAATGATCATATGGCAAGATAGTGATGGAGAGAAGTTGGTTAGTAAACGAACTGGAGTTGGTTAGTTCTGGTAAGAGAAACCATGACCAGAGTACCAAGAACAATGGAGTAACAAGAAGAACAGACCAGCCGCCCATTCAAGCCATCCAACCTTCACTCACTTTTCTTTTCTTTACTTAATTTTCCTTTACCGCTGAAAGTCTCGTGTCCTACGTTTCGCCGCAAAGTTCAACCAACGACTTTTGCTGCTTCAACTCCAGCGACAAAGAGACTTCCTTCATTGTTCCACACGGACCTGATCTGGACCAATCATCGACTTGGGAAACCCCTCTCTGCACGACGAGGGAAATTCACCTTTAAGTCAACGCAAGCAAGTACCTCCAGACCAAAACTGAACTGGTGCATAAATGAATGATTCATGGTTCGTTCTGGTCCTTGAAATGCATTGATAAGAATTCGGTTAATCAGATCACTCTCTCTCTCTCTCTCTCTCTCTTTCAAAACTCTTTCTCTCTCATTTCCTTCTTACTGCAACGCGTATGAATGTGTGTGTGTGTATGTGCGTGCCTTTGTGTTAGATTAGTTTGTGTTAGAATAAATAAAATCTCTTGTAGATTTTAAAAGGAAAGTGTCTTGTATTATGTGCTTTATGATTTAATGTCTTAAACTGTGATCAAGTTACCGTGCTCTAATCAGTGTTTTCACGATTGTTGGATATTTATATCCGTTACAAGAGCTTATTACGGCTCGAGCAAATGAACGCTGGACGAATCAGTTGCTCGGTCGTAATCTAAACAACTCTTTATAATTCCCTAAATATTTCATTTGAGCTAATTTTACTTCCTAGGGTGTTTTCCCTACAGTAATGGTGGAGAATGCGGGCAGTTTAATCTAAATTTGGAGCACATTTCAAGTCATTTTTCTTTTTATCAACGCAAATTATTAAACCCCTCAGTGTTTGTGTGACGTATGCAGCGCGCACGGCGCGGTCCGTTTGAACGAGTGCCTGAATGAGTGAGAGCTGTAACCCCAGTCTGCTGTCTTGTCTCTAAACTCCAGTCTGCAGTAAATTTCAGATCTGTATCACACATACTATAAGGTAAGAATTAAGCGTGTTCCTTAAATTCTAGAATGCCTTGTTTATAGCTATCCTGATGTCTGCGTGTTCCAGCGTCATTCAAATAGCTATAATAACGTTAATGTGTATCAGAGAGCTGAATTGAAAATAAACTGCATTTAGTTTAAATAGTCTGTGCAGGACGAATACTCTCCTCACAGAACGGCAAGATCGAGCGTGTTCCTCGATCTGTTTCTAAAACCATATATTTATAGCCAAAGTGTCAGTGCGTGTTCCACTGTACTAAATCTGCTATATTCTCCCTTTGTAAAACAGTAACGCTATACGCTTGCTTGTTTTATATTTATAGCTAAACTGGTTATAGTGCGTGTTCCACTGTACTCAATCTGCTATTTTCCCCTTTGTAAAACAGTAACGCTATGCGCTTGCTTGTTTTATATTTATAGCTAAACTGGTTATAGTGCGTGTTCCACTGTACTCAATCTGCTATATTCTCCCTTTTGCTAAACGCTATGCGTTTGCTTGTTTGAGCTCGTGTAACACTACGTATGTCCGAGCGCAATTTGTGATTTGAAACTGTTATATTTTGCACGCAAAGAGACCCTCCGAGGTCGCGATTTTTCCATCTATTACAGCAGAAAGCTATCACTTTAAGTTTAAGCCCCACGTCGTAAAACAGCTACGAGTGGTGTCTCTTATTTATAGAGTTGAAATGCGCCGACATTTCACGTAACGCTTGATTGTACGTGCATGTGTCTTTCATTTGTACAGTTACATGTATTTGATGTAATTCACATGTTCGCCACTATCATTTAGTTTGGTCGCCATAGTTACAGTCGTGGCACGGAAGTCTTAACCAACGCTTCCGGAAGAACGTCATTGTAAACAAACCGCACGGTGTTGCTAAAGCTAACCTCTGCAGTTGTTTACATTGAAGTTCATATGCTAAAGCCTTTAGCCTCGAAGCTAAGCTAGTTAACATCATTGTGTGAACGCAGTGTCTGTTTTAGCAACTAAGTGATTTAACCATTTAAAACACTTCAATTTTATGTACACTTGTTGGTCTGTCCTTATTTTCCCCTTGACTTTCTCACTGATTACCTTACCTATATTTTACTTTAAATAGAAAAATATTGGTTTACAATTATTAATCGTTTTACCTGCATTTGACTTGAAAAAGAAATACTGGCTTAGAATTTTTAATTGTCAAATTTGAATTTAATAAAACTAATTAAATTGAAATTGAAATCCTATTTTTCTAGAAAGTAATTTTAAATGATTTCTACATTTCCAAATTTCCATTATTTCTAATTTCATAATTTTCATAACTAAAATTATATTTTAGATCTAATTACTTCAGGTATGAATAAGCCTTGAACTTTAAAAGTTTAAGCAAACTTATTCCACCAAAGTTTTTCCTAATTTTGACTCACATTTGTTCATTATTTTATTGCGTTACATCTTTCTTTTCCTTTTCTTGGTTATACACTTAGCCACTCTATTTTATTTATTCATTTACCTCTTTGTTTAATTCCCTTTTTCTTATCTCATCCCATTATTTTCATTTTTTTTCTCTTTCTTACCTTTTTTCCTTTCCTCTTTGTATTCTAGCTTAGGAACGACACACCTGAGCCTTTTTAGGAGACATTGATAACTTATTACGAGTTTCAAACCAATCAGAGACAACCCTCTCTTACTAACATTTTTATTCTCATGGGTTAGTTGTCCATCAACTACCAATTATATCCTCGTAATTAGACAAAGGCTTCAGAGCCATTTGTGGATCTGGTCTCCTTTCTTCTCCTTTCCTTTTCCTCACGTGTTTCCTGCTTTCTTCCATCCTATTCTTCACTTTTGTAGGGATCAAGCTTGGACGAACCATCAATCAATTCTAAAGAAAGAGAAACACAATCTTTCCAAAGAAACAATTCATTAGGTTTTTGATTTTAATCAAACCCTTTTGGGTTCTCCATACTCCCTGCATTTGTAAACGCAATTTAAATTTTGATATTTCCTCCAAGAACATTTAACAGAGACAAGTGTTGAGCAACCGTTGCCTTCACAGCATCCCTGGTAAGCAGTTCAACTGAAGGTGTGTGGTGTCAATCCTGTCAAACTAAGAAAAGAGGTATCAGCATTATTATTGTCTTATTGTCCTTGCGAACATAAACAATAATATATATATTTTCTTTTCTTTTAGTTTTAGAAACAGTTGTTCATTAATAGAAAATATTTATTTGAAATAAATATTTCTCTAAATTAAAACAAAAAAAACTTACAATTTGTTTTAACATTTTCTCTCTTACTCAGTTGAGTGACAAAGCCTTCTCATCACTAGCCTACCTGTCTACACTCTGAAACCAACACGTAGCCATCACACTTCACGATTGGTGTACATTCACTGAACGACACTTAGCTGTTCCACCACATATAGGCTTGCACCCCACACAGATCTGTGTCAGTCTCTTCTCCCCAGCGTGCCAACATGTCGCAGACGGAAAACCCCACTGCCCAAGATGTGGACGCCTGGCTCAGCGGCATTACAAACTGCCTCATGCCAAAGACAATTGAACTGTTATTATTTTTAATAATAATCATAATTCTGAGAAGATTCCCGACACATGATTCAAGCCAGAACCAAGACCACACTGAACTAGGCAAGATAACCAATTCTCTAAGCATTGCCTTCACAGCCCAGCTGAAACTAAGCGACAAGCACATCACCCACCTACAGAAGGAGCTGACACGTGCCCAGAGCCGCATAGACAAGCTGGAAGTGAAAGTCCAGGACGACTTCAGGCGTCAAACCACTGAGTTCCTGAGAGAGCTAATGCACATCCAACGCTGCACAGACCAGCACAAGGTGAAAGCTCAAGACAAACTTGCAGAGCAAGAAACAAAGGAACAAGTTGACAAGCTCCAAGAAGCCCTCGCAGTTGCGGAACGTGACAAGCAAGAATTAAAGACTGTCCAGTGTCACCTGGTAAACAAACTAGAAAATGCCAATTCTGACATTAAAGATAAGAACTTTAAAATCAATGCTCTGGAAGACCATTTGAAATGGTACAGCACTGAAATGGACCATCTAAACCAACAATTAGACGATGCCAACGGCAAGCCCTACATGGTCAGAAATGAACTTAAACATGTTCACACCCAGAAACCAGAGTCAAGAAGGGAGGGGCCTCCCTCAGCATCACCACAGCTGAGCACAACAGAGTCCCCCATCCAAGAACTGCCATGCAACGTTAGAAGTGAGTGGCCACAACCCACAACATCACCGGCCTTCACTACAGAATTCTTCCCTGTCAACCAAAAAGAGCTCATCCATGCAGACCCCAAAGTTGCACACGAGATGACCCTTAAAGACCTTAACAAGCTGGCTAAGAACATCACACAGTTCAACCCGAACTCCATGGAGAACCACAACATCCAGACTTACCTCCGAGATATTGACTTCTACCTAGAGGTGAGACCCAATGTGACTGACAGAGACAGGTTGTATCTCCTCAGGTCCACATCCAGCCCAGAGGTACGAAGCTTCTTAGATCGACAACCTGTTCACGTTAAGCACAACTACCAGCTATTACGTGAGTCACTGATCAAAGAATTTACAGGCCCAGAGTCTGAACATGGACTGTTAGTCGCCTTGGAAACCAAACAAGGTCGACAAGAGACTCCCCAAGCTTACTACAACCGTTTCCGACAAGCCTACTTAGGTGCACATCACGAACCTGAACTTGAAGAGGATGTGAACTTCAAAACCCTCTTCCTGAGAAACCTGCACCCTGGACTAAGTCACCATCTTGGCGTCATGGCCTGCCCAAGCACAATGTCAATCCAACAGCTACGTGACTTGACACACAAGGCCTACATCAAACAGAAGATGAACTCAAAGAAAGGTTTGAAAACAGCCACAATTTCAAACTCCGGCAGCCAAGACTCAAGCCGTGCACTGCAAGACAGCCAGTGGCATGACAATGCCACAGCCTGTCATAAAGGACACGGAGAACGTGACCCCCATGCCACTGACAGCTTCCACACCGACAGCTGGAAAATGCCATGGGACCAGCCACACTTCTCAAGAAACCCACCAGAAAGAAACATCTGGGATCCAAACTGGACAGCCAAAGTCCACCAACCAACACATTCAAATGCATCCACTGTGGGTAAGCGACGGCGGAACCCACCTCTGCATCACTCAGTTAAACACAGCACTGAGAACAAGAACGCCCAAGAACAAGACAGTTCCACCTCAGAAGACATGGAACAACTGATGAGGCGAATTACAGCGTTCTTTGCAAACAACATAAACAGCGACGATCACAAGGATCAGTCACCCTCGTTATGACTAGAGACGGAACGGAAGGTCAGTGATCACCTGATCCACCTTCCAAATGGAGATGACTGCCACCTGTTCTACAACAGCACAGAACGAAGCGGTCTCTTGCAGCCAAACACCGCTGGAAACTCAATAGTACCAGAGAACACAGTTCTGGTTACTCATCACCCACCAATAAACCCAACGAGTTCCCATCTCAAGAACCATGCTTGTGCAACAGTAACAACAGTAAGCACAGAAGGTCAGACAGTCTGTCACAACCAGAAGGCATTACAAAAGGAATGCAATGTAGGAGACAAAGTTTTGCACCACAGCTCAACACAGCCATGTCAAACTTCCTCCTACCTTCTGCCAAAGAACTTCCTGCCTCACTGGACTGACTCCCATCAAATTAGGGATGATCTCTCATCCCAAGTCCAAGATGCAAAGAGCCAATCTTCATCTAAGCCCTTCAAGAAAAGGGGGGAGCAAGACAGACTGAACCAGATCTGACCATACCTACACTGCACTACATTACATTTTACACTACACTACATTAACATACTCACCAACATGCTCTTCCTACAGACAGATATTAGTTTCAGAACCTAGCTCAACATCGACTTAGCTACATTCACCATAAGAAACATGCAACCATCTGCCCAACAAGTAGAACACCTTTCATTAAGCTGGTACATGACATCTTAGATGCACGCAGTAGTGTTAGCCATACCAGGAAACACTTAAGTGTTTTATTTTGTTTTGTTTTCCTCTTCCTCTCTTTCCCTTCTTCTTTATAAGGTAAAATACCTGTCTGCCCCATAAGGGTCAAGGTCATGACATTAGGATTGACGCACCACGCCTAAGGTCTGAAAGCCATTTGAAAATTCGAATGTGAGCCCGAGAGAGCTCCATGATGGGTCACATCATTTTTACCACAAATGATGTCACCAGACAACCTAGAACAAGTTAGAAGAGATGGAAACTAACAATTTAATCACACAATGTAGAATAACAATCCCAAAATTGAACTTAATCCATCAGTACTCAGATAATCTAATGCCCTGCACCAGTATAGTGGTCAATCATGGAGGTGTTGTTTTGTTGTTGCTTTGTGTGTGTCTGCTTCGTGTCCATTTTTCTACAGTGTTCGCCGATGTCTTCATCTCGACACATCGCCGAACAAAGGGGGGATATGTAAGAACTGTGGACGAACCAGACAAATGAATCATTTAGATGATTCTTTCAAAACATAATTCTAATTCAGAATTGAGGTTCCGGCTCCGAACCGTCTGCAGATAAAGCCAGGCTGATTACTTTTACGACACATGCTTCCTGATAGCAGAAGCGACATACCAAAGGGTCACCCAAGAAGACAGAGAGACAATCCAGACCCTTTTGTTTCCTTACTTCACAGGAGAGCCAAAGAGACTGTTGAACAAATAAATCTGCTTCAAAATTGTTCCAACAATTTTAACGGACTTATCAAACATCTTTTAACTACATACATTTTGCATTATGTGTCCACAAGTACTACCTGTAAACAGTTAGGCTTTAGAAACACTCACAATTCATGTAAATGTGTTAACTCTTGACTGAATGATTGAAAGTATGCCTTATTTGGACTTAATTTGATTCTTTCCCCCTTTCCTGTATCCTGACTTGAATGAAATCTGTTTAAAATGTATTGTATCCCATTTAACAGCAATTAGGTTAAAATGGCAAGCTGCTAAAGCAGAGACAGACCGGGATGTGACACTTATGTTTTATTGGGGGCAGAGGAAGGCCCTCTTGAAACAGGACAATGTCTGATTGGCCAAGACTCCTCAGAGGTGTGACAAACAACTAAGTTTAAATGATCATATGGCAAGATAGTGATGGAGAGAAGTTGGTTAGTAAACGAACTGGAGTTGGTTAGTTCTGGTAAGAGAAACCATGACCAGAGTACCAAGAACAATGGAGTAACAAGAAGAACAGACCAGCCGCCCATTCAAGCCATCCAACCTTCACTCACTTTTCTTTTCTTTACTTAATTTTCCTTTACCGCTGAAAGTCTCGTGTCCTACGTTTCGCCGCAAAGTTCAACCAACGACTTTTGCTGCTTCAACTCCAGCGACAAAGAGACTTCCTTCATTGTTCCACACGGACCTGATCTGGACCAATCATCGACTTGGGAAACCCCTCTCTGCACGACGAGGGAAATTCACCTTTAAGTCAACGCAAGCAAGTACCTCCAGACCAAAACTGAACTGGTGCATAAATGAATGATTCATGGTTCGTTCTGGTCCTTGAAATGCATTGATAAGAATTCGGTTAATCAGATCACTCTCTCTCTCTCTCTCTCTCTCTTTCAAAACTCTTTCTCTCTCATTTCCTTCTTACTGCAACGCGTATGAATGTGTGTGTGTGTATGTGCGTGCCTTTGTGTTAGATTAGTTTGTGTTAGAATAAATAAAATCTCTTGTAGATTTTAAAAGGAAAGTGTCTTGTATTATGTGCTTTATGATTTAATGGCTTAAACTGTGATCAAGTTACCGTGCTCTAATCAGTGTTTTCACGATTGTTGGATATTTATATCCGTTACAAGAGCTTATTACGGCTCGAGCAAATGAACGCTGGACGAATCAGTTGCTCGGTCGTAATCTAAACAACTCTTTATAATTCCCTAAATATTCCATTTGAGCTAATTTTACTTCCTAGGGTGTTTTCCCTACAGTAATGGTGGAGAATGCGGGCAGTTTAATCTAAATTTGGAGCACATTTCAAGTCATTTTTCTTTTTATCAACGCAAATTATTAAACCCCTCAGTGTTTGTGTGACGTATGCAGCGCGCACGGCGCGGTCCGTTTGAACGAGTGCCTGAATGAGTGAGAGCTGTAACCCCAGTCTGCTGTCTTGTCTCTAAACTCCAGTCTGCAGTAAATTTCAGATCTGTATCACACATACTATAAGGTAAGAATTAAGCGTGTTCCTTAAATTCTAGAATGCCTTGTTTATAGCTATCCTGATGTCTGCGTGTTCCAGCGTCATTCAAATAGCTATAATAACGTTAATGTGTATCAGAGAGCTGAATTGAAAATAAACTGCATTTAGTTTAAATAGTCTGTGCAGGACGAATACTCTCCTCACAGAACGGCAAGATCGAGCGTGTTCCTCGATCTGTTTCTAAAACCATATATTTATAGCCAAAGTGTCAGTGCGTGTTCCACTGTACTAAATCTGCTATATTCTCCCTTTGTAAAACAGTAACGCTATACGCTTGCTTGTTTTATATTTATAGCTAAACTGGTTATAGTGCGTGTTCCACTGTACTCAATCTGCTATTTTCCCCTTTGTAAAACAGTAACGCTATGCGCTTGCTTGTTTTATATTTATAGCTAAACTGGTTATAGTGCGTGTTCCACTGTACTCAATCTGCTATATTCTCCCTTTTGCTAAACGCTATGCGTTTGCTTGTTTGAGCTCGTGTAACACTACGTATGTCCGAGCGCAATTTGTGATTTGAAACTGTTATATTTTGCACGCAAAGAGACCCTCCGAGGTCGCGATTTTTCCATCTATTACAGCAGAAAGCTATCACTTTAAGTTTAAGCCCCACGTCGTAAAACAGCTACGAGTGGTGTCTCTTATTTATAGAGTTGAAATGCGCCGACATTTCACGTAACGCTTGATTGTACGTGCATGTGTCTTTCATTTGTACAGTTACATGTATTTGATGTAATTCACATGTTCGCCACTATCATTTAGTTTGGTCGCCATAGTTACAGTCGTGGCACGGAAGTCTTAACCAACGCTTCCGGAAGAACGTCATTGTAAACAAACCGCACGGTGTTGCTAAAGCTAACCTCTGCAGTTGTTTACATTGAAGTTCATATGCTAAAGCCTTTAGCCTCGAAGCTAAGCTAGTTAACATCATTGTGTGAACGCAGTGTCTGTTTTAGCAACTAAGTGATTTAACCATTTAAAACACTTCAATTTTATGTACACTTGTTGGTCTGTCCTTATTTTCCCCTTGACTTTCTCACTGATTACCTTACCTATATTTTACTTTAAATAGAAAAATATTGGTTTACAATTATTAATCGTTTTACCTGCATTTGACTTGAAAAAGAAATACTGGCTTAGAATTTTTAATTGTCAAATTTGAATTTAATAAAACTAATTAAATTGAAATTGAAATCCTATTTTTCTAGAAAGTAATTTTAAATGATTTCTACATTTCCAAATTTCCATTATTTCTAATTTCATAATTTTCATAACTAAAATTATATTTTAGATCTAATTACTTCAGGTATGAATAAGCCTTGAACTTTAAAAGTTTAAGCAAACTTATTCCACCAAAGTTTTTCCTAATTTTGACTCACATTTGTTCATTATTTTATTGCGTTACATCTTTCTTTTCCTTTTCTTGGTTATACACTTAGCCACTCTATTTTATTTATTCATTTACCTCTTTGTTTAATTCCCTTTTTCTTATCTCATCCCATTATTTTCATTTTTTTCTCTTTCTTACCTTTTTTCCTTTCCTCTTTGTATTCTAGCTTAGGAACGACACACCTGAGCCTTTTTAGGAGACATTGATAACTTATTACGAGTTTCAAACCAATCAGAGACAACCCTCTCTTACTAACATTTTTATTCTCATGGGTTAGTTGTCCATCAACTACCAATTATATCCTCGTAATTAGACAAAGGCTTCAGAGCCATTTGTGGATCTGGTCTCCTTTCTTCTCCTTTCCTTTTCCTCACGTGTTTCCTGCTTTCTTCCATCCTATTCTTCACTTTTGTAGGGATCAAGCTTGGACGAACCATCAATCAATTCTAAAGAAAGAGAAACACAATCTTTCCAAAGAAACAATTCATTAGGTTTTTGATTTTAATCAAACCCTTTTGGGTTCTCCATACTCCCTGCATTTGTAAACGCAATTTAAATTTTGATATTTCCTCCAAGAACATTTAACAGAGACAAGTGTTGAGCAACCGTTGCCTTCACAGCATCCCTGGTAAGCAGTTCAACTGAAGGTGTGTGGTGTCAATCCTGTCAAACTAAGAAAAGAGGTATCAGCATTATTATTGTCTTATTGTCCTTGCGAACATAAACAATAATATATATATTTTCTTTTCTTTTAGTTTTAGAAACAGTTGTTCATTAATAGAAAATATTTATTTGAAATAAATATTTCTCTAAATTAAAACAAAAAAAACTTACAATTTGTTTTAACATTTTCTCTCTTACTCAGTTGAGTGACAAAGCCTTCTCATCACTAGCCTACCTGTCTACACTCTGAAACCAACACGTAGCCATCACACTTCACGATTGGTGTACATTCACTGAACGACACTTAGCTGTTCCACCACATATAGGCTTGCACCCCACACAGATCTGTGTCAGTCTCTTCTCCCCAGCGTGCCAACATGTCGCAGACGGAAAACCCCACTGCCCAAGATGTGGACGCCTGGCTCAGCGGCATTACAAACTGCCTCATGCCAAAGACAATTGAACTGTTATTATTTTTAATAATAATCATAATTCTGAGAAGATTCCCGACACATGATTCAAGCCAGAACCAAGACCACACTGAACTAGGCAAGATAACCAATTCTCTAAGCATTGCCTTCACAGCCCAGCTGAAACTAAGCGACAAGCACATCACCCACCTACAGAAGGAGCTGACACGTGCCCAGAGCCGCATAGACAAGCTGGAAGTGAAAGTCCAGGACGACTTCAGGCGTCAAACCACTGAGTTCCTGAGAGAGCTAATGCACATCCAACGCTGCACAGACCAGCACAAGGTGAAAGCTCAAGACAAACTTGCAGAGCAAGAAACAAAGGAACAAGTTGACAAGCTCCAAGAAGCCCTCGCAGTTGCGGAACGTGACAAGCAAGAATTAAAGACTGTCCAGTGTCACCTGGTAAACAAACTAGAAAATGCCAATTCTGACATTAAAGATAAGAACTTTAAAATCAATGCTCTGGAAGACCATTTGAAATGGTACAGCACTGAAATGGACCATCTAAACCAACAATTAGACGATGCCAACGGCAAGCCCTACATGGTCAGAAATGAACTTAAACATGTTCACACCCAGAAACCAGAGTCAAGAAGGGAGGGGCCTCCCTCAGCATCACCACAGCTGAGCACAACAGAGTCCCCCATCCAAGAACTGCCATGCAACGTTAGAAGTGAGTGGCCACAACCCACAACATCACCGGCCTTCACTACAGAATTCTTCCCTGTCAACCAAAAAGAGCTCATCCATGCAGACCCCAAAGTTGCACACGAGATGACCCTTAAAGACCTTAACAAGCTGGCTAAGAACATCACACAGTTCAACCCGAACTCCATGGAGAACCACAACATCCAGACTTACCTCCGAGATATTGACTTCTACCTAGAGGTGAGACCCAATGTGACTGACAGAGACAGGTTGTATCTCCTCAGGTCCACATCCAGCCCAGAGGTACGAAGCTTCTTAGATCGACAACCTGTTCACGTTAAGCACAACTACCAGCTATTACGTGAGTCACTGATCAAAGAATTTACAGGCCCAGAGTCTGAACATGGACTGTTAGTCGCCTTGGAAACCAAACAAGGTCGACAAGAGACTCCCCAAGCTTACTACAACCGTTTCCGACAAGCCTACTTAGGTGCACATCACGAACCTGAACTTGAAGAGGATGTGAACTTCAAAACCCTCTTCCTGAGAAACCTGCACCCTGGACTAAGTCACCATCTTGGCGTCATGGCCTGCCCAAGCACAATGTCAATCCAACAGCTACGTGACTTGACACACAAGGCCTACATCAAACAGAAGATGAACTCAAAGAAAGGTTTGAAAACAGCCACAATTTCAAACTCCGGCAGCCAAGACTCAAGCCGTGCACTGCAAGACAGCCAGTGGCATGACAATGCCACAGCCTGTCATAAAGGACACGGAGAACGTGACCCCCATGCCACTGACAGCTTCCACACCGACAGCTGGAAAATGCCATGGGACCAGCCACACTTCTCAAGAAACCCACCAGAAAGAAACATCTGGGATCCAAACTGGACAGCCAAAGTCCACCAACCAACACATTCAAATGCATCCACTGTGGGTAAGCGACGGCGGAACCCACCTCTGCATCACTCAGTTAAACACAGCACTGAGAACAAGAACGCCCAAGAACAAGACAGTTCCACCTCAGAAGACATGGAACAACTGATGAGGCGAATTACAGCGTTCTTTGCAAACAACATAAACAGCGACGATCACAAGGATCAGTCACCCTCGTTATGACTAGAGACGGAACGGAAGGTCAGTGATCACCTGATCCACCTTCCAAATGGAGATGACTGCCACCTGTTCTACAACAGCACAGAACGAAGCGGTCTCTTGCAGCCAAACACCGCTGGAAACTCAATAGTACCAGAGAACACAGTTCTGGTTACTCATCACCCACCAATAAACCCAACGAGTTCCCATCTCAAGAACCATGCTTGTGCAACAGTAACAACAGTAAGCACAGAAGGTCAGACAGTCTGTCACAACCAGAAGGCATTACAAAAGGAATGCAATGTAGGAGACAAAGTTTTGCACCACAGCTCAACACAGCCATGTCAAACTTCCTCCTACCTTCTGCCAAAGAACTTCCTGCCTCACTGGACTGACTCCCATCAAATTAGGGATGATCTCTCATCCCAAGTCCAAGATGCAAAGAGCCAATCTTCATCTAAGCCCTTCAAGAAAAGGGGGAGCAAGACAGACTGAACCAGATCTGACCATACCTACACTGCACTACATTACATTTTACACTACACTACATTAACATACTCACCAACATGCTCTTCCTACAGACAGATATTAGTTTCAGAACCTAGCTCAACATCGACTTAGCTACATTCACCATAAGAAACATGCAACCATCTGCCCAACAAGTAGAACACCTTTCATTAAGCTGGTACATGACATCTTAGATGCACGCAGTAGTGTTAGCCATACCAGGAAACACTTAAGTGTTTTATTTTGTTTTGTTTTCCTCTTCCTCTCTTTCCCTTCTTCTTTATAAGGTAAAATACCTGTCTGCCCCATAAGGGTCAAGGTCATGACATTAGGATTGACGCACCACGCCTAAGGTCTGAAAGCCATTTGAAAATTCGAATGTGAGCCCGAGAGAGCTCCATGATGGGTCACATCATTTTTACCACAAATGATGTCACCAGACAACCTAGAACAAGTTAGAAGAGATGGAAACTAACAATTTAATCACACAATGTAGAATAACAATCCCAAAATTGAACTTAATCCATCAGTACTCAGATAATCTAATGCCCTGCACCAGTATAGTGGTCAATCATGGAGGTGTTGTTTTGTTGTTGCTTTGTGTGTGTCTGCTTCGTGTCCATTTTTCTACAGTGTTCGCCGATGTCTTCATCTCGACACATCGCCGAACAAAGGGGGGATATGTAAGAACTGTGGACGAACCAGACAAATGAATCATTTAGATGATTCTTTCAAAACATAATTCTAATTCAGAATTGAGGTTCCGGCTCCGAACCGTCTGCAGATAAAGCCAGGCTGATTACTTTTACGACACATGCTTCCTGATAGCAGAAGCGACATACCAAAGGGTCACCCAAGAAGACAGAGAGACAATCCAGACCCTTTTGTTTCCTTACTTCACAGGAGAGCCAAAGAGACTGTTGAACAAATA
Organism: Chanodichthys erythropterus; assembly: GCF_024489055.1. Lineage (NCBI taxonomy): Eukaryota > Metazoa > Chordata > Actinopteri > Cypriniformes > Xenocyprididae > Chanodichthys > Chanodichthys erythropterus. The sequence goes on along the minus strand of NC_090241.1, from coordinate 14,299,968 downwards.
AATCTGCTTCAAAATTGTTCCAACAATTTTAACGGACTTATCAAACATCTTTTAACTACATACATTTTGCATTATGTGTCCACAAGTACTACCTGTAAACAGTTAGGCTTTAGAAACACTCACAATTCATGTAAATGTGTTAACTCTTGACTGAATGATTGAAAGTATGCCTTATTTGGACTTAATTTGATTCTTTCCCCTTTCCTGTATCCTGACTTGAATGAAATCTGTTTAAAATGTATTGTATCCCATTTAACAGCAATTAGGTTAAAATGGCAAGCTGCTAAAGCAGAGACAGACCGGGATGTGACACTTATGTTTTATTGGGGGCAGAGGAAGGCCCTCTTGAAACAGGACAATGTCTGATTGGCCAAGACTCCTCAGAGGTGTGACAAACAACTAAGTTTAAATGATCATATGGCAAGATAGTGATGGAGAGAAGTTGGTTAGTAAACGAACTGGAGTTGGTTAGTTCTGGTAAGAGAAACCATGACCAGAGTACCAAGAACAATGGAGTAACAAGAAGAACAGACCAGCCGCCCATTCAAGCCATCCAACCTTCACTCACTTTTCTTTTCTTTACTTAATTTTCCTTTACCGCTGAAAGTCTCGTGTCCTACGTTTCGCCGCAAAGTTCAACCAACGACTTTTGCTGCTTCAACTCCAGCGACAAAGAGACTTCCTTCATTGTTCCACACGGACCTGATCTGGACCAATCATCGACTTGGGAAACCCCTCTCTGCACGACGAGGGAAATTCACCTTTAAGTCAACGCAAGCAAGTACCTCCAGACCAAAACTGAACTGGTGCATAAATGAATGATTCATGGTTCGTTCTGGTCCTTGAAATGCATTGATAAGAATTCGGTTAATCAGATCACTCTCTCTCTCTCTCTCTCTCTCTTTCAAAACTCTTTCTCTCTCATTTCCTTCTTACTGCAACGCGTATGAATGTGTGTGTGTGTATGTGCGTGCCTTTGTGTTAGATTAGTTTGTGTTAGAATAAATAAAATCTCTTGTAGATTTTAAAAGGAAAGTGTCTTGTATTATGTGCTTTATGATTTAATGGCTTAAACTGTGATCAAGTTACCGTGCTCTAATCAGTGTTTTCACGATTGTTGGATATTTATATCCGTTACAAGAGCTTATTACGGCTCGAGCAAATGAACGCTGGACGAATCAGTTGCTCGGTCGTAATCTAAACAACTCTTTATAATTCCCTAAATATTCCATTTGAGCTAATTTTACTTCCTAGGGTGTTTTCCCTACAGTAATGGTGGAGAATGCGGGCAGTTTAATCTAAATTTGGAGCACATTTCAAGTCATTTTTCTTTTTATCAACGCAAATTATTAAACCCCTCAGTGTTTGTGTGACGTATGCAGCGCGCACGGCGCGGTCCGTTTGAACGAGTGCCTGAATGAGTGAGAGCTGTAACCCCAGTCTGCTGTCTTGTCTCTAAACTCCAGTCTGCAGTAAATTTCAGATCTGTATCACACATACTATAAGGTAAGAATTAAGCGTGTTCCTTAAATTCTAGAATGCCTTGTTTATAGCTATCCTGATGTCTGCGTGTTCCAGCGTCATTCAAATAGCTATAATAACGTTAATGTGTATCAGAGAGCTGAATTGAAAATAAACTGCATTTAGTTTAAATAGTCTGTGCAGGACGAATACTCTCCTCACAGAACGGCAAGATCGAGCGTGTTCCTCGATCTGTTTCTAAAACCATATATTTATAGCCAAAGTGTCAGTGCGTGTTCCACTGTACTAAATCTGCTATATTCTCCCTTTGTAAAACAGTAACGCTATACGCTTGCTTGTTTTATATTTATAGCTAAACTGGTTATAGTGCGTGTTCCACTGTACTCAATCTGCTATTTTCCCCTTTGTAAAACAGTAACGCTATGCGCTTGCTTGTTTTATATTTATAGCTAAACTGGTTATAGTGCGTGTTCCACTGTACTCAATCTGCTATATTCTCCCTTTTGCTAAACGCTATGCGTTTGCTTGTTTGAGCTCGTGTAACACTACGTATGTCCGAGCGCAATTTGTGATTTGAAACTGTTATATTTTGCACGCAAAGAGACCCTCCGAGGTCGCGATTTTTCCATCTATTACAGCAGAAAGCTATCACTTTAAGTTTAAGCCCCACGTCGTAAAACAGCTACGAGTGGTGTCTCTTATTTATAGAGTTGAAATGCGCCGACATTTCACGTAACGCTTGATTGTACGTGCATGTGTCTTTCATTTGTACAGTTACATGTATTTGATGTAATTCACATGTTCGCCACTATCATTTAGTTTGGTCGCCATAGTTACAGTCGTGGCACGGAAGTCTTAACCAACGCTTCCGGAAGAACGTCATTGTAAACAAACCGCACGGTGTTGCTAAAGCTAACCTCTGCAGTTGTTTACATTGAAGTTCATATGCTAAAGCCTTTAGCCTCGAAGCTAAGCTAGTTAACATCATTGTGTGAACGCAGTGTCTGTTTTAGCAACTAAGTGATTTAACCATTTAAAACACTTCAATTTTATGTACACTTGTTGGTCTGTCCTTATTTTCCCCTTGACTTTCTCACTGATTACCTTACCTATATTTTACTTTAAATAGAAAAATATTGGTTTACAATTATTAATCGTTTTACCTGCATTTGACTTGAAAAAGAAATACTGGCTTAGAATTTTTAATTGTCAAATTTGAATTTAATAAAACTAATTAAATTGAAATTGAAATCCTATTTTTCTAGAAAGTAATTTTAAATGATTTCTACATTTCCAAATTTCCATTATTTCTAATTTCATAATTTTCATAACTAAAATTATATTTTAGATCTAATTACTTCAGGTATGAATAAGCCTTGAACTTTAAAAGTTTAAGCAAACTTATTCCACCAAAGTTTTTCCTAATTTTGACTCACATTTGTTCATTATTTTATTGCGTTACATCTTTCTTTTCCTTTTCTTGGTTATACACTTAGCCACTCTATTTTATTTATTCATTTACCTCTTTGTTTAATTCCCTTTTTCTTATCTCATCCCATTATTTTCATTTTTTTCTCTTTCTTACCTTTTTTCCTTTCCTCTTTGTATTCTAGCTTAGGAACGACACACCTGAGCCTTTTTAGGAGACATTGATAACTTATTACGAGTTTCAAACCAATCAGAGACAACCCTCTCTTACTAACATTTTTATTCTCATGGGTTAGTTGTCCATCAACTACCAATTATATCCTCGTAATTAGACAAAGGCTTCAGAGCCATTTGTGGATCTGGTCTCCTTTCTTCTCCTTTCCTTTTCCTCACGTGTTTCCTGCTTTCTTCCATCCTATTCTTCACTTTTGTAGGGATCAAGCTTGGACGAACCATCAATCAATTCTAAAGAAAGAGAAACACAATCTTTCCAAAGAAACAATTCATTAGGTTTTTGATTTTAATCAAACCCTTTTGGGTTCTCCATACTCCCTGCATTTGTAAACGCAATTTAAATTTTGATATTTCCTCCAAGAACATTTAACAGAGACAAGTGTTGAGCAACCGTTGCCTTCACAGCATCCCTGGTAAGCAGTTCAACTGAAGGTGTGTGGTGTCAATCCTGTCAAACTAAGAAAAGAGGTATCAGCATTATTATTGTCTTATTGTCCTTGCGAACATAAACAATAATATATATATTTTCTTTTCTTTTAGTTTTAGAAACAGTTGTTCATTAATAGAAAATATTTATTTGAAATAAATATTTCTCTAAATTAAAACAAAAAAACTTACAATTTGTTTTAACATTTTCTCTCTTACTCAGTTGAGTGACAAAGCCTTCTCATCACTAGCCTACCTGTCTACACTCTGAAACCAACACGTAGCCATCACACTTCACGATTGGTGTACATTCACTGAACGACACTTAGCTGTTCCACCACATATAGGCTTGCACCCCACACAGATCTGTGTCAGTCTCTTCTCCCCAGCGTGCCAACATGTCGCAGACGGAAAACCCCACTGCCCAAGATGTGGACGCCTGGCTCAGCGGCATTACAAACTGCCTCATGCCAAAGACAATTGAACTGTTATTATTTTTAATAATAATCATAATTCTGAGAAGATTCCCGACACATGATTCAAGCCAGAACCAAGACCACACTGAACTAGGCAAGATAACCAATTCTCTAAGCATTGCCTTCACAGCCCAGCTGAAACTAAGCGACAAGCACATCACCCACCTACAGAAGGAGCTGACACGTGCCCAGAGCCGCATAGACAAGCTGGAAGTGAAAGTCCAGGACGACTTCAGGCGTCAAACCACTGAGTTCCTGAGAGAGCTAATGCACATCCAACGCTGCACAGACCAGCACAAGGTGAAAGCTCAAGACAAACTTGCAGAGCAAGAAACAAAGGAACAAGTTGACAAGCTCTAAGAAGCCCTCGCAGTTGCGGAACGTGACAAGCAAGAATTAAAGACTGTCCAGTGTCACCTGGTAAACAAACTAGAAAATGCCAATTCTGACATTAAAGATAAGAACTTTAAAATCAATGCTCTGGAAGACCATTTGAAATGGTACAGCACTGAAATGGACCATCTAAACCAACAATTAGACGATGCCAACGGCAAGCTCTACATGGTCAGAAATGAACTTAAACATGTTCACACCCAGAAACCAGAGTCAAGAAGGGAGGGGCCTCCCTCAGCATCACCACAGCTGAGCACAACAGAGTCCCCCATCCAAGAACTGCCATGCAACGTTAGAAGTGAGTGGCCACAACCCACAACATCACCGGCCTTCACTACAGAATTCTTCCCTGTCAACCAAAAAGAGCTCATCCATGCAGACCCCAAAGTTGCACACGAGATGACCCTTAAAGACCTTAACAAGCTGGCTAAGAACATCACACAGTTCAACCCGAACTCCATGGAGAACCACAACATCCAGACTTACCTCCGAGATATTGACTTCTACCTAGAGGTGAGACCCAATGTGACTGACAGAGACAGGTTGTATCTCCTCAGGTCCACATCCAGCCCAGAGGTACGAAGCTTCTTAGATCGACAACCTGTTCACGTTAAGCACAACTACCAGCTATTACGTGAGTCACTGATCAAAGAATTTACAGGCCCAGAGTCTGAACATGGACTGTTAGTCGCCTTGGAAACCAAACAAGGTCGACAAGAGACTCCCAAGCTTACTACAACCGTTTCCGACAAGCCTACTTAGGTGCACATCACGAACCTGAACTTGAAGAGGATGTGAACTTCAAAACCCTCTTCCTGAGAAACCTGCACCCTGGACTAAGTCACCATCTTGGCGTCATGGCCTGCCCAAGCACAATGTCAATCCAACAGCTACGTGACTTGACACACAAGGCCTACATCAAACAGAAGATGAACTCAAAGAAAGGTTTGAAAACAGCCACAATTTCAAACTCCGGCAGCCAAGACTCAAGCCGTGCACTGCAAGACAGCCAGTGGCATGACAATGCCACAGCCTGTCATAAAGGACACGGAGAACGTGACCCCCATGCCACTGACAGCTTCCACACCGACAGCTGGAAAATGCCATGGGACCAGCCACACTTCTCAAGAAACCCACCAGAAAGAAACATCTGGGATCCAAACTGGACAGCCAAAGTCCACCAACCAACACATTCAAATGCATCCACTGTGGGTAAGCGACGGCGGAACCCACCTCTGCATCACTCAGTTAAACACAGCACTGAGAACAAGAACGCCCAAGAACAAGACAGTTCCACCTCAGAAGACATGGAACAACTGATGAGGCGAATTACAGCGTTCTTTGCAAACAACATAAACAGCGACGATCACAAGGATCAGTCACCCTCGTTATGACTAGAGACGGAACGGAAGGTCAGTGATCACCTGATCCACCTTCCAAATGGAGATGACTGCCACCTGTTCTACAACAGCACAGAACGAAGCGGTCTCTTGCAGCCAAACACCGCTGGAAACTCAATAGTACCAGAGAACACAGTTCTGGTTACTCATCACCCACCAATAAACCCAACGAGTTCCCATCTCAAGAACCATGCTTGTGCAACAGTAACAACAGTAAGCACAGAAGGTCAGACAGTCTGTCACAACCAGAAGGCATTACAAAAGGAATGCAATGTAGGAGACAAAGTTTTGCACCACAGCTCAACACAGCCATGTCAAACTTCCTCCTACCTTCTGCCAAAGAACTTCCTGCCTCACTGGACTGACTCCCATCAAATTAGGGATGATCTCTCATCCCAAGTCCAAGATGCAAAGAGCCAATCTTCATCTAAGCCCTTCAAGAAAAGGGGGAGCAAGACAGACTGAACCAGATCTGACCATACCTACACTGCACTACATTACATTTTACACTACACTACATTAACATACTCACCAACATGCTCTTCCTACAGACAGATATTAGTTTCAGAACCTAGCTCAACATCGACTTAGCTACATTCACCATAAGAAACATGCAACCATCTGCCCAACAAGTAGAACACCTTTCATTAAGCTGGTACATGACATCTTAGATGCACGCAGTAGTGTTAGCCATACCAGGAAACACTTAAGTGTTTTATTTTGTTTTGTTTTCCTCTTCCTCTCTTTCCCTTCTTCTTTATAAGGTAAAATACCTGTCTGCCCCATAAGGGTCAAGGTCATGACATTAGGATTGACGCACCACGCCTAAGGTCTGAAAGCCATTTGAAAATTCGAATGTGAGCCCGAGAGAGCTCCATGATGGGTCACATCATTTTTACCACAAATGATGTCACCAGACAACCTAGAACAAGTTAGAAGAGATGGAAACTAACAATTTAATCACACAATGTAGAATAACAATCCCAAAATTGAACTTAATCCATCAGTACTCAGATAATCTAATGCCCTGCACCAGTATAGTGGTCAATCATGGAGGTGTTGTTTTGTTGTTGCTTTGTGTGTGTCTGCTTCGTGTCCATTTTTCTACAGTGTTCGCCGATGTCTTCATCTCGACACATCGCCGAACAAAGGGGGATATGTAAGAACTGTGGACGAACCAGACAAATGAATCATTTAGATGATTCTTTCAAAACATAATTCTAATTCAGAATTGAGGTTCCGGCTCCGAACCGTCTGCAGATAAAGCCAGGCTGATTACTTTTACGACACATGCTTCCTGATAGCAGAAGCGACATACCAAAGGGTCACCCAAGAAGACAGAGAGACAATCCAGACCCTTTTGTTTCCTTACTTCACAGGAGAGCCAAAGAGACTGTTGAACAAATAAATCTGCTTCAAAATTGTTCCAACAATTTTAACGGACTTATCAAACATCTTTTAACTACATACATTTTGCATTATGTGTCCACAAGTACTACCTGTAAACAGTTAGGCTTTAGAAACACTCACAATTCATGTAAATGTGTTAACTCTTGACTGAATGATTGAAAGTATGCCTTATTTGGACTTAATTTGATTCTTTCCCCCTTTCCTGTATCCTGACTTGAATGAAATCTGTTTAAAATGTATTGTATCCCATTTAACAGCAATTAGGTTAAAATGGCAAGCTGCTAAAGCAGAGACAGACCGGGATGTGACACTTATGTTTTATTGGGGGCAGAGGAAGGCCCTCTTGAAACAGGACAATGTCTGATTGGCCAAGACTCCTCAGAGGTGTGACAAACAACTAAGTTTAAATGATCATATGGCAAGATAGTGATGGAGAGAAGTTGGTTAGTAAACGAACTGGAGTTGGTTAGTTCTGGTAAGAGAAACCATGACCAGAGTACCAAGAACAATGGAGTAACAAGAAGAACAGACCAGCCGCCCATTCAAGCCATCCAACCTTCACTCACTTTTCTTTTCTTTACTTAATTTTCCTTTACCGCTGAAAGTCTCGTGTCCTACGTTTCGCCGCAAAGTTCAACCAACGACTTTTGCCGCTTCAACTCCAGCGACAAAGAGACTTCCTTCATTGTTCCACACGGACCTGATCTGGACCAATCATCGACTTGGGAAACCCCTCTCTGCACGACGAGGGAAATTCACCTTTAAGTCAACGCAAGCAAGTACCTCCAGACCAAAACTGAACTGGTGCATAAATGAATGATTCATGGTTCGTTCTGGTCCTTGAAATGCATTGATAAGAATTCGGTTAATCAGATCACTCTCTCTCTCTCTCTCTCTCTCTTTCAAAACTCTTTCTCTCTCATTTCCTTCTTACTGCAACGCGTATGAATGTGTGTGTGTGTATGTGCGTGCCTTTGTGTTAGATTAGTTTGTGTTAGAATAAATAAAATCTCTTGTAGATTTTAAAAGGAAAGTGTCTTGTATTATGTGCTTTATGATTTAATGTCTTAAACTGTGATCAAGTTACCGTGCTCTAATCAGTGTTTTCACGATTGTTGGATATTTATATCCGTTACAAGAGCTTATTACGGCTCGAGCAAATGAACGCTGGACGAATCAGTTGCTCGGTCGTAATCTAAACAACTCTTTATAATTCCCTAAATATTTCATTTGAGCTAATTTTACTTCCTAGGGTGTTTTCCCTACACTATCATGGTGTCTCAAAAAGGCAGGTGCAAGTGGCTGTAAGTGTATTGTAAGTGTGAAGAGCACCAAATGTGATGTCTACATGTGTCTCACCTTTGGAAAAAAAAAAATGCTTTTTGAAGTTTCATACAGAAAAAAGGTGAAATTTAAAGAATATAAAGCATTATTCAGCAAAAGAGAATGGAAAAACACAAGATGTTGGAAAATAAGTATAAGGTATTGTTTATAATTACTGCTAAAATTGATAATAGCACTAATTGATTCAATACAAACAACATTTCTGAGGAAAAATATGAACTATATACACTTACACTTATTCTAAGTTTTTCCACTATTGTACTTGTTGCCATATGGCAACGTATCATAAAGTACCTTAAAATAATATTTTTTTCCAATTTTTTTTTTTACAGCACTTTAAGTTAAGCCATTCTAAGAAAAGAAAAAGAGTCAAATATTTTTTTTTATAGATTTATCATAATGCGTGCGGTAGAGGGTTAATCCAATGCCATGGTACAGTGAGCAGACTCGGGCCTGAAAAACTGCAGCCAGAAAAATGGAGCGTAGCTGGAAGAAAACAAAACTAGAAGTATTTCGCATTTCGTGGAGAGAGAAAATGATTGAGTACAGAAAGGCCTTAAAAACTGCTAGATCTGCCTATTTTTCAAAACTCTTAGAAGAAAATAAACACAACCCTAGGTATTTATTTGATACAGTGGCTAAATTAACAAGAAATAAAGCTTCAACTTTCGATGTTTCCATAGAGCACAGCAGTAACGACTTTATGAACTTCTTTTGCAAGATTGATAATATTAGAGAGAAAATTATAACCATGCAACCGTCTACTACAGTATCGTGTCAGACATTGCATTGTAGTGTCCCTGAGGAAAAATTCATTTCATTTACTGCTTTAGGAGAGGAAGAATTGTCTAAACTTGTTAAATTATCAAAATCAACAACATGTATGTTAGACCCTATACCAACTAAGCTATTGAAAGAGATGATTCCAGAAGTCATAGATCCCCTTCTTAATATTGTTAATTCTTCTTTGTCACTAAGATATGTACCAAAAACTTTTAAGCTGGCTATTATTAAACCTCTTATTAAAAAACCACAACTAGATCCTAAAGAATTAGTCAATTATAGGCCAATCTCAAATCTTACTTTTCTGTCAAAAATACTAAAAAAGGCAGTTTCATCGCAACTATGTTCCTTTTTAGAAAGAAATAATATCTGTGAGGATTTCCAGTTAGGATTTAGACCATACAATAGTACTGAGACTGCTCTCATTAGAGTTACTAATGATTTGCTCTTATCATCAGATCGTGGTTGTATCTCTCTATTAGTGTTACTGGATCTTAGTGCTGCATTTGACACTATCGATCACAATATTCTCTTAAATAGACTTGAAAATTATGTTGGCATTAGTGGAATTGCATTGGCATGGTTCAAATCATACTTATCTGACCGTTATCAGTTTGTAGTAGTAAACGATGAGATGTCATATCGATCACAAGTTAAATATGGAGTACCGCAAGGCTCAGTGCTAGGACCATTGCTTTTCACTCTGTACATTCTACCCTTGGGAGATATCATTAGGAAGCATGGTATTAGTTTTCATTGTTACGCTGATGATACTCAGCTCTATATTTCTTCACGCCCTGACGAAACTTACCAATTCACAAAATTAACAAAATGAAGAATGCAGAACGTCTCGGTTACGTATGTAACCCTCGTTCCCTGAAGGAGGGAACGGAGACGTACGTCAGTAGTGACCGACGAATTGGGATATCGCTAGAGAGCCCTATCAGCTTTGAGTGAACTAATACAAGCCAATGGAATTGGCGTGCAATATTTGCATAATGTGCACCGCCTCCGACAGGTGTATATAAATAGGAAGCAGATGCAATCTCACTCTGTTTTTCGCTGAGGAGACAACTGGTGTTCGCACAACAGCGAGGGTACAGAAACTGTGGCGACGGGACGTACTTCTCCGTTCCCTCCTTCAGCGAACGAGGGTTACATACGTAACCGAGACGTTCCCTTTCAGTCGGTCACGTTCGACGTACGTCAGTAGTGACCGACGAATTGGGATCCCAAATAAAGCGCCACAGTTATGAAACGCCTTCCAGTGCCCAGTGCAAGCTCTAGCCACCCGCCGCACCACGGTGGACGGTGAAGGGGGCGAGCTTACGCCGAGAGAGTCTACTGCTGTAGACTACACTGGGGAAGCGAACCCGTAGGGGACGCTGCGGAGGCCACTACCTACCCAATGGGGGAGGAGTTTATGTGGAGAATACACATATGGACTGGCCCGGGGGGCAGTACGCATATGGAGTCCCTGGGATGGCTCCACCTGGGTAGGGGGGAGACTCATCTGACAGGTGACAGCAGAGCTGGCTCTGCTAAGGGAAAGACACGGACTCGCCCGTAGGGAGTTTTAAACCGTGGATGATACACATATGGGACCGCTCACGTAGAGGAGTCACAACATATGGGCCCCAGCCAACAGACAGCGTCAGCGACGGATGTAGGCCTGGCATCAGACACTCCGCAATGTCCGAGCCGAAGGGGGAGGCGGAGGAACTCGACAGGGTTCGCCAAGTGGGGAACACGACTGGAGTCAAAATATGCACGCATCCGGCCCAGGGGGCGGGAATGGCATTGCAAGCCGACACTTAGAGTGGGTTCAACGTGTCTACCGGCTAGTGGATACGGGAAGATACCAGCTCTACATGTAGGTTATAGAATCTAGCGAACGTGTTAGCCCGCAGCTCTACAGATATCTGTCAGCGAGGCGCCATGAGCCAGCACCCAGGAACAGGCCACCCCTCTGGTGGAGTGGGCTCTCAACCTGAGCGGGCAAGGCACGCCCTGGGATTCGTACGCCAAGGCGATGGAATCCACTATCCAGTGGGCCATCCTCTGCTTGGAGACAGCCTTTCCCTTCTGCTGGCCTCCGTAACAGACAGAGAGCTGGTCTGAGGTCCTGAAGCTTCGCGTTCTGTCTACGTACACACGCAGAGCGCGGACGGGACAGAGCAAAGCTAGGGCTGGGTTTGCCTCCTCCGAAGGCAGCGCTTGCAGGTTCACTACCTGATCTTTGAAGGGAGTGGTAGGAACCTTGGGCACATATCCGGGCCGGGGTCTCAGGATGACGTGAGAGTCGCCGGGCCCGAACTCTAGGCACGATTCGTCGACCGAAAATGCATGCAGATCCCCTACCCTCTTCAGAGAAGCCAATGCAACCAAGAGGACGGTCTTGAGAGACAGTGCTTTTAACTCGACTGATTGCAAGGTTCGAAGGGCTGACCCCGGAGAGATGTAAGAACCAGGGTCAGATCCCAAGAGGGTATGGAGGAAGGGCGAGAAGGATTCAGTCTCCTCGCCCCCCTCAGGAACCTGACGATCAGATCGTGTTTCCCCAGGGACTTACCCTCAACTGCGTGGTGATGTGCAGCGATAGCGGCAACATACACCTTCAGGGTGGAGGGAGACAGCTTTCGCTCCAACCCTTCTTGCAGGAAGGAAAGCACGGATCTGACCGAGCATAATCGGGGGTCTTCTCGGCAAGAGGCACACCATTCGACGAATAGGTTCCACGTCAGCACATAGAGGCTCCTCGTGGAAGGAGCTCTAGTGGAAGTGATGGTGTCTACGACCGCTTGCGGGAGATCACTCAGAACCTCCGCATCCCGTCCAGGGACCACACGTGGAGGTTCCACAGGTCGGGACGTGGGTGCCAGAGGGTGCCCCGTCTCTGAGTCAGGAGGTCCTTCCTCAGAGGAATCGGCCAGGGAGGGGCTGTCGCGAGGAGCATGAGGTCCGAGAACCAGGTCCAAGTGGGCCAGTATGGCGCCACTAACAAGACCTGTTCCCCGTCCTCCCTGACCTTGCACAGGAGCTGTGCGAGAAGGCTCACTGGGGGAAACGCATATTTGCGCAGACCCGGGGGCCAGCTGTGTGCCAGGGCATCCGTGCTGAGCGTGCCGCCGGTCAGGGAATAGAACCACTGGCAGTGGGCAGTTTCTGGGGAGGCAAACAGGTCTACCTGGGCCTCGCCGAAATGCTGCCAAATCAGCTGGACCGCCTGGGGGTGGAGCCACCACTCGCCCGCAAGTGGAGGCTGCCGTGAGAGCTCGTCGGCTGCACGGTTGAGCACACCTGGGACATGAATGGCCCGAAGTGACCTCAGATGCTTCTGACTCCACAGCAAGAGATCGCGGGCGAGTTGCGACATGCGACGGGAGCATAGACCACCTTGATGGTTGATGTACGCAACGGCTGCAGTGCTGTCCGAGTGGACCAGTACGTGCTTGTCTGACAGCAGCTCCCTGAAGCGGCCCAGTGCAAGACGTACTGCTAGCAACTCCAGGCAATTGATATGCCAATGCAGTTGAGGCCCTGTCCATAGACCCTATACTGCATGCCCGTTGTACGTGGCCCCCCATCTGGTGGCAGAGGCGTCTGTGAAGACACAGCGTGCCTGGACACTTGTTCCAGGGGCACTCCAGTCCGCAGGAACGAGGGGTCTGACCACCGGGTGAGGGTGCATCAGCAGCTCTGTGTTACCGCGGCTGCAGATGCCATATGCCCCAGGAGCCTCTGAATTACTTTCAGTGTGGCCGCTGTCCTGCGCTTGAGCGTGCTCAGGCAGGTCAACACCGACTGGACGCGTTCCTCGGTGAGGCGCGCAGTCCGGGCGACCGAGTCTAGCTCGAGACCGAGATAAGAGATCCTCTGCCCGGGGGAGAGTTGCTCTTGTCCCAGTTGACCCGAAGCCCCAACCGGCTGAGTTGAGCTAAAACCATATCCCCGTGTTCGCACAACTGCGCTCGTGAGCTGGCCAGGATCAACCAGTCGTCGAGGTAGTTGAGAATACTTGAGGGGAACAATGGCCATCTCCGCAACCTTCGTGAAGACGGTAGGACTTTATACTGATATGCTCGACCCTCGAACGCAAACCGTAGGAAGGGTCTGTGGCGAGGCAGAATCGAGACATGAAAGTACGCATCTGTGGCGAGGGGGGCGTGGTTCAGCGAGGTCTGCAACCGGAGAGAATAGCGGGAGACGCTTGGTGAGTGAGTGGGTTGGATACAAATCACGAACACCTGTTTCTCATTCCAGTGATTGGCGCGGAGACAGGATAAAACGCCGTGAGAAGCAGGAGCGTGTGAGAGAGAGGGGAACTGTTGAGTTGAGTCGAGGTTCGTGGAGTGAAGCCCTTGTGGATGGTGTAAACCAAACTTGGAGAGAAGCCCTTGTGGATAGCGTATACCGAACCTGGAGTGAAGCCCTTTGTGGATTGTTTATTTTCGTTGTTGTGCGTTGCACAGTCTTTCTGTTGAACTGTTTTGATATTCAATAAAGACTCAGTCAGCAGTTGTTCGTCGTCCCTGACCTCTTCCTTCCCCCACTACGAACTTAAGTCTACTACAGCATCCTTCAGGTCGATCGCTGCAAACCAATCCCGGGGACAGACACATTCGAAAATGCGCTTCTCCGCATCTTGAACGACAACTTGTGAAGATACCTGTTCAAGACGCACAGATCCAGAATTGGCCATAGCCCACCGCCCTTTTTGGTACAATGAAGTAGGGGGCTGTAAAACCCCAACTTCATATCGGCTGGAGGGACCGGCTCGATTGCATCCTTCGCCAGGAGGACAGCAATCTCCGCCCGGAGAACAGGTGCGTTGTCCAGTGACACCTGAGTGTAGTGGACACCCCTGAAAACAGGGGGACGCCGGGCGAACTGAATCGCATAGCCGAGTCTGATGGTACGAATGAGCCAGCTGGACAGGCTGGGGAGCGCTATCCACGCCTCCAGACACCGATCCAGCGGGACCAAAGGCACCACAGACGCACCGGGGGTGGGGCAGCGAGGCAGAGTACGGGGACCCGGCTCGGACGGCATGGGAGCAGCCCGGAGTGTGGTCAGACTCTGCGAGGCAGCAGTGCTTATAGGAGACGGCGCACGGGGCGCGGCCTGCACCATCACACTGCCACCTGCTGGCGATGTGAGGGGGGGCTGCGCGTGACAAGGCAGGGCCTCGCACGCTGACAGCCGCAAGCAGAGTACGGGGACCCGACTCGGACGGCATGGGAGCGGCCCGGAGTGTGGTCAGACTCTGCGAGGTAGCAGTGTGAATGGGAAACGGCGCACGGGGCGCGGCATGCACCATCACACTGCCACCTGCTGGCGATGTGAGGGGGGGCTGCGCGTGACAAGGCAGGGCCTCGCACGCTGACAGCCGCAAGCAGAGTACGGGGACCCGACTCGGACGGCATGGGAGCGGCCCGGAGTGTGGTCAGACTCTGCGAGGTAGCAGTGTGAATGGGAGACGGCACATGGGGTGCGGCCTGAACCACCACACTGGAACCTGCTGGTGAAGTGAGAGAGGGCTGAGAGTGGCAAGGCGGGGCCTTGCACACTACCAGCCACACCCTCTTGGGACCTGGAGGATCAGATAACAGTTCTATTCGTGGGTACCGCTGGACTCCGGAGAGCCAGCGGCGGAACAGACCAGAATTCTCCACCCGGCCCTCCTCCGGGGAAAGAACTGTTTCCTGCAGCTGCAGGTCACCATATCCCCAGGACCGCCTCCTGCTAACCAACTGGGTTGGCTGCGGGGAGAGCGGGTTGGGTTTTAGCCCAGCTTGTGAGATGAGCACATCGAGAAAGTGTACTTGACGATGACACATCCCAGCAAGACTAGCCAGGGGTGTTTCCGGACCACCATGGTGGACATTGTCTGGCCAGAGGCCTGCACTATGACCTGCGTCATGCGTAGCTCAACCCTGACTCAGAACTACCCACATGGAATGAGTGCTTTGGCCTACCACGGACTTGCCAGGGGCCAAGACCCATGCAGGGCAGAGGTGGTGTGCCCGTAGCACTGCGACCCCACCCTAAAGGGTAGTGAGAGAGAAAAAACTTGTAATGCAGATTATGGCCCCCTTGGCGTTCCATATTTAACACCAAAGAGGCTACAAAACTGCCAAGTTTTTCCATGCACGTCCGGGCACAGGGGGCGGGGCAAGGCGAGTGCGCGTCACACAACGCCCCCAGGGGCCCGGGAAAGCATGGTTGTCAAGTCTGAATCTGATTCAGCATGAGCACATCACGTAGGAAGGCTGTGATCGCTCAACGTAGGTCCTATGGCTGCTACGTGAACTTTGAGCGTTGAAGGGGTGTGACCCAGTTCTAGACACTCCTGGAGGAAAGACAGTATCGGAGATACATCACACTCCACTGGGTCTATGTTGCGTGTAGAACACCAACTAACAAAGACCAACCATTTCTGGGCGTCTAGTGGACGGAGCTCTCGCCTGAGAGATGGTATTTAGCACGTCCCCGGGGAGGTTAGCAAGCTCCCATTGAGGGACCAGAAGTGCAGAGCCCAGAGTTCTGGCTGGGGATGTCAAATTGACCTGTTCGCCTGAGAGAGGATGTCCCGACTCAGGGGGATCGGCCACGGAGCTTTCGTGGAAACCATGAACAGCTCTGAGGACCAACTTGGCTCCTCTAGAGCAGGACCACCAGGAGGACTCTGTGCTTGTCTTCCCTGATTCGTCTGATGATCTGCGAGATCAGAGCAATCGGGGGAAAGGCGTAAAGGAGGGTGCTGGGCCAGATGTGAGCCAGCGCATCATCCTCCTTTGAGAAATAAATTGGGCAGTGAGAGTTGTCTTCTGAGGCGAAGAGGTCTACCTCTGCCTTCCCGAAGGGCTCCCAGATTGTGAGAACCATCTGGGGGTGGAGCATCCACTCGTCTGAGGGGGCATTTCTCCGAGATAGCATATCTGCTCCCAAGTTTGTTCTCCCGGGTATGCGAGTCACTCTGAGTGACTGAAACCTCAGTAATGCCCATTCCAGAAGACGCTTCGCCAGAGCGCATAAGCGGCTGGACGAAAGACCGCCCCGGTGATTTATGTATGACACCACTGTCATGCTGTCTGACTGGTCTTAAGATGTGGCATCCCGTCAGGTGTGCCTAAACGCGTGAAGGGCTCAAATCACTGCCAACATCTCGAGGCAGTTGATGAGCAGATGGCTTTCTTCGTGAGACCACGAGCCGAAGGCCGGTCTGCCCTTTCAAAGAGCACCCCAACCTGTGTTGGATGCATCTGATGAGAGCACCGTCCTTCTGGACACCGCCTGTAGGGGTACACCTTGACTGAACCATACAGGGTTCATCCAGGGTTTCAGAGCTGTCAAACAGGCCTGATTGACCCAGAGACGCAGGCGGCCGTGCCGCCAGGCATGAGGAGGGACCCAGAACTTCAACCAGTATTGCAGAGGCCGCATCCGAAGAAGGCCGAGCTGCAGAACCGGGAAGGCGGAAGCCATCAGCCCTAGCATCATCTGGAAGTACTTCAGAGGAAGATAGGCTCTGTTACTGACCAATGCCACGAGCTGCTGAATGGCCAGAGCGCACTCTGACGATACTACTGCCGTCATACGGGCTGAGTCAAAGACTGCACCCAGGAACATTACATATTGGCTGGGGAGCAGTGAGCTCTTGGCAAAGTTGACCCTGAGACCCAGGCACTCCATGTGGCCGAGTAGCACGGATCTGTGATGCTCCAGCTTGGCTCGTGACTGGGCTAGGATGAGCCAGTCGTCGAGATAATTGAGAACCCGGATTCCCAACTGTCTCAGTGGGGAAAGCGCCACGTTCATGCACTTGATAAAAGTGTGAGGAGCTAGGGACAGCCCGAATGGAAGGACCGTATATCAAGAATCACCTGTGATGGAGGGCTATCTGGATGTGAAAGTATGTATCTTTCAGGTCCGGAAAGCAGAACCAGTCCCCGGGGCAAACCTGCACAAGGATCTGCTTCAGTGTTAACATCTTGAACTTCCGTCGCATGAGGGAAAGGTTCAGGAGTCTGAGGTCTAAGATGGGTCTGAGACCGCCATCACTCTAGGGAATGAGGAAGTAATGGCTGTAATTGTGGGGCTCATAATAACATTCCCTGTGATGTTAATGTAAATGGTTAAAGAGAGCGTACCCCCCATATGTCTTTATTTTATTTTGTATAGTTCATTTTGATGGTTATGTTTTCTAAATGTATGGTTGGGGTTAAAAATGTTGGTGCAAATGCATAAAATCCTGCTTAATGTGAGTACTGCTCAAGCAGGCATGTTGTTTTAGTGATCAGACAAGAGAGGGCGTCTGCGGAAGAAAGGTGCGGGCGTAAATGACAAGCGAGAGAATTCGTTTTTGCATTGGTTGAAAAAGGCAGGCAGAGATTTTGTGAACTACGAACAAGTGTAAGCATAAAACAACATTAAACGAACCCATCAAACCAAGCACGCTTGGAACTTCATTTATTTCGGCATGCAACAAACTTGGAGGCACCGCTGGGATTTGTAAGAGGTGTGAGTCGAAGGGTTCACGAGAGAGAGAGCTAGCCAGAGAGAACGCGGAGATTCTCGGCCGACTAAGCGGGTGAATATCAGTGCGAGATGGATCTGGAAGCCCTGGCCGAAAGTGTAACAGAGAGACTGTGGCTGTTGCAGCTCGATCAAGTGAAAGAGGTATGTGATTGTAACAAAATCTCTCTCGAAAACGCCCCCACTAAGCGCGCACTTATCAAGAGAGTAACTGAGTCGATCGATGCTGTGATTGAACGCGAGGAAGAAGACGTAGCAAAGCATTTTCTGTTGTTAATGTTGACGTTCATGGAAACGCAGGGAGAGAGAGAGGACGATGAAAATGACGGCGGCAGTATTAAAAATGCGACGGACATTTCACGGGCTGAAAAGTATACTGTGGATGAGACAGATTTACAGCAAAATCACTTTAAAGTGCACACGCAAAATACGGAGATGAGAGATAAGATGGTAAAAATAAAAGGAAAAGAGGATGAAATTGTTCAAAATCGGCCCCTAGAGCAGCAGCCATTTACTTGCCTTGCCCCTGAAGTCACTTTAAGGAGGGATTTCAAAGTTTGTGGTCAAATTGGAGAGAGCGGACAAAAAGATAAATTGTCATTCACTAATTTGATGCACCAGGTGGACAGAGGATTGAGAAGAGGCCATAGTGAAGCAGAAATTATTGAAGCAGTAATAAAAGCTATTAGCCCAGGATTGAGTCTACGCAATATGCTTGAAATCAAGAGAGATCTCACTCTGTCACAGCTGAAAACAATATTAAAGGGACATTTCAAGGAGGACAGTTCTACTGACCTGTACTACAAATTGTTGAACATCACTCAAAATGCCAATGAATCTCCACAAGCATTTCTATTCAGGGCCATTGAGTTAAAAGAGAAGCTGCTGCACACCTGTGAAGAGGGTGGTGAGTATTTCAGTACAGAGCACGTTCAGAAGAAATTCCTACGCTCTATTGGCACAGGGCTGATCAGTGATAATATTAAATTTCAGCTGAGGCCGTACTTGGATGATTCAAAGATCTCTGACGAAATGTTGATAAACAAAATGAATGAAGCCGCTGGTGATGAGATAGAGAGACTGAATAAACAAAAGAAGAACACTGCAAGTAAAGTGGCAAAAGTACACAAACTCTGTCCAGAAATGCAGGCCCATCCATGCAGGCAGGATGAAATGACCGCCAAGGTGTTGGTTCAGGAACAGTCAAGTGATATAGTCAGGCGAAAAAGCAGAGATACACCAGCAGTGGAGGGGCGGAGAGAAACAGAGTTATATGAGATGGTCAAACTCCTGAGAGAGGAAGTTGCAGAACTCAGGAAAAACCAAAACAACCCTCCTGAACGTATGGCAAGGGGAAGATCCAGCTACAGAAAGGGATGCAGAGCATGTCAGGAGAAAGGTGAAGAGGATCGATGTGAACACTGCTTCAGATGCGGAGTCATGGGTCATGCTGCCCGGGGCTGTAGAGCGCCAAAGAATCCAGCAGAAGGGAGGAGCGATGTAAAAATATCTGTTCATTCCATGAGACCAGACAGCTCAACCACCATCTTGGGTTACAGTGGTCCACAAGAGAAAACTCAAGAGCTCCTGCGGCAAAGAATTAAACAGCTAGAGGCGGAGCTAGAGCAAAGAGGAAAAACAGAGCATGCTAGAGCTACCACATACGCCAACCACATACCCTTGCGGCATCGAGCGAGATTGGAAAACCTCATTGGTCTAAGATATATGGTTGACTGCTTCTTTGAAGGTGTGCCGGTGCAGGCGCTCTGGGACACTGGATCGCAGGTGACCATTGTCAATGAGGAATGGAGAAGAATTTGCTTTCCTCACATTGAGACACGCAGCCTGAATGAGCTGCTGGATGAAGGTGAAACGCTCATTGGTCAAGCAGCAAATCAAACTGATATACCCTTCTCTGGATGGGTGGAGCTGAAATTCCAACTAGGGCCAAAAAGAGGGTCCCAGGCAGATCTCCTAGTGCCAGTGCTTGTCTCAAATGAACAAGGCGTGGGGCAGCCTCCAATCATTGGCTACAATGTTATTCAGCAGCTGGTGACAGAGGGAATGGAGCAGCACCCTGATGTCATCTCAGAAGTGGTAAAGGAAGCTTTCTCATGTGACTGCAAAAAAGCTGTTGTATTGATACGAATGATACAAAATGGGGACCGAGTCGAGAGAGAAGGAGTAGTGAAAGTTGGACGAATTACTACAGTAGTTGCAGCAGGACAGACAAAAATGGTGAAGTGTGGAGTGAGGGCTGGTCCTCTTGTTTCAAAGCAGGAAGTCCTGTTTGAGCCAGAAGTTATTTCACAGTGGCCTGAGGGACTGGATGTAGCTAGAATGGTAATCAGTCTACAGAAGGGAAACTTGACAAAAGTTCACATCCCAGTAACCAACATCAGCAATGTGGACATTATGCTGGCTCCCCACACTATACTAGGATGAGTACAGCGAGTCCGAGCCATTTATCCAGCAGACACAAAACCCGCTATTGTAGAGTCAGACCGGACTGACAGTGGTGATAGTGTGGTAGCAGGAGTGGTGTTCACTGAAAGTAAAGATGTAACAACTTTGAACGAGTTTGACAATACCGACCAGGATGCTAATGGAAATCTGTGGGACCCACCAGTGTCAATTGATCATCTCACGCCAGAGCAAAAGTTAAGCAGCTGCTGAGGGAGGAGTGTGCAGCGTTCTCGAAGGATGAGGACGATGTGGGGTGCATCCCATCCCTCAAAATGAAAATCCGCTTAAGTGACATGTCTCCAGTAAAGCGTACTTATGTCTCTGTGCCAAAACCGCTACATAAAGAGGTGAAAGAATACGTGGAAGACCTTCTGAATAAAGGATGGATTCAGAAGTCTCGCTCCTCTTATGCATCTCCGATCGTCTGTGTTCGGAAGAAAGATGGTAGTTTACGCCTATGTATAGATTACCGTGAGCTCAACCGCAAATCCGTCCCAGACCGTCACCCTATTCCACGGGTACAGGACATGCTAAACAGCTTAAGTGGGAGTGCATGGTTCTCAGTCCTGGATCAGGGGAAGGCGTATCATCAGGGGTTCGTGGAGGAGGGCAGCCGACCATACACAGCTTTCATAACGCCTTGGGGCCTTTATGAATGGGTCCGGATCCCTTTTGGGCTGTCCTCTGCCCCCGCCGAGTTCCAGCGCAGTATGGAGGAATGTCTAGCAGGACTGAGGGATGACACCTGCCTTCCATACTTGGATGATAACCTTGTGCACAGTAAGACATTCGAGGAGCATCTCTGTGATGTCAGAGAAGTGTTACGCCGTTACCAGAGACATGGGGTGAAGCTCACAGCTAAGAAGTGTGAATTGTTCAGGGCTGAGGTAAAGTTCCTGGGTAAAATAGTCTCTAAAGGAGACTATACTATGGACCCCAAGGAAATTGCACCCGTACAAGCACTAAGAGACCGTAAGCCTAAGACAGTGGGTGACTTGAGACAACTGCTGGGGTTCCTGTCATATTATCGCACATACATTCCCAGTTTCTCCCAAATTGCTAAACCCCTCTATGATCTGTTGTCAGCAGGAAAGCCACCAGGAAAAGTGGCAGGTGGTAAAGGGGAAAGCTGTAAGAAGAGTGTGGGAAAAGGGAGAAAATTGGCACAGCTTAATTCCAGTCAGTCTATAACTTGGACAGAACAAAACCAGAATGTCCTCAACCAGCTGCTTGAGTTCTTGCTTCACCCCCCAATTATCGGCTACCCTGATTTCGAACAGCCCTTCATCTTGCATTGTGATGCGTCACAAGAGGGACTGGGAGCCATACTATATCAGAGGCAGCAAGGGAAGCTGGTGGTGATTGGCTATTGATCACGGACACTAACGGTTCCAGAGAAGAATTATCATTTGCACTCAGGGAAACTGGAATTCCTTGCAATAAAATGGGCTATTAGTGAGCGATTCCGTGAATACCTTTATCACGCAACTTCCTTTGTGGTCTATACGGACAACAACCCGCTGACATATGTGTTGTCCACGGCCAAGCTCAATGCCACCACCCACCGATGGATAGCAGAGTTGGCTGACTACAATTTTACCATCAAATATAGACCAGGCCGCACACACCGGGATGCTGATGGACTGTCGAGGATGCCTTTAGACATGGAGAGTTACATGCAGGCCTGTTCACAGGAGGCCAGTCCAAGAGTCATAGCTGCTGTCACGAATGCACTTCTCCTGAAGCCAGAGGAAGAAGAGCCCTGGATGTGCCCGATCACCATAGCTACAATTTGCTCTGAGGCTGAGCAGGAGCAAGGAACATCATAAGTGAACAAAGTGACTCCTGAAGAACTCAAAACAGCCCAAGAACAAGATCTGGTACTTGGAAAGGGGCGGGAATACATTCTAGCAGAATGTTGGCCAAGGTTGGTGGGACGAGGCCGTCGTGATGAGTTGACTGTTCTGTACAGGCAGAGAAACAAGTTGTTTTTAGATGAAAAGGGAATACTGTGTCGACAATCAGCAGGACGATCCCAGACAGTGTTGCCTAGAAGATACTTTCACTTGGTGTTAAAGGAGCTTCACGAGGAGAAGGGACACCAAGGAGTGGAGCGCACAGTGAGCCTTATCCGGGACAGGTTCTATTGGCCTCACATGCAGGCAAATGTGGGACATTATGTCACCAAAGTGTGTAGCTGTCTGAAACGCAAGCGTCCAAATAGGACAACAAGAGCACCACTGGTAAACATAGTGACGACTTACCCTTTTGAACTGGTATCAGTGGATTTTCTGCATCTGGAGAGCTGCAAGGGTGGCTATGAATACATTCTAGTATTAATGGACCACTTCACACGCTTTGCCCAAGCTTATGCCTGCAAAAACAAATCTGCAAAAACAGCTGCAGAAAAAATCTTTGGCGACTTTGTTCTCAGGTACGGATTCCCCACTAAACTCCACCATGATCAGGGAAGGGAATTTGAGAACAAGTTGTTCACCCACATGGAGGAACTCTGCGATATCCAACGCTCCCACGCGACTCCCTACCATCCTGCTGGAAACGGGCAGGTGGAAAGATTTAATAGAACATTGTTGTCAATGTTAAGATGCCTGCCGAGTCAAGCCAAAGCTGACTGGAAGACCTCCTGACTTGATGTGTTGCCCGTTGCATGACGGAGCAATTTTTCATGTGGCCAGTGGTGTCTACTCCAGCAGATGGCATAAAGGGGGAGATACATGTCATCCGAAGACCGTTGCAAGACAAATTAGCATCAAGTATAGAGACTGACTCCCTTATGTACTACTTTGCTCTAATGTCTAGGACAGAGATGCTTGGAACGATGGAATGCCAAGTCGGCATTCATTTTTGGAGGGGAGAGTGTGGGGCTCATAATAACATTCCCTGTGATGTTAATGTTAGTGGTTAAAGAGAGCGTACCCTCCATATGTCTTTATTTTATTTTGTATAGTTCATTTTGATGGTTATGTTTTCTAAATGTATGGTTGGGGTTAAAAATGTTGGTGCAAATGCATAAAATCCTGCTTAATGTGAGTAATGCTCAAGCAGGCATGTTGTTTTAGTGATCAGACAAGAGAGGGCGTCCGCGGAAGAAAGGTGCGGGTGTAAATGACAAGCGAGAGAATTAGTTTTTGCATTGGTTGAAAAAGGCAGGCAGAGATTTTGTGAACTACGAACAAGTGTAAGCATAAAACAACATTAAACGAACCCATCAAACCAAGCACGCCTGGAACTTCATTTATTTCGGCATGCAACATAATCGCTCTTTGAGGGAGAGACCATTTCTATATGCCCCTTCTCTAACAGAGACATCACTTCGGCTTGGAGGACGTGAGCGTTGTCCGTGTTTACTGAAGTGGGAAGCACCCCGCCAAAACGCGGGGGTCTGCGAGCAAACTGGAGCGAGTAGCCTGAGATATTATCCCCAGAACCCACTTGATACTCCGCGTGACAAGGGGTTGAATGGCGCCAGGTGGAGGGCTGCTGGGATGGGGCCTGCACACCGGCTAGTTTTTAGAAATGCTGACACATCCTCATGAACGTGGTTTGCGGGGTGAACCCAGCAAACAACACGCTGAGAAACTCAAACAGATTTATGCTTCTTGGAAAAAAATATACATCATGTATCCCACCTGAGTCAAGGGAGAGCATCAAGATACATTCAGCCGAGCAGTGTCGGAAGTGAGACCGCTCTTCCTCAATGAATGTATATAACATGGGTGTCACCCAAGAGGGGGGAGAGCGACAGGTTATATTTCTCAATAAACGCGGCTCGCGGGCAGAAGTGGCGAACAACGCATAGAGAAGACTCAGTGCAAACAGCAGAAATATACTCCATTAAATTAAGCATATAAACATGTTTCTCACTCAAGCTAGGGAAGAAAGTCATGTCATATATCTGAACTAAGGCGGCTTGCGGGGGAGGGACCGGCGAACGACGCGCATTGAGATAAGAAATACACTCACCCAGATAGAAAATGTATCATGAGTCTCGCCTAAGTCAGGGGAGAGCATCATGTCAAATTCAGCTGAGAGTGAAAGCTCGAGTGAGAGCACGCATCCCCAACGAACGCGGTTTGCGGGGGAGGACCCGGCAAATGACGCGTTCGGAGAGACGGCGTTTGAAGCAAACGCCAGCGAGAAAGTAGAAAAATAAGCTCTGTACTCACCTGACGGAAGACGGCAGGGGATGAGCTGAAAGCTCTCAGATGCTGAAGGCGGCACGAGGGCGGCGCGGTGAACAGCTGCTAGAGAGCAAAGATGCATGTGCCACAGCTGTGGCGCGGCATTGAGGCAACGCCGCCGCCGTGAAAATGGCGATTGTAGCTCTTATAGAAAGTGACGTTAAGCCGCGGGAAAAGCTCTTTAAACGGCGCCGGATGGCGGCAGGAGACACGCTGAGAGATGGCCGGAAGCGGGCGGCTCGAGAGCGGCGCTCGAGGCGGCAGTCTGCGAGGGCGGCGGCGCTGTCTTCGTTCGGCAATCTCAGCTCAATCCGCTGCGAGTGCCTCTTCGACGGCGGCGAGAACTTCTCCCAGGTGAGCTTCTTCCAGGCGGCGAAGGCTTCAGCCGGAGATCAGCGAAGAGCGATATAAAGTCGTCGCTGAAGGAGAGAGAACTGAAATCCTATGGCGAAGCGCCTGCTTATATAGCTACCCCGCCCATTTCGGCAGGAATATTCACGGGCTTTGTCGCCATAGGCTGCGCAGCTATGCCGCGCCGTCATTGGTTCAACAACTTGTCTATGAGTGAACCAATGACGATGCAGTTACAATGCGTTATTGAAAAAGGCTTCAGTAACAGGGAAAAAGGAGACCTTTCCCCATACGCAGTACGAGTGAAGTATCGAAAGGGCATTTTCGGGCCCTTAGGCACTGCATCACATACAGGAATTCTGCTGTAATGGAAATCACAACATGGGCTCAGGAATACTTCCAGAAAACATTGTTGGTGAACACAATACACCGTGCCATTCGCCATTGCCGTCTAAAACTCTATAGGTCAAAAAAGCCAGATCTAAACAAGAAAGCTATATCTAAACATAATCCAGAAGCGCAGGCATTTTCTCTGGGCCAAAACTCATTTAAAATGGACTGTGGCAAAGTGGAAAACTGTTCTGTGGACAGACGAATCCAAATTTTAAGTTCTTTTTGGAAAACTGGGACGCCATGTCATCCGGACTAAAGAGGACAAGGACAACCCAAGTTGTCCAAGTTGTTGTTATCAGCGCTCAGTTCTGAAGCCTGCATCTCTGATGGTATGGGGTTGCATGAGTGCGTGTGTGGCATGGGCAGCTTACACATTGTTGATATGAGCCACACTCTGCTTCATTAGGAAATGCAACTTTTCTAGGCTACTTGAACCTCTTCTGCTTATAAAGAATAATAATGACAACACAACTGAAACTTAAAAGGAAAAAAAAAACATTTATTGAAATAAGTGATTTATAAAGAACAATAATAACAACACAACTTTGATTTGAAGATAAACAGAAGTAAGCTGTTCATGAGGTACAGCTATCATAAAGAGATACCTTGGAGGAAGAAGCATGTTCAATGACATGTTTGTGTGTAAACAAGTGAAAAGAAGTTAGCTGTTTATGAAGTACAGCTGTTATGATAACTTGTATATATAGATATATAGATAACTTTTTTATGGGTAAACAGTGAAACAAAATGTTTGATAGCTGTTTATGTGAACAAAAAAGATTGATATCTGTTCATATAAACAAAAAGGTTGATATCTGTTCATGTAAACAGAAAGGTTGATAACTGTTCATGTAAACAGAAAGATTGATACCTGTTCATGTAAATGAAAAGATGTGATCACATCAAAAGAATGTAGAAAGAAAAAGAGCCCAATAGCATATATATTAACCACTGAAGAATGACAGACAACTGGTATTGTAACGTCTTTATTAAGGCATATATTAACCATTAAAGAATGACAGATAACTGGTATTGTAACGTCTTTATTAAGGCATATATTAACCATTAAAGAATGACAGACAACTGGTATTGTAATGCCTTTATTAAAGCATATATTAACCATTAAAGAATGACAGACAACTGGTATTGTAACGTCTTTATTAAGGCATATATTAACCATTAAAGAATGACAGACAACTGGTATTGCAATGCCTTTATTAAAGCATGTATTAATCACTTATAAAAGAATACAAAACAACTGGAAATGCATTTGTTAGCAACATGTTAGTAGATTAGAAAGGAAATAACATGTATTAGAAAGAAAGGCAGTCTTACCGTTGAAGGATGTCTTGATCAGAAGAGCAGGACGCAGCAGAGGAGAAGAGTCCAGAACAAAGAGGAGAGACCTCTATATATAGACATATGAGGGGAATTCCCAAGAAGATGACATCAACTGGTCAGATAGTCTATAAAAGGCTGGACCATGAAGAGAGCAGGAGGGGCTGCTTCACACCTGAGGCTGTACCTCCGACACCAGAACCAGCTGATGATCGCTGATATTGCCTTGACTGAAGAACTTTTCAATACTTATACATTATTTAATTACTTGTATAGAATGTTAGTAGAATGTAATGCTAGTAGTATTAATGTAATAAATAAATGAACTTATAACTTTATAACTAAACTCTGCCTCATGTGGCATTAATTTAAGTCGTTGAGCCTGAACAGACCACGGAGAAGTCTTCTCTCTGATTGTAAGTATTTTTAAAATGCTTATAATTTAAGTCAGATTTGACTTTCTTACCTAACCTGAGAATAATAAAAATAAGGTAAAGGTGCTTAGAGACGCATCGTAAAACAACATCTGGAAAGGCACCATCAATGCTGAAAGGTATATCCAAGTTCTAGAACAACATAGACCTTGCATTTTCCAACATGACAATGCCAGACCACATACTGCATCAATTACAACATCATGGCTGCGTAGAAGGAGGATCCGGGTACTGAAATGGCCAGCCTGCAGTCCAGATCTTTCACCCATAGAAAACATTTGGCGCATCATAAAGAGGAAGATGCAACAAAGAAGACCTAAGACAGTTGAGCAACTAGAAGCCTAAGATAAGAATGTTTTTATTCACAATTTTTTGGAATCAGGTTTTTAGACTACAATATGGATTTCTGATATAGATCAGGATGTCAAGAGAGTACAGTGTTATTAAAGCTCTGTGTGAATGTTGGTGGTTTCATCAGACAGAGAGTGGAAACATTTTCAATAGACTGTCAGAAAATAAACCCACTTGGTAAAGATATTAAGAAAACAATAGCTATGTTCTGAAGCTCAGTGAGCTTCCTCAATTAATTAAATATTTTAATAGCACTTGTTGCAGTGTTCTTATGCCTTCACCACACAGAATAGCGTGGTGCCTAAAATTTGACCATATAGCAAGACATCTTACTAGGCAGAATAAATAGTTGCCTTTTGGAACAGCCTTTGGCTGTGCTGTCTTAAAATGCTTCTTAGGTAGGAACCTCACTAGGTTTTTGCAGCAGATTTCATTGTGATCTGTCATGTCTTGTCATGTTCATGTTTCATGGTTTATTTTCAAGTTCATGTTTTGTTTCATAGCTATATTTGTTATGTTTTGCCATGTGCTCCCTGTTGTCATGTGTTTCCCTTGCTCCTCATGTGATCTTGCCATTTGCTCCCCTTGTTAATAGGCTTGTTCGAGATGAACTACAATAGCCTGCCTCTGGCTGGCAAGATCTGCCGGTTGCAGGCGGGGGAGGAGTACAGAGACGGCCATCAGGTCGGACACTTTGTGCTTTCCGTAGTGTGCGGAATCAACATCATTCATGGCAGACCAATTTTCTAACCAGAATGCATTGCTTTTGTCAGGCGGCAGCTGATCTTTGCAATGCTGCATGAAGTTGAACAAGCCTAATGTGTCATGTTGTCATTGGTTGTTTTAGTCATGTGGTTTCTCATTTCTGTTTTGTGATTGGGTCATTGTCTTGATTGTGCACAGGTGTCCCTTGTTTGTCATTAATCCTTGTATATTTAAGACACCTGTTGACTTGTAGGCTACAATGCAATGCAAGTTTCTATAGAAGAATAAAACGTCATCAGCATGTACTAGTGGTAAACAAAAAGACCATGTTGAATCACACTTTGGCAGTTGTAGTTTTTATGTGTGCTGAAAAAAAGGAAGCAGCAAAAGAAGAAGGGAAAAAAGCTTGAGGTAAGTAGTTTTAAATTTTAGTGCCATGTCGCGTTGATTTCATATCACATTTTTATTGGCTGGTCAGTAGACTTGGGTTGTAGCAGCAAACAGACACCAAAAGTGTCAGTGCAGTCAAATCAATAATATTGCTGAATATTATATTACATTCATTTTTTTTTTTTTTTTCTCAAGGAAAGGAAAGAAGTGTTTGGTGATATTTCATTTTTAGCAAGCATTGATAGGTAAAAAGTTTTGTTAAAAGTTCCAGTGAGTTGTTCATTGAATATGTTTATTTTATTTTTAAACAGTTGTAATAATTGCAATTTAATTAATTATGTAGCAAGTTAGCTCAAAGGGGGAATATTATTAATTATTTATAACTGATTATGGTTAATTATGAATATTTGAATCAGACTTGATGCAACTTGATGTAGCTACATTAACATTACAATCAATCAATTATTCTGTGAACACTCAGTATTGATTGATAATTAATTCTAAGAGAAGGGTATTTTTCATGGCCACAGAAAAGTAATTCTTTCTTAGCATCTGCAGCGCTTAAAGCGTGTAACAAGATCGATCATTTAAGTGACATAGAATTTTTTTTTTAAAGTGAACTAATCCTTTAACCAAGAAAGTTGCTCACTACAGGCTCCTTCATTAATAAAGGGGTTCACAACTTTAACTAATTAGCAGCAATTTAATATATCGTACAATACTTGCATTATGCCTCAGCTGTTTGAAGACTGTCCGAATATACTGTTGCAGTAGTAAGTCCTGAGAGTTTGGTCCGATGGTGCTGAAGTTGCAATCAATTTCTTCTGCGTGGAATGAAGAAACAATGACAAACTTGCGTGATTAGTTTGACTCTTAGTGGATAAAGAGTCCTCTCTCTCTCTTCTAGGTAAGCACATGCTGGATTGCAGGTTTAGGCCTACAGGCCTTGGCCTGAGAGGCCACCCAAGCAGGAGATGTCTTGGGTCAGTCAAAAAAAGCAAGAGAATGCGGTCACACTGACAGTGCCTTTTTAAAGTCTGAGAGAAGTCACACCTCTTCGGGTTGACCTGACCAAGAAAGGTGGAATTTCCAAGCTTGGATTTTATGGATCATTGTGTTTCTAGCAGGGTGTTTGCCTATGTAAGTGGCTGGGTTGTTAAAGAAGAAACTATTAAAGATTCTTGTCATCCTAATATGTTGCATCGGTATCAACATATCATATACACAAGCATTTAAATCTTCACGGTATGACCCCATAGACACTAAACATGGCATAGGTGAATTACATTAAGTTTTGGTTCTATCATAAAACGTAAACACAATACAAGAGACAATACACAAACAGTAATCAAGTCATCTTAATTTATATAGCACTCTTCACAATACATATTGTTTCTAAGCAGCTTCACAGTGACAATAGGAAAATTCATCATCGAAGCGTCAATGAAGGAATGGAAGACAGAGATGCACCTTTTTCACCAGAAAGGTAGCATCAAGAAGGATCAATCGGCATTAAGCAAGGAATGTTTCAAGGTGACTCACTGACTCCTTTGCCTTTCTGCATCAGCCTTATATTGCTCTCAAACATGCTGAACAGGCAAGGTGTTGGATATGCAATCAACGACAAGAACATTGTGAGCCATCTGTTCTACATGGAGACGAGGAGAAGATCAGGCAGTTTAGTGATGACATCTCAATGGAGTTTGGACAAGACAAGTGTGCAACGATTGTCTTAAAAAGAGGTGAACAAATCAACAACCACAACATCCATCTAAAGGATGGATTTCATCTTTCATCTTTGTCCATCAAAAACCTTGAGCAGGACAAAGTGTACAAGTACCTGGGCACTGACGAAGGCAATGGCATTCAGCAAGATGAAGAGCAAGATCACCAAGGAGTACAATCACTAAGTCTGCCTGGCACTTAGCGCTGGGCTTGCCCCATCAACATCTTAGTAGTCCCTGTCCCCACATACAGCTTCGGCATTGTGCACTGGAGAGTGAAGGAAATTAAGAAGATGGACAGGAAGACGAGGAAACTACTAATGGTGCACGGCATGCACCACCCAAAGGCAGACACAGACTGACTGTACATCAAGAGACGCAACTGTGGCCTAGGGTTTATCGAGCTTGAGTCTGCGTACAAGATAGCCATTGTCTACCTTAATAAATATATCAAGACAGGTAGCGACAAGTTCATAAAGATGGTAAAGAAGCACAAAGCCAGCCAAACCAAGTACTCCCAGCATCAAGAAAGGTTTCCACTGATATTTGGACCAGATCCCAGGGAAGTCAAGTGCCTTTGAAGTGCAGAAGATAGCACTTTGTGGGACCGCATACATTTTATGGAAAATACTCTCTTAGAGAGGAACTCTCAAGGATGGTTGGGTCCTGGATAGTGACCAAGAGATTCTTAAGGAAAATAAATAAATAAATAAATTATGCTATGAACTGTTATAAACACCAAGTTCAGGCTTTATGTCAATGAAGTGGAACTTTTGCAATACTGATGGTGTTGTTGGAGCACATAAGACAAAAAAGGTTGGAAAGCATAACTTGATAGATGCAGGAAGTGCTCGAATTGGAATACAAATTAATTTCAAGAAGGTTTCTGTTCATTCAAAATACAAGTACAGGAGAAAATAACTAGAGGGAATACTACTGACTTCTGCACTACAAAGAAACGTACACACACACACACACACACAGGGGAGTAAAGAGCCTGCTAGCTATCCCAGTGCAATCAATTACTGTGCTGAGTTCAATGGAAAAGTTTGTCTATGTGTGTATGCAGCAGCCCAGAAATGAGTCCATGTGACAGCCCCTTCATTCAACCATAACGCCACAGAACACTCTGCAACCTTATTAGAGAAATTCTGTGAGTGGGGAAGGGAAAAGGCTAAAAGGAAAACAACATAGCAAATGTAAGAAGTTTGGTAGAAGAGAGTCATGAGGTGTGTTCTACCCCTGAGTGGTATAAAAACCTAAAAATATTTTGAGAACAGAGCTGCCACACTAAGATGAATAAGATGACACTCAAAATACACACAGGCAATGACAAATCTAACCTGGGGTGACTTCCTGCCCACAAGTTGAAAAACTGTTGATGAAAGAGCCATGAGTCCAAGATTCACATCAGGTTTATTGATTTTGAATGAACAGTGAACCCAGAGCATGATGAAAACAAACACTAAATCCTGGTTGTCATGTAAAAAAATATGTGTGGACAACACACACTTTTAGGAAAATTGCCCTCAGTGACTTTTTTTTTTTTTTTTTTTCAGGCATTAAAATTTGATTTTCATTTGTTAGTGAATAAATTACATTTGTCATGTACTGTAAATTGTTTGTATAGAAATTACTTAAATGTGTTTTTTCTCTAGAAGCAACATTGTGTAACAGTGGAAAAATATATTAAAATAGTAAATATGGATGCAGCCATAAATATTGCTTTCATAGTTTTTGTTGTTGTTGTTGTTGTGTGCATTAAAAGTATCTAGCGTTTTTAGTATTTACTTAACGTTTAAATAAAATGTAAGTATGCACTGAAGCAATGAGGCAGTTGTTGGTCTATTAGATTATGTCATGCAGCAGTTAAACTAACTTTTAGCAATCTTAACCTGGCATCCCCTTGATTCTTTCTGTTATAGTCAAGGTAACGCTATAAGGGGTCTGAATGGAGAAATGGAATCACAGTGGTTACCAGTGGCACTGTAAGGTGTTAATGAAGGCTCATGCGTGTCAATGTGAGTGTTTGTGTGTGAAACCAAATGGCTACAGTCTGCAGGAGGTGTAGGTTATCCCTGCTGTGAGCATCTGGACACTCAACCTAAAACTCATCTGGACACTCAACCTAAATCACAAGTGTCATACACTCTCACCACTCACACAAGTCAATGGCATTTAGGGGTCATCCTGAATGCAAACAAACTTTGTGTTCAAGCATGAAATAACATTTTTAATCTTCCTCTCTTTGTTTCCAGTTCCTATTTTGCAGTTCCTCTGGAGAGAAATTACATTATAAACTTCTCCAGTCTAAAGGTTAGCGTGCTGCTTTCTGTTAACAAAGACTAAAAGCTGAAACAAAATGTTCAGAGAAATATGATGCATTGTTTAACATCATTACTGTCAAATATATGAAATTTGTATAAGGCAAATCTGAAGTATAGAGCAGACTGGAGGGGTTTTTTTTAATGACCATACTGTGTAAATTAATAATAATTGCAAATAGAGTTGCTCTTGCAACCTACCTCCTACCATAGTAACACTAACAGAAAAAAATCATATTTAATTATTTTTTTTCTTGATGCATAAGTTCTTCATTGTGATTAAATAAGGACCTTCCACCACAATGTCAGGGTCACATTTGGTTTCATTGTTTTTTGGTTTATGTTCCTGTGTTTCCTTAAAGTGAAGACACCTTTATTTATATAGTGCTTTATACAATACAGATTGTTTCAAAGCAGCTTTACAGTGATAACAGGAAAATGATTCAATGATGCAAACATAATTCATTTCGGCTGTACAGCAGCTCTAGAAGAAAATAGAATCATTGTTAGGCTGAAGTCAGTTCAGTGTTGTTTCAGTTCTGTTGTAAATATAATTAATTATTAAATTAGTTCATTTAATCTATAAAGCAGTTCTGCAGAAAACAGTGATGTCATGATCCAGGTCAGTTAGTTCTCATCCAATAGTGTCAATGCAGTCAAATCAATGATATTTTTGAATATTAAGTGTCCCCAGGGCAGAACTAGGACAAAAAATGAACCCTTGCATTTTTGGTCCAGGTGGCCCACCACTATAATTCAGAATCGGTGCAGTCGGACACCACCTATTTAATATACACTGTCATTCAAAATACACACACACACACACATAGATTAAAAAGACAAATGACAAACTTGGCTTAAAGTTTTTAAGGTCATTAAATAAGAAAAACATTAAATAAAGTAATCAAATGTAAAATTACACTGGATTGACATCATTGTAAAAATAAATACAGATTAATGCTGACAACTAATTATTCAGTCAAAATCAGTAATTGATTTCCTCCGTCTTTTGTTGTTTGATTAACATGACAGACAGCAGCAGGAATATTAGACTTTAAGAGTTTGTGCACAGATCCAATATACTTATATAATATGTGATTTCTTTCTGGACTGTTTACATTCCAAAACTGACTGTACTTACCTGAATTCTCACCAAGACCAGAAGTTTGACATCATTTTTTGTGTATTAGACCATTTAAGTGTAATAAGCCAAGAAAAAGACTTGCAAGCTGTTTGAGGGGCAGCTCTGTGTGCGCGTCACTTATACAGTAGATAGTGCTGCACATGCTTTTGGTGTGAGTGTGAAACTTGCAGGAGTAAAATTATGCGCAATATCTGCAAACACCTGCCGAAATTCCTGCCCTCTAACAACACTATTCAGCCAGAGCAAATGAGATGAGTGAGTGAGAGGAGGCGGGTGTCAAACTGTCAATTCGCTGTCGGAAAGAAAAGAAAGCAAGAATGTTGCAGCTAGCATCAGTGTATCAATAGTGTGAAAAATGATTACTGGTATTTCAGTATCGATACATATTGAAATATATTTTTTATAACACTAGCGCGCACACACATATATTATACAAAGAAATGGGCTGCTGTCCCTGCATGATAGGCCAGTCCTTTGGCAAAAAACTAACAAATGCCCGGTATGCCAGATTACCAATCCAGCCTTGAGCATCTCCAACTAGCAAGCCAGAGACAACAGTGGAAGGGACCCAAACTCTATCAGGTGACAGAATGGAGAAAAAAACCTTGGGAGAAACCAGGCTCAGTCGGGGGCCAGTCCTCTTCTGGCCAATGAATTAACAGTTTTGGTTTATTTTTATTTATTTATTTATTTATTTATTTTTTAAAGCTTTTTCAATTTTACAGAACAACCCCACCCCATGCAAGCAAATCAGTAACACATAAATTAAATAAATTAAAATAAATACATAATAATAATAAAAATAAAGAAACAATGATAAATATACATATGTGTAAGTACATATACACACACAAATATACAATATCCATACTTACATATGCATTTACACAATACACATACCTTCAAAATAAAATACTTAAAATAAAATACTGAAACCAATGATTAACCAATCATATAAAAACTGAGTAATTGCACACTGCCATACATTATACTCTACAGTACCACACCTCTTAAAGCATATGTCCAGAATGTTAAATTCAATAATCAGTGATCAACTTCCAGATATTCAAAAAAGGAATTCCAAATCTGTAAGAATCTCTTCAGTTTACCAGCATTTTCATATCTGATCTTTTCCATATTTAGCACACTGCTAAACTCTGTAAGCCACATATCAAATTTAGGTACCAACTCTTTGTTCCACAACAACAAAATTGCCTTCTTTGCTATTGTCATCCCATATTGTATTGTCTGGATTTGATTAAGGTTAAAGGTCTCCAAAGAAGGGGCCCAACCTAATATTGCAACAAGAGGGTCATGGGGAAATTCAGTATTGAGTACCTTTGAATAAAAAAAAAGACCTCTGACCAGAATTTTCCATATTTTTGGGCAGAACCAGTATAAGTAAGCCAATGTACCCTCATTGGACTTGTATTTAATGCACAAAGGCAACACAAAAGGATATAAAGTAATTTGGTACAAGAGTAGTGCAGTCTATGCACAACTTTGCATTGAGTCAGTTGAAAATTAGAGCAAATGGAGCAAGACCTAATACCCTAGAGGGCCTCGGCCCAGGAATCTTCTGAAATATCTATACCCAATTCTTTTCGAGATCTCAAAACAGGAGTTATAAGTGGATGATTTCTTATACTTACTGCTAAAGGCTGTCCAAGTGGATGCTGCATGCTGGTGGTGGATGAGGTGAGACCTTGATATGATTGTAAAGCACTTTGGGTGTACAGTAGTTCATATGAAAGCGCTATATAAATGCCTCATTCATTCATTCATTCATTCATTCTAATGGTTCCATCTCAATAACAAAAAGTAAAGGGCTGAGTGGACAGCCCTGTCGGGTACCACAATGAAGAAGGAAAGAGTGTGATCTGTTATTGTTTGTGAGAACAGAGGCAGAGGGGCAAAGGTATAACATCTCAACCCACAAAGAAAATTTTTCACAGTCCAAATTCTTCAATGGTCCATAATATATAGTTAATAATATATATATAAAACCTCCCGGGAATAAAGCCTGTTTGGTCCATTTGCTAAGATTTTAGTAAACATTTTAAGATCATTACCAAGAAGGGAAATGGGTCTATGAGAAGAGGGGTCTATATACTATCTTTATCTTTCTTTAAGATCAATGCAATGTTTGCAGAATAAAGTGTTTCTGGTAATTTTTTGTTTTCAATACTTAACAAAGGGCCAATTTGATCCGAAAAAGCTTTATAAAATTCTATGCAAAAGCCATCTGGGCCTCAGTTTAGTTTGTCTCCTTAGTTACTAATTCCTCCCTGTTTTTTTTTACCTAAACTGATTACCCCCACTGTGTGTAGGTTAGCTCTCTGTGTGTAAGTACTCCCTGTTTTGTTCAGTTCACTGTCAGTTATTGTCATTATTAAGTGTGGTTTGCATGTCTGTTCTCCAGAGATTCTCCTGTGTGTTTCTGTTTGTGGATTAAAGACTATTTAGATTGAATTCTCTCAAATGACTAAAAATATGGACTGTCTTTTGCAAAAGAGAAGCACGCTGGAGGAGTATGTGGAGCTGTACCACAAGGCACAACGGGATGATATGGCCTTTCAATGACTTCTTCTGGAACAGGATGGGCAACATCCTGCTATTGGAGGAGGTCACCGTCGCCTGATCTATTTTATCAACTAGACCTTGTGGGCGTGCGGATCCTCTTTCACTGTGGAAGTCGCTGAGGAAGACAACTCCAACTCCCCAGAGCCAGTACCACCTCCAGCAGCCATTTCTCTGCCCGTTCTAGATAGGAGTGCCCTGGTTGGCCAGAGAGATTCTTCACAGTGGACCCAGAAACGAATCCCATGCCTACCACAGACACAGAGTCCAAGCCAGCACCCACTGTGCACCGCAAGCTTGAGCCCCCTCCATCCCCGGAGCCAGATCCAGCCACAGTGTCCACCCTGGAGTCAGAGCCAGTCATCACATCTGTCCCGAGGATGGAGCCATTCACCAGGTCCATCAAGGATTCAGTGCCTGTGAGATAGTCTATTGATGAGCTAGTTGAGGAGCCTCCATCTGTAGGTCCCCAGGCTCCGCCTCAGAAACCCATCACAGCTCCACCTTGACTCCTCCCTCCTTCATCTCCGCCATGGGGTTCCCTGCAGCAAATTCTTCCAGTTCCCTGCCCTTCACCAGCTCCTCCTCCACCTCCAAAACCCCCTCCCTCCCTTTACTTTGGGACTGCTGGTTACAGCGAGAGGATTCTCCTGTTGAGAGGGGGGAGTAATTTCAAGGTCACATTTAGTTTCAGTATGTCTTGGTCCATGTTCCTGTGCTTCCTGAATTTCCTTCAGTTTAGTTACCATCTTCTTAGTTACTAATTCCTCCCTGTTTGTTACCTAGGTTACTGATAACCCCTAACTGTTTGTAGTTTAGTTTTCTGTGTATAAGTACTCCCTGTTTTGTTCAGTCCACTGTCGGTTATCTTCATTATTAAGTGTGGTTTGCATATATGTTCTCCTGAAAGTCTCCTGTGTATTTCTGTTTTTGAATTATGGACTATTTAGAATGAATCAGACCCCATTTTTTACATTTATATTTAATCATTTAGCAAACGCATTTATCCAAAAAGACTTACAAATGAGAACAATAAAAGCAAGAAAATTAACAATAGGGCAACAATATGTGAGTTTTTTAAATAAAAACAAATAAATAGATAGAATAGAAATATAATAGAATAGTAAGTGTTATTATTAACAGGTCAAGTGTTGACAATAAAGATGTGACTTTAGCCATTTCTTGAAAACCAGTCTGCAAATTGCTATCGGGAACCAGTGCAAAATGATGAAGAGGGGTGTGACGTGCTCTCTTCGGCTTGTTAAAGTCTCTCTCTGCTGCATTCTGGATCAGTTGCAGAGGTTTGACAGTACAGGAAGGCCTGCCAAGAGAGCCTTACAATAGTCCAGTATGGATAGAACAAGAGCTTAGACAAGGAATTGTGTAGCATGCTCTGATAGGAAGGGCCTGATCTTCCAAATGTTGTATAAGGCAAAAATGCAGGATTGGGCCATTCTAGCAATGGGGACTGTGAAGTATAACTGATCATCAACCTCTACTCTGATGCTGGCTGTCCTGGAAGGAGAGTTATGGATGAAGAACTTAGCTGAATGGAGACGTGTTGGGTTGGCTGAGATCAGGAGCAGTTCTGTCTTTGCAAGGTGGTCCTTCAACCTAAAATGTCTGTCAGGCAGGCAGAGATGTGTGCAGCCACCGTTGGATCATCTGAATGGAATGAGAGGTAGAGTTGAGTATATCAGTATAGCAGTGATAGGAAAAGCCATGTTTCTGAATGACAGATCCTAGTGATGTCATCTAGATGGAGAACAGAAGTGGTCCAAGCACTGAGACCTGAGGCACCCCAGTAGCTAGATGTTGCGACTGTGGGATTACTAATTTAAGAATCTGTTTATGATCTGATGACCCTACATTCTGACATAACCTCACATGAAATACTAAGGTGAAGTACATTTTAAGGTAAAGATGACCACATCAGATGAATGATTCTGTTTAGCAAAGTTTCTAGCAAGAGTTTTCTGCCAGTTCCTGTTTCTCTTTATTGTATGTCTAATGAGACAGATTACTGAGATTCTCACCTTTAGTCATTAATGGCTCTTGGAGCCCCTCTCCCATTCTTTGAATCGGTATGCTGATTGGATTAGGACTTGTGACACTCTAGCGTCTGGGGCGGGTTCCTACACCTGAATACTTCATTTGCATGCTTTGTTGTCTCCCTGGTGCTTTATCTCATCACTAAGCACTGCCCCATAAAATGTATATAAACTTCAATGTACACTGCCTTAGTTAGATTTTGGATGACCACAGCGACGCACAGCGTGTTTCTCAATAAAGAGTAACTTCTGCTTCAAGAGATCCCAAAGTCTCCTGGTCTATGCTTCTGAGATTTCCAACACGACTTAGACACCTCACCCCTCCAAGACATCCTGAAGGACCTACCTGAAATGTAAGACCTAAACCACTGGAGTGTGGTTCCTGAGATTTCTATTGTCATGAGGGTTGGCAGGATGATCTGGTGGTTAACTGTGTCAAAATCAGTAGACAAGTCCAGCAAGATGAGTACAGATGACTTGGAAGTTGCGCTTGCATATACTGAGCTTCAGTAACCGAGAGCAAGGCAGTCTTGGTTGAGTGGCCGCTTTTGAATCAAGACTGGTTGTTATCTAGGAGGTTGTTTTGTGTGAGAAAGATAGAGACTTGTTAGAACACGACTCACTCACATGTCTTAGCAATGAATACAAGAAGGGATACCAGTCTGTAGGTTTAAAAAAAGTGTTGGATTTAGAGTGTGTTTCTTAAGCAGTGGGGTTAAGATGTGTTTGACAGTTTGTGGCATGGAGAATTGGCCACTGATGGTTGTTGTTTTATTTATGAAGAATGTGGCAAAGTCGCCAGCTGTTAGAGTTGAGGAAGGAGGGAAGAGGACAAAGAACAGAGGAAAAGGATTTGAAAAGCTTGTGAGAATTGTTAATTTTATTGTGGTAGAATGTTGTTTTAGCAGTAAAGACATTTGCAGATAAGGAAAAGAGGAGTGACTGATACAAAATAAGATTAGTGGGATCTTTTGATTTGCACCACTTTCCCTCTGCCGCACTAAGTTTAGAGCAATGCTCGTAGAGAACATCAGATATCCAGGGGGCGGAGGCTGACCTGGATAAATGGGGGCAAAAGTTGTCTAAACAAGCTGTTAGAATGGAGCAAAGAGCATTAGTAGCACTGTTAGGATCTAGTGATGAGAACTGATTAGGGGGAGGAAGTGAGGATGAAACCATAGAGGATGGGTGGGAGGGTGAGAGTGAGCTTAGCTTACACCGAAACGTGACTTGTGAAGGAGTGTATGTTGTGTCAGGAGCTAGAGGGAGGTGGAAGTGATCTGAGGTGTGGAGTAATCAGTGTATGATCAGTAGAGCAGAAGTGTGTGTAAATAAGGTTCAATTAGTGATTTGTGAGTAGCCACCATAGACACTTGCTTGAAGTCAAACAGGGCAAGCAAAGTGTGGAAGTCAGCAGCCTGAGGTTTTTCTAGGTGAATGTTGAAGTCTTCATGTAGAAGAGTTACAGGGAAGGATGGATGAGAGTAAGGGAAGGAGGAGAGTAACACATCCAACTCCTTCAAGAAGTTATCTGGCCTGGGGGACGATAAACAACTATGGATTTTAATGGGGTGGGTGATAGTGACTGCATGCAATTCAAAAGAAGCTATTGTCACACAGAGATGGTAAAGGATTAAATTTCCACTCATTGGATTAAATTTGCACTCATTTCCACTCATTCCACTCATCCCAGTTAGGCAAAATTAGTGGAGAGGACTGCCGGTGTGGCAGTGTTCTCTGGTCTGATCCAGGTCTATTTTATATAAAAATATTTTAATTTCACAGTTGTGCCAAATGTAAACACTGTCCCATTTTTTTCAATCCATGTGGATCCAGTAGAAGCACTTTGGAAAGTACAAACCTGATTCCAAAAAAGTTGGGGCACTGTACAAATTGTGGATAAAAACAGAATGCAATGATGTGGAAGTTTCAAATTTCAATATTTTATTCAGAATACAACATAGATGACATATCAAATGTTTAAACTGAGAAAATAAGTTGATTTTAAATTTCATGGCATCAACACATCTCACTAAAGTTGGGACAAGGCCATATTTACCACTGTGTGGCATCCCCTCTTCTTTTTATAACAGTCTGCAAATGTCTGGGGACTGAGGAGAAAAGTTGCTCAAGTTTAGGAATAGGAATGTTGTCCCATTCTTGTCTAATACAGGCTTCTAGTTGCTCAACTGTCTTAGGTCTTCTTTGTCGCATCTTCCTCTTTATGATGTGCCAAATGTTTTCTATGGGTGAAAGACCTGGACCTGGACGCAGACATTATGTTGTAATTGATGCAGTATGTGGTCTGGCATTGTCATGTTGGAAAATGCAAGGTCTTCCCTGAAAGAGACGACGTCTGGATGGGAGCATATGTTGTTCTAGAACTTGGATATACCTTTCAGCATTGATGGTGCCTTTCCAGATGTGTAAGCTGCCCATGCCACATGCACTCATGCAACCTCATACCATCAGAGATGCAGGCTTCTGAACTGAGCGCTGAATCAACTTGAGTTGTCCTTGTCCTCTTTAGTCCCAATGACATGGCGTCCCAGTTTTCCAAAAAGAACTTCAAATTTTGATTTGTCTGACCACAGAACAGTTTTCCACTTTGCCACAGTCCATTTTAAATGAGCCTATACACTATACATTTTAAAACGCCTGCGCTTCTGGATCATGTTTAGATATGGCTTCTTTTTTGACCTATAGACTCTTAGCCGGCAACGGCAAATGGCACGGTGGATTATGTTCACCGACAATGTTTTCTAGAAGTTTTCCTGAGCCCATGTTGTGATTTCCATTACAATAGCATTCCTGTATGTGGTGCAGTGCCATCTAAGGGCCCGAAGATCACGGCATCCAGTATGGTTTTCCGGCCTTGACCCTTGGGCACAGAGATTGTTCCAGATTATCTGAATCTTTGGATGATATTATGCACTGTAGATGATGATAACTTCAAACTCTTTGCAATTTTTCTCTGAGAAACTCCTTTCTGATATTGCTCCACTTTTTTTGCCACAGCATTGATTTGGTGGAATTGGTGATCGACTGCCCATCTTGACTTCTGAGAGACACTGCCACTCTGAGAGGCTCTTTTTATACCCAATCATGTTGCCAATTGACCTAATAAGTTGCAAATTGGTCCTCCAGCTGTTCCTTACATGTACATTTCACTTTTCAAGCCTCTTATTGCTACCTGTCCCAACTTTTTTGGAATGTGTAGCTCTCATGAAATCTAAAATGAGCCAATATTTGGCATGACATTTCAAAATGTCTCACTTTCAACATTTGAATAGTTTATGAGATTTGTAAATTATTCCATTCCTTTTTTATTCACAATTTGTACAGTGTCCCAACTTATTTGGAATCAGGTTTGTACCATAGATGTTACATATCGAACAGGAGAACCTACTGATGATGCCAGTTCTGTCATGTAACACCCATTAAAATTATTACAGTTCAAAATATAATCTAGATGTTTTACTTGTAATTTTTAATTTTACTTTTGTTGAATTAAAAACTTAGAAAGAGTGAATCTTGTATAGAGTTAGGAAGTTTTTCTCTCAGCTCATGTCTGGCAGACCAACCTGTTCCAGAGGAGTACTGAAAAGTGGAAGTCTGAAGGGGGCGATGACGTAAACGCGAAGTATTCCCATGAGAACCCTAGCTAGAAAAAAAATATATATGTGGCTCATTCACATATTTGTCAGACCGTAAACAAACCTGTGGCTAATACAACTATAAAACTAAAAGCTACTGAGAAAATACACAGATGGCAGATCATTGAATAATACTGGGGGAGAATGGAGAGTGTTGTAACACTGTTAGTTTGAAAAGTCAGAAAAGATCTGTGGTGATGTCATCAATATCATACACTCCCATCACTTTTTGAGCTCACAGGAGAAGTGGCATGTGACTATGAGCAACACTGTAGATTTAGACCAACAAAACCAATTTTCAGGAAGAAAATAACATTTTTCATTAAGATTATTTTTTGCCTAGCAATCATTGTATTGTAGATACAGTTATATGATTTACATAATCTCAGGGTTGGGAAGGTTACTTTTAGTATGTATTTCACTACAGATTACAAAATACATGCTTTAAAAAGTAACGTATTTCGTTACATTACTCAAGTATAGTAACTTAATCTAAATACTTTGGAATACTTAACACAAAGGACAATATTAACTTGATGTTCAGTTTTAAGTTTACAACCTGTAAATAAAAATGACCTCTACCCATCAGGATTTGGTTTTCCACTAAAATGTATTTTTAACATCAGTAACAAAATATATATCTGCAGTTTATTAGACATACAACCTATATGTTGGTAAAGAATTTCAATATCTTGATAAATAAATTAAGAAAATATTTGTTTGTTTTAACATCACATCCATATATAATTACTAGTGATATATCATTACTAAATTATATTTTTGTATTTGTAAAGATGTGCATCAGAGGGATAACAAAATATTAAATAACAATAAAATATTGTTAATAATATTGGTTGTTTTATAGGTGTAGAGTCGAATTGACACAGTGGTTTAAATTGTTTTATTAACAAAGTTTGTTTGTAACATTTAGAATGTTTATAAAGAAAATTAAATGAAATTATCTACCCGATAATCTCGAGAGAAGGCCTATATTCAAAGCTGACTCAGTTTATCAACAGTTTTTTGCATCACACTTTTTACACCACATTTTACAGGTTTGGAAAAAAATATGATCATTTTGTGTGAACTACAGTATAAATATGTTTATACTAATATGTAACCTTAGTGCACTGATGGCTGCATTAATATTAACCATATAAACAACAAACAGCAGAAGAAAAAAAAAAACTATTCGATTTTTTTTTTTTTTTAAATAATCCTTTATTTAATTGTTTTAATTATTATTAGTGATGCACCTATTTTGATTTTTCATGGCCAACAGAAGCAAATTGGCTGATTCTGATAGTGATTTTTTTTTTTTAAAGCAAATTTAAAATTTAAATTTGTTTGTTCAAAAAATATGTGTAGCTCTTTGATATTAGAGGCAAACACTGCATTTTTATCACAATCCCAACAAAGATGTTATGAACATGAGCATGATCAGTTGTTTTTAATTTAAATTATTGTATAATTTCAAGATTAACAGCAAAAACAGCATGGTCTGACTTTAGCTTTGTGAAATTATGCTACATAAGACACCTGCACAAAACACAATAGACCCTTTTCACATGACGTCACACAGCTTCCGTTAGGACTCGAAGCAGTGTCCTCACTTCCGTCAGCATAGTGGAATACTAGCGCGACTCGAATGAAGTGCACTCAATATTTGTACATATGCCACAAATGTGGTTAAAGGATGACTGTAGTCGCCCAATTTCATGTAAATTCAAGGTGAGGTATTTGGCAGCCGCAGATCCCAAACAAACTTACCGATCGGTGCGATTTGCTGCTTAAAGTCGGAGGAGTTGAATACGTACTGAAGCCATACATGCACTTTGCTGTCTTTATTGCAGATGAAGCGGTTTATATATATATTTGTGAAATAAATGCATGTTTCCAACATTTACGTGCAGTAAAAAACTATTCATTCAAACCTTAATGCACTAGGCTACTTATTTCAGTGCCTAC
The DNA here is from genome assembly GCF_024489055.1 of Chanodichthys erythropterus. NCBI lineage: Eukaryota > Metazoa > Chordata > Actinopteri > Cypriniformes > Xenocyprididae > Chanodichthys > Chanodichthys erythropterus. The sequence continues at coordinate 14,255,977 of NC_090241.1, read as the reverse complement.
AGGCCTATGTACAATGAAGATCAACATAAGCTTATTCTTTTTAAATATCACAGTGTATTTTTATACATTTATTTCGATAAATATGGCATACATAATAATACAAATTGTGTTTAATTTAATACTATTTCTACATGAAGACTTAATGTTGTAAAAACTGACTCATGTACATGGCATTTTTACCATAGTAAAAAAAACATTGTCATTCGTCTCTTTATTGCAGAACAAGATCGTCGCATACAAAAATATATATAGCCTAGAGGATTTACAACAATACTCATTGTTATAGCAGCAAATGAACAAAATCAAATTATTTCTCCAGGGAATAACATTAAATGAACACATAAGCTACTTCCGTTTTGTATTTTCAATACACTTCTTACAAATTATACAATCTTAATATATTGCAGCAGTTCAGTTTAAACTGGTATGATGTAAAATTATCTCAAATCTTCACACCATTAATTATTCGGAGTATTATATGTGGACGTGTTACTTCCAGATGTCCATTATTTGTAAATAAATCTCACAAGAACAATATCCATTATCATATAGCCTACCAATTTCTAAAAATAAAGATTTTTTTTAAAGACAATATTCTTGTTATTCCAAATAGGCTAACAGATTTGTGTGGACACACAATCTTTGTGATAAAACTCAATTCAATGACAACATTGCTAAAGTTTCTGCTCGTGGAAACCCTAACCAAAGCAGTTACAGAAAGGAAATAATAAATATCATTACCAGAAGAAGCAGACTGTGTAAATCTTTGACATAAACCGTTCGCATTTAAAGTTATTAAAGCAGTTTCCCAAGAAGTCGCCGGCGCGAAGGTAAGACGGAACAACTGATGCACTGCTTTGCGGATAGGCGGAAGTTAACTGACGTCATTGTGAAAAGGGTCTATCAGCCCAGCTCTGTATCAGCGGCTGCGTCCGAAACCGCCTACTTATATACAATGGCAAGCCGTTTTGACTTTTATTCACATCTCAGAATATGAATTCTTGATATCAACAATTCAGTTCTTGATATCAGGAATTACATTTCCACTAGTAACAATGTTACTTCTTGATATCAACAATTTAATTCTTGATATCATCAATTCAGTTGTTGATATCAGGAATTACATTTCCACTAGTAATGTTCATTCTTGATATCAACTTTTGAATTTCCACTAGTAAAAACTAGAATTCTTGATATCTGTAATTGTATTTTCACTAGTGAAATGTCACCATAGGGTGCCATTCAAATTCAATTGTTGATATCAAAAATTGAGTTCTTACTAGTTGAAATTCCAATTTCTCATATCAGAAATGCAGTTCTTACTAGTAAAAATAATAATTTTTGATATCAATAATTACATTGCTACTAGTAAAATGCAAATTGTTGATATCAAGAACTCAATTGTCACTAGTTGAAATGTCAGTTCTTGATATCAACAATTGAATTGCTACTAGTAAAAATGTTCATTTTTGATATCTGAAAATGTATTTCTGATATCAACATAATTTCAGATATGTAAAATGGCTTTCTTACTAGTAACAATCACATTCATGATATCAGAAACTAACATTGTCTATACTAGTAGCAATTAAATTGTTGATATCAAGAACTGACATTTCAACTAGTGACAACTGAATTATTGATATCAAAAATTCGCATTTTTACTAGTAAGAATTGTATTTCTGATATGTGAAATTGGAATTTCAACTAGTAAGAACTCAATTCTTGATATCAACAATTGAATTTTAATGGCAGCCTATGGTGACATTTCACTAGTGAAAATACAATTACAGATATCAAGAATTCTAGTTTTTACTAGTGGAAATTCAAATGTTGATATCAAGAATACATATTTCTGCGAGTGATGACATCATTGTTGATATCAAGAATTAACATTGTTACTAGTGGAAATGTTAATTCTTGATATCAACAATTGTCATTGTTACTAGTAGAAATGTAATTCCAGATATCAAGAATTAACATTTTAACTAGTGAAAACTGAATTGTTGATATCAAAATTTCATATCCTGGGAATGATTAAAAGTCAAAACGGCTTGCCTATTGCCTTTCCCAGGATATAAATTGCTGATATCAAGAATTCTAGTTTTTACTAGTGGAAAATAATTCTTGATATCAAAAATTAGCATTTTAACTAGTGAAAATTGAATTGTTGAAATCAAAAATTAACCTTGTTACTAGTGGAAATGTAATTCTTGATATCAAAAATTGCCATTGTTACTAGTGGAAATGTAATTCCTGATATCAAGAATTAGCATTTTAACTAGTGAAAACTGAATTGTTGATATCAAGAATTCATATCCTGAGAATGAATAAAAGTCAAAACGGCTTGCCATAAGCGTTCTGATTCCCTTGAGAAGTTGGTGAGTGCTAACGCTATGAAAACTGAGGGGCTGAAAAAGACTGTGGACTTTGTCTCTGCCGAAGTTAAAGATGTAAAAGTTAAAGTTGATCACCTAGCTTCCCAGCAAACACATTTACGTTGTGGCAACGTCTGTGGCACGTTGCAGTTCTACTATGGCAACGTCGCGGTTTACGTGCCTACAACGTTGTGACAACGTGGAATTGTAAGACGCCTCGGGGCTGCAGCAACGTTATAGCGCAACTTTGAGCAACTGCGACACGACGTTCTGACAACGTTTTTTTTTTTTAAATGGTAGATTATAAATATTTCCCATTCTGCGTGTTATATTTTGTGGTTAATTTTTAATCACTCGACATTAGATCACTATATGTTTATACTTATTATTTATGGGCAACAAATTAGTCAATTATAATCAACACCTGCAAATGTACACTTTGAAGAGTAAAAATGACATACAAGGTTATATAATTCAACTTTATTAAAACTGCATATGATATTCTAATTCTTCAAAAGGTATGCATTTATAATAGCATGTAATATATGTGACAGCAAATAAATATATATAATATATGTTTAATAAATAAAAAATAAACAGCAAAGGCAATTCAGAACATTTATTGAACAAAATTGGGCTCTGTACATGGCTGATAGGTGAGCATAGTCAAAGGCCAGGTGAAAAGATAACCAGAATGAGTCCAGGAAAGATCAACAAATCCAGAGGAGAGATGCAAGCGCAGAAACCTTGAGGCATGAGTCAGAAACCTGTAGACATCCAGGACCAGAGAGGGTTGCACTGCATGCACAGGTGAACTGGGCAGAGACCAGAGCAGATCGGAGCTTGATGTGACAGGACTAGACCGGGAGTGACTAGTGAGCAGACAGGAGAAATCAGTCTACTCAAAAGGTCCTGTGTGTGTGATCTCAAAATGGTAAAATTCTGATTATTTTTCATAAAAAGCTCTATTTACGTTACCTTAAAATTGATGAGCCATAACCTTGTCCTTCATTCTTGTCATCCATGTTTGGTGTGTTGCAGAAATCTAAAAAAAAAAAAAAAAAGATGTTGTGTTAACAAGAAAAAACAATGAACAGCCATGTTATTATTGACTGACATTTGTAAAAATTTATCAAATGTTAACTTTATGTTAACATTAGTTTATGTAAAGGTAACATAAAGGTAACAAAGGGTTAGTTCAACCAAAAATGAAATTTCTGTCATTAATTACTCACCCTCATGTCGTCCCAAACCCGTAAGACCTTTGTTCATCTTCAGAACACAAATTAATATATTTCTGATGAAATCCAAGGGTATCTGATCCACATATCCACACAAATGCAGCATTGTCATTGCACCTTTTGACGTCCAGAAAGGTAGTTAAACACATTGTTAAAATAGTCAACGTGACTACAGTGGGTCAACCGTAATGTTATGAAGCAATGAGAATACTTTTGTGTGCCAAAACAAAAGTAACAATTTTACTGGCGAATACTGAGCCCGCATTCAGACCTAAACACAGAACCGCTGAACGTAAACAATGTAGCAGAATGACGGGACAGACAAATTTGTAGAATACATTTATAGTTTTGTTTTTGCACAAGTATTCTCATTGCTTCATAACATAAAGGTTGAACCACAGTAGTCACATTGACTATTTTAACCATGTGTTTAACTACTGGATGTCAAAAGGTGCAATGATGTTATCTATGTGTGGATCAGATACCCTCGAATTTCATCAAAAATATCTTAATTTGTGTTCTGAAGATGAATGAAGGTCTTACGGATGTGGAACGACATGAGGGAGAGTAATAATCTTTTAAAGTGTTATCAAAAGAAAGATTACCTTATAAGAGAAATTACCTAATTGTTGCTGTAGCATGACTGAATGTGTATAGTTGCTCCGTAGTCCCTCCAGCATCTCTGGATCAATGACATACAGTATTAGTAAATAGCTAAGAACATATAGATATATTTATATATAGATATATAATGTATTGTGTAAATCTGTGTATCTATATATACTTGCCAAAAAAAATCCAGCTCTTGGCAAGGTGTCAAAACCCCATGATGGCGCGGGTGCTGAAAATAGTATGCAGAATCATATTGTTAATAAAATTACTATCTGCTGTTATAGACAAATGATATCAAAATTATAGTTCACAGTAAAAAATAAATAAAATAAAATCTTGGTGAGGAGAGCAGGGCCTGTTGTATGGTGTTGATATTGCCTAAAAAAGAAAAATAAAGAGAGAGAGATTTGTATCTAACAACAATTTCACACAGTACTTATCTAATGCATCCATGCATCAGGAATTACAGCTGCACTGATCTGAGGTGAATCTCACAAATGAAAACATTCTGAAAGTGTTACTTACTTTTTTATTGTTACTTAATCTTTAATATTAAATTTAATAGATGTATTAATAGACCCATTCAATTGTTTACAAGAAAATACTTAAAATAGTGTATGCTTACCTTCATTGCTAGTTTTCATAGGAACACCCACCTGGAGGGTAAAACAAGGCCAAAATCAATATACAACTTATTGATGATGAATACTATACAGGCGGGCGAGCAGATGAGCCTAGAATACACAGAACGCACAGTTTGTCATTAGGCAATGCATTTATGTTCTAGGCTCATCTGCTCACCTGTATGTAGTACGCAACATCAATAAGCTGTATAAATAATTTGATCTCTTAATCTCACTGTTTTATTTACGTAGCCTACTTATAGTGAATACTCTACAGTTCAGTGATTGAAATACTGCTGCAGATGCTGTACATGGATCACAAGTGCCCAAAACGTGCATTTTACACTCATATTTTGTTTACCTTTTTTTGGGACGCAATGTAATATTTGTTGTTTGAAACAGATGGAAAATTAACAGGCCTGTCCTGCAGTTCTGTGGGTGTTTTGCCCTCCAGGTCTCTGCTTCAGTCACCTGACTGAAGAATGAGTTAAGAACATAGCCTGTTGAGTAAAGAAATAAAAGAAAATCAATATAAGAATATTTGTTTTTTCAACCTTAGCAAAGATTTACATGCATAACATACACTACCATTCAGAAGTTTGGGTCTGTAAGATTCAAAGACATTTGACTCACTTACTTTCCAAGGGTACATTAATTGTATTTTATCAAAAATACAATATAAACAGTAATATTTCAATTATTATAATTTAAAATCTAGTATTACAATTTGTAATTTATTCCTGTGATCAAAGCTGAATTTTCAGCATTACTCCAGTCTTCAGTGTCACATGATCCTTCAGAAATCATTCTAATATGATGATTTGCTGCTCAAGAAACATTTATGATTATTATCAATGTTGAACACAGTTGTGCTGCTTCATATTTACGTGGATTACATATCTTAACTGTCACATTTGATCAATTTAATGTGTCCCTCCTTGGATTTGTGTATTTATTAATAAACATTACGTATAAATTCATGCATTGATTAAAAAAAATAATCTTACTGACCCCAAGCTTTTGATGGGTAATGTGACATGCTACACTACAGAACAGCTTCTGTAATAATAAACAAGGTAAACAATACCGTGTTTCTAGCCTAACTTTAAACTAGCCTAGCGTTAAACATATAAAGTTTTTTTTTTTTTTTTTTTTTTTATATACTTTATTCAAATACAAACATTTAAGCCATATTTAACAATCATAAATCAGTGTTTCGTGTTGATACAGCATTTAAAGAGAAACAGAACAAACAGAGAAGGAAAAAAAAAAAAAAAAAAGGAAAAAGGGGGGTCTTAATCTAATAACATATACGAGTCCAAAGCCGAAAGAAGTTTCAGGGCATTTCTGTCCATCATCCATTGAAGGGATTTTGCAAATAACTTCAAATCATTTTTCCATCCCGTGAAATGGGGTTTAACCTTTAAATACTTGCATCTGTGGATAAAGTGTTTTCCTAACACAATCAGGTTATTTATCAAAAATTCTATATTTTTATCATTTATAAACACTCCAGCTTTAATCGATGTCATATGCAAAGGATGTAACAATATATCTTTAGATTGTATCCAATTTTGAAATGAAAGCCAAAATTCATTTACCAATTCACACTGAAAGAAAATATGCTCTACCGTTTCAATGTCTTTCTCACAAAATCCACATGAATTGTTTTCCCAATTAAATCTCTCATGTAAAAAGGAGTTGGATGGATAGATGTCATTTAAGATTTTGAATGTTACTTCTTTAGCCTTGGGAAGAATTGGGTATGATAAATATCGTTTCCTTATTTTTTTCGCTTTTTCCACACTAAAGTCTTGCAGAACATATTTTCTTTTCAGTTGATTAGGATAATACTGTTTAGATAAGATATTTCTAATAAACTTATTTGTAAACTGTTTGCTATTTAAATTAATACCTTCAATGCAAAGTGATCTCATTTCTGATTTAGAGTTAGAATATATTACAAACTGCTGAATCATTGTTTTCAGGGGTGCTGGGATGGCCTTTATCGCTCTATTGTATTCTCTAATTGGGCACTTGAAATTAAATTTATCACAAAAGTCACTGTAATATAGCAAATTACCAAAATTATCCATCAAATGACTTACTGCCCATATACCTTTTTCCATCCAAGTACCGAAAAACAATGATTTCCTATTACTCAGAATATATCTGTTGTTCCACAAAGGTGTATTGTGTGGTGTAAAGTTGTGTTTAAACATTAGTTTCCAGTACAGAAGAACTTGTTGGTGGAATTCAGATAATTTTACAGGTAATTTGTATACATCATAGTCACAACGCAAAAGTAAATCAATTCCACCCATCTTTTGAAAAATAGCATTTGGGATAGTAAACCAAAAAGCATCTTTGTGACAAACAAAGGACTTCAACCATTTCAATTTTAGTACACCATTCATCACAGAAAAATCTATGACATTCATGCCACCCTCTTCAATACTCTTAATCATGTCAGCTTTTCTAATGTAATGGCATTTATCCTTCCAAATAAATTGGAAATTTATCTTGTTTAATAAATTGATCATATTATCTGATATTTCTAAAGAGAAGGCAGGGTAAATAGCTCTGGATATACTCTCCATCTTGGATAATAAAACCCTACCGAAAATTGTTATATCCCTTTGTAGCCAGGAATTCAATATCGCTTTACATTTATCAATATTTCTAAGAATGTTTTCTTTTTCCCTTATTTCTTTATGTCTGGTGACCGTGATGCCCAAATATCTGACTTCTGTTTTAACCTGTATATTCTCAATTACACGAGCTGGATGATTGTGTAAAGCAAGAATTTCACATTTTTTAATGTTCAATGTAACACCTGATGCTTTTGAGAACTGACTGATTGAATCCAACGCTGTGGAGATCTGCCTTTCATCTTTTAGAAATAGAGTCGTATCGTCTGCAAACTGACTTATGATAATGTGTTTTCCCATGATGTTTAAGCCATCAGATTTATTCATTTTAATCATGATAGACAGTAGTTCAGCAACCAATATAAATAATAAAGGTGAGCTGTTGCAGCCCTGTCTAATGCCCCTCTTAACTCTGAACCGTGAACATGTGCCATGTTCCAGAGATACACAACTGTTTATATCATTGTAAAGCAGACTAATTAAATTTGTAAATTTCCGTCCAAAACCAAAAAGATTTAAAGTTTCTAAAATAAAGGGATGTTCTACCGAATCGAAAGCTTTGTAGAAATAAAAAAAAACAATGAAACCCTGATCTGCAAACATTTGACTGTAATCGATTAAATCTAATACCAATCGTATGTTATTATGGATAGATCTTCCAGCAAGGAAGCCAGATTGTGTTTCATTTATTATCTGGGGCAAGCCTTTTTTCATTATAGCTGCAATAATTCCTGATAATAATTTGTAATCAGTATTCAAAAGCGTAATGGGTCTTAAATTATCTAGTAATCTTTTGTCTTTGCCATGTTTGGGAATAAGTATTATTAAGCCTTGCTTCATGGTTGTCATTAATTCGTTCTTAGCTATGCATTCTTGAATTGCCTTAAATAACATTTGTCTAATATCTTTCCAAAAGAATCTATAAAATTCGTCTGTGAGCCCATCCGTACCTGGGGATTTATTCAATGATAATCTTAAACTCACATCATCCAGTTCTTCAATTTTTAATTCTGACTCACAAAGTTCTTTAAATGAATCATCAATCTTGGGTATGAAGTCTTTAATTTTATTTAGAAAATTTGAAGAATGTTGTTGGGAATATGCAGAAGTGTAGAGATTATTATAAAATGCAAAGACCGTCTTCTCAATGGTTTTATTATCCTTACACTCTGATCCATTTATCAATAGGCTTGATATTGCCTTATTTTCCTGTCTTCTCTTCTCTAAATTGCTGAAGTACGAGGTGTTCTTTTCTCCTTGCTCTATCCACTTCGCTCGCGATCTCACAAACGCACTTTGAGCTCTTTTGCAATACATATCATCTAATTTGGACTGCAGTATTAATAATTTGTCTTTATCTTCATTGTTTAATTCTGCCTTATCACAGTATTTACTAATTTCTTGGAACAAGTTACATTCTTCTCTTCTTTTTTTCAAGGCAATCTCCTTACTAAATTTTATGGAACTTTCTCTAATTCTATATTTCACAAATTCCCATTTACAGCAAAAACCATTTATAGTCTCATTATTTTCAATTTCAGTTATTATTTCTTTTATCTTTTTACAATATTCTTCATTTTTTAACAGACTAGCATTAAATTTCCAGTAGCCTTTATTTTTCCTTATTCTATCAACTGGATTTAACTTCATTTCTACAATACAATGATCTGTTAATGGGGCTTTAGAAATCGAGATATCTGAGGCAAGTTCTCCAAGCGAGTAATCCACCAGCCAGTAGTCAATCCTAGATTTACAGGTATTATTTGGTTTAAACCAGGAATATTGTTTTACACCTGGATTTATGCTTCTCCAAATATCTATCAGGTGATTTTTATTCATAAATTCCTCTATTGTATGGTTTAAGTGGTAGGTGTCAAATTTAGTGGGCCATATATCTTCCCATTCGTCAGGTGTCATATTCCAGTCACCTCCCATTAAAATAAAGTCTGTAGGATAAACTATTTTGAGTTCTGATAAAGTATTTGTAATTTCTTCAAGCATTTGTTTATTTTGGGCAACAGTTCTATGACCATACACATTAATTAGTATGAAAAAACAACCATCAATTTTTAGAACCACCATCAGCCAATGACCTTGGTTATCTGTCCTGTATGTGACTATATCACCTGGAAACCTATTAAAACAAACTGCAACACCAGCAGACTTATTGGTCCCATGACTAAACAGTATTCGATCACCCCATTGGTTAGACCAAAACTTAACATCCACTTCGGAAGAATGAGTTTCTTGTAATAACAGACATTGTGATTTTCGCCCTTTACAAAATAAAAATAATGCTTTTCTTTTGACTAAATCTTTTAGACCCCTCACGTTTAACGAAGCAAATGAGACTGAACACTTGAACATTACTGAACAGGAAATATTTAAACTAAGAAAATAAATAAAGAAGAAGAAAAAAAATATTAAGAACTTAGTTCAAAGCTTATTAACGCTGATTAGCAAATACAACAATAGTCCCATGTCCTCTTAACACACTCCTTCAAACCTCTAATGTCAGAAGATCAAACCTTTCCTTCGTTTAACCAATTCGACGACCCTCTATGTATCCGTGCGGTCCGCGGTAATAGGCACGCTTTCCTTCCCGACGAGCCTGTTCAATCTGCGGCCACAGTTTTTTCCTTGCCTCTCTATCCTCTAATGGTAGCATCTCGGCAAGGCGGACACCTTTCTCTCTGCACACCGGGGAATCCTTGCAGCGACGCCATAACTCCTCCTTGACAAGTCTCCGGACAAATAACACAACTACATGTCTATTCCAGTTGTCTTCTTTTCGTCCGACTCTGTGCACAATATCAATCGCTTCTTCGAGCTGTCGCTGTTCCATGTCAGGGGCGATCTCCTTGAACAATTGTATGACGTCTGTTCTAATGTTCTCGTCCTTTCTTTCTGATAAACCTTTCAGTTTCAGACACCATCGCATCTTATATCTCTCCTGGTCCCTGATTCTCTCTTTAAGCTCTTGATTTTCTTTGCACAGACGTTCATTGCACTTTTCTAACTCGATGACTTTCCCCTTGCATTCCTTAACTTCTTCAGCATTGAACTGCACGGCTTTTGATAGGCTAGCAATCATGCTGCTACTCTGTTTAGCTTGCTCTCGCAATTGCGTCAGTTGCTCATTAAAGTTCTTCTCTAAACTCTGAATGGCTTCCAGTATGGTCAAGTTAGACACCTCGTTTTCTTTTAATGTAGTTTTGCTCTTTTTCCCAGCTGGAATCTTACTCGGAGTTATTGGCGTAGTCGAGTCTTTTCTTTTACTAATTGTGTTAACCTCCATATCGTAGTCTGTAGACTGTTCGAGGATCTTTGTGCTCATCGCAGCTTGCTTTTTTTCACTGTCCCCTTCTTTAATTATCAGTCTGGCCGGTTTGATCATACTTTTTAATTGTTTGGAGCGTTTTTATCAGCAGGTAATCAGATTTGGGACAATTTCTCTTCCGTCTCTGACGCGAGCGACTGTTCAACACGCCATCTTGCCCGGAAGCCGTTAAACATATAAAGTGGAGTCGCTGTCTGTTCATAATGTGTTAAAATGTCAACCATCACTCAAGTAATTTTCTCTTCACTATGGCTAATAACTTTTGGCGTTATGTTGAAATATTTTTCATTTACCTGACCAGAAGAGGTTTTAACGTTCTGATCTGCATAAGACAACGTTATTACACTGGCAAATTTTGCATTAGATCGCAAACACTTTAGTCCAGTTTTTAGACAACAAATAAATGTAACATTTAGGCTGTTTTTGAATATTTGCATATCTTATTTATAGAGATAAAATAAAAGCAATACTCACGTATCCTGGCTCGATGAAGAGACGGTTCAACGGTCATTTGTAATTTAAAATGCGCGCTCCAGAGGAACAGGAGCAGTGACGAGTAGACGTCGTCCAGTGGTAGTCCAGACAACCTAAGCGCAACCTTGAGCAATGGAACTGAGCGGTGGTCAGATGTCAACATTGTGACAACGCTGTAACAACGTTCACAACGCAACGTAGTTATAGCAACCTTTTGGCCACGTTGTTAAAACGTTGTTAGAAGGTTGGCTACGTTGTGCCAACGTTGTGTGTTTGTTGGGTTCTCGGTTACAACTCGGGGAGCAGCGAATTGAGACATGTGAAACTCGGCTAGCTGACCTGGAAAGATACTCTAGGCCAGTGGTCGCCAACCCGTCGATCGCGATCGACCGGTGTTGTGCCGAAAAACGCACCCCTGCCGTGAAAAGCACCCTCGTCGCGTGAACGCGCATTTGAAGATAGCCGCCTTAAATGAACGACAAACGACATCAATCATTAGCGTTCTCATTCTATACCACATTTTGTTCTCATTAAAGTCATTATATATATATATATATGTTAGCTTATATTTATAAAGCTTTTTCCGAAATGTATAGAAGAAATGTATAATTACGACTTTTTAACTCTCAATTCTGACGTTTTTTCTCGGAATTGCGAGATACGAAATGAAATTTGCTATAAAATCGCATAATATTAGCTATGATGTATATGTATGTATGTGTGTAATTATTTATATATATATATATATATATATATATATATATATATATATATATATATATATATATATAGGATAAATGGATCTGCTAAATGACTAATATATATATATATATATATATATATATATATATATATATATATATATATATATATATATATATACATACATACATACATACATACATACATACCTACCTGGCACTGAATTAAAAGAAGTATAATTGCGACATCTCGCAATTCTGACATTATAACTCCCAATTGCCATATAGATATACACTGATATATATATATATATATATATATATATATATATATATATTATATTATACATATTACATATATATATATATATATTATACATATTACATATATATATATGTATGTGTGTAACTTGCACTTGTGGCATGTTGCTAAATTGTAACAATGTATATGCATAATATATCACATTTGTGTCTTGCATTTATGTAAAATGTAAAATAAAATGTACATTTCACATTTAAATAGAACCAATGTAATGGAACCAACTACTTAATCCTATAACCTGCAATGCAATATGTCCCAATAGGAAAATGTCACATCCATGAAATTCACCACACTTAATTGCAGCAGTCGTATTACTATACTCATGAAATGATGTGAAGCTGGAACCAACAGAGACCATTTTTGGAGGGGGTGCTTTTCACGGCAAGCCAGTCCGCCAGGAAATGCACCCCCTCATATGTCCCAATAGGAAAATGTCACATCCATGAAATTCACCACACTTAATTGCAGCAGTCGTATTACTATACTCATGAAATGATGTGAAGCTGGAACCAACAGAGACCATTTTTGGAGGGGGTGCTTTTCACAGCAAGCCAGTCCGCCAGGAAATGCACCCCCTCATATGTCCCAATAGGAAAATGTCACATCCATGAAATTCACCACACTTAATTGCAGCAGTCGTATTACTATACTCATGAAATGATGTGAAGCTGGAACCAACAGAGACCATTTTTGGAGGGGGTGCTTTTCACGGCAAGCCAGTCCGCCAGGAAATGCACCCCCTCATATGTCCCAATAGGAAAATGTCACATCCATGAAATTCACCACACTTAATTTCAGTGAGGCAAGTTACATCAAAACTATTATCTGTGATCATTTAATTTACAATAACTGCCTTAGGTGTCAACAATCTAATGTTTAGGAACTCTAGGTTTAGAAATTGTTTTTGTTCAGTAAATTTTTAGATTTTCTGGTTAAATTACAATCAGATTTTTCTATATTATAAAGATTTAATGTTTGACCTCAGTATTCTGGGAATAGTCAGTTTCTAAATGCTGTATTTGTCATGGTTGCACACAGAAACAAGGTGTTAGGATCCAAGCGCAGCTTTATTATAGGGTAATCCAAGGTCGTAAATCCAAAAACAGGCAAGGGTCCACGTAAACAGTCACAAAAACAAAAAGCCAGGAATACAAAGGTGCACGTAACATAGATATAACAAACCACAACCAAGGACAGAAACACTAATCATATGGTGCATAGCGTCTTGGAGATATTGTCTGACTGGAGATCCACTTTGATTCTGCTGGGGTGCTGGCCATCAGCACAGAAGATCCTAGGTCGCTCCCAGAAAAGATTCCAATTATTTACAAAGAGCAGTTTCTGTTCTTTATACCAAGACATTAACAATTAATTTAAAGCAAAGAATCTACTGAACCTTTCATGTCCTCATTGGTACGTCGAAAGTGGACACAATGATCCTCGTCCCAGGCGATGTCTGTCGTAGCCTAATGTCGTTCACCCCTACGTGCAGCAATACAGGTCCGATGCTCTCGTCACCATTCAGGATTGCGGGTACCTGCATAGAGACATCTAGAACACAAGCACCAGGAAAGCATTGACTGCACACCTTACCTTCAGCTGAGATAACCAGACAAATAACATGAGAAACACTGGGATATTTATACACAAGGTGTGTTAGGCAAACAAAACACACCTGGGAACAACCAGGAAGTAATCTAGTAAATACACAAATGACTAAAAAACGTGTGGCAAAATGGGTATTTATATACAAGGGATGATTGGCAAAAAAAAACACCTGGGAACAATCAGGAAGTAATCAACTATATACAAGGGACTACAAAACATGTTGCAAAATGGGTATTTATATACAAGGGGTGATTGGTAAACAAAACACACCTGTGAACAATCAGGATGTAATCAAAAAGAAAAAATACAAAGGACTACAAACTACAAAAGATGGTGAAAAACAGGAAAAAACATAAAGGTCCACACAAGACCAGGGGAACAAAAGATATGACCGAGCCCCCCTCAACCCTTTAAGGATTGGATTACAGATGCTCCTCAACAAATAGACACATAAGGCCAGGAGGGAGGTGGAATGGGGGAGGGATGGAGGGCCAGGTTAGTGTGGTGCATGAACTGGAAACTGAGGAGGATCAGAGAGTCAGGGCAGACGACAAAATTATTCACACACAGGACACAAGTACTCCTTATCCAAAGGAGGCCTCTGTACACAATTGTGGTGGTACCATCTTTGACAGCCATCACAGCAAACCTGAGAAAACAGGGATGTGTAGTGGTACTTATGTTTTGAATTATCTCTTAATATAGGTCATCTCTAAATTAACTGACTGTTCTGATAACAATTTGAATGTTCTAAATCACATGTTGTATAATTGAAAGTAATCATACATTTCAATACTATATGAGTACAATATTAATTGTGCCTTTATTAGTAGATGCTAATGATGCAGAATTTTTTTTACAATTACCTTTTTTATAATTACTTTTTTTAATATAATTTCTAAGGCAACCCTTAGAAATTCAAGAAAAATACCAGGGGAACAATCCATTTATTTTTTTTTTTTTTTTACATTTAGCAATGTGAACAATTTACCCATTGTGCTTCACCCTGCTCCTGCATCCCACAGTAAAAGCACAGGCTGCTTAGATCATCTGTTAAAACAAACAGTATTCAACAAATATGTTCAACTTTCAGACTAATGCAATTTGTATTGCACAGTACTAATTCGCTTGCTTATAGTTGCATATCTATGCTATAAAATGCATAAAACCAACAACATGAATTTATTGACAATGTTGAGCCAAAAGGAAACAGACCAGATTCTCTTAGGAGGGAAGTGGCTATGTCCAGCCTCAACTTGTCCACTGCCTTCTGGGTAGTGGCAAGATTTATAGCCTTGCCCTGTAAAATCTTCTCTGCAAACTGAAGAGAACTTTGATTAGCAGAATAGCACAAGGAATACATGGCCTATTTTTTTCTCCACTAATTGATTACAAACAAATCAAACATTAAATTGAATTAAATTCATATAGTGTACATATAGTATTAGCACATTTAATAAAACCTTCATCAGGATGTATAAATGCAGGTCAAGGTCTTCACTCTGATTGATACTGATGGTAACCATATTTCACTTTTAACTTACTTTTAATGCTAGGACACCACAGGATGTGCCATCTTGTTGGCATCTATGGGGGACACTGCTGCATGTCCATCTTGAGACATTCAAGCCTTTTTTCCTCATGAAGGCTCTAAAGTAAGTAAATAGTACATCTGTGAAATCTGTTGCACACCATCATTTAACAAATCAAAAAGTACAACTATAACTACATTTTGAAGTCAATTGTACCTTGTAGACTCCAGGCACATCTTGCTTTTTCTTGCAGTTTCCCCCAATGGATCCAAGAAGAGCGATCGCTTCTCGTGTGGGTACATTACCTTTTATTAATGACATGGAAACACAACATACATTAGGCAGAAACCCATGGTATTAGTGATATTAGTGAAATTCTACAATATGGAGTATTGTGTGGATTTCATTAACAATAAGTGAGAGCATGTATGCATGGCCCAATATAATTAGTAAATGGCTAATTAAGTGTATACATTTTTCCTCAGTAACTGTAACGGATTACAGTTACATTTATTCTGTAATTTAATAATGTTCAATTAAGTTACTACCTAACACTGAGAGTATACATGACTATAGATACAGAGATGTAAGTAGGAATATTTGTGCAATGCTCTTGTTCTCACCACCAACATCCAATGATGGTTTTCGTTTACAATTCCCACGATTACTTTGTGTGCCAGTGGATCAATCTGAGGGTAGTCACAAAAAAAGACCAAATCTCAGTTACTCAAAAAATGCATATTTGCAACATTTAGATGTGTGAACTCATTACAATCCAGTACATACCCGGATTCTTCCAAATTTCTTCTTCCATATTGCAGTCATTGCAAAGGTGTCTATAGCAGCTGCTTCACCAGCACTGCACTGATTGTGTTTCCGTACAAGTACGGTCAAATATGCATTGATCACCTATGAAATATTGTCACACAAATGTTATATATTTCACAGAGGCAGTTTCATTTTTATACTATTACCTGTATTGTTGTAGTATTACTGAACTTCTTTGCATGACTGGCTTTGAGTTACAATGTAGCTGTCATTGTTAAAATACTAGGTGTTAGGGAGTGGAAAGTAATAATTTTGAAATGAAAAAGGTATACCTCACTCTCAAGCTCCTTGTTGGGACCAATCCTCTCAATATCCCAAAAAAAAAGCTTGTATGGGCCAACTCTAGACAGAAGAACGTGCACATTTTTCCCAGCCCATGCCTCACGCACATCTAGAAAACACACACACACACACACACACACACACACACACACACACACACACACACACACACACACACACACAACAGTACTACAGTGTAACATTATTAACACCATTGTGCACTATTATGTACAAATTACTAAAAAATTTACTTACATTTTTCAGCTAAAGTGTGTGCGTGTGTTGTAGCTGGTGAGGTGGCTACTGAGGAGGCTGGTGCTGCTGAGGAGGCTCCTGAGGCAGGTGCAACTGAGGAGACTGGTGAGGCTGGTGAGGCAGGTACAGCTGCTGGTGAGGCAGGTGAGGCAGGTGCAACTGAGGAGACTGGTGAGGCTGGTGAGGCCGGAGCAACTGAGGAGACTGGTGAGGCAGGTGCAACTGAGGAGACTGGTGAGGCTGGTGAGGCCGGAGCAACTGAGGAGACTGGTGAGGCTGGTGAGGCAGGTGCAACTGAGGAGACTGGTGAGGCTGGTGCAGCCGAAGAGGCTGGTGAGGCAGGTGCAGCTGAGGTGGCTGGGGCTGCAGAAGCTGGTGCTGCTGTGAAGACTGGTGCTGCATAGGATGGTGCTGCCGTGGAGGCTGGGGCTGCAGAGGATGGTGCTGCCGTGGAGGCTGGGGCTGCAGAGGATGGTGCTGCTGTGGAGGCTGGGGCTGCAGAGGATGGTGCTGCCGTGGAGGCTGGGGCTGCAGAGGATGGTGCTGCTGTGAAGACTGGGGCTGCAGAGGATGGTGCTGCCGTGGAGGCTGGGGCTGCAGAGGATGGTGCTGCCGTGGAGGCTGGGGCTGCAGAGGATGGTGCTGCCGTGGAGGCTGGGGATGAAGCTTGTCCCGGTGATTTTTTTATTTTGTGAGGGATTCGGGCCATTTCCTCCCTTGCAATTTTTAAATGATCAATATTAACTTTATAAATAATTGTACCATCTTCTTTCTGCAGATCAGCACTTTTCCCCTGTAGTGCCATTATTGTGAAGGGGCCAAGGAAGTTTGCCTCCAGCTTGCCACCTTTCCTTTGTAGGCTTCTTACGTTCTGCCTCCAGACCTGGTCCCCTACTTTGAAGGCAGGTATAGGAGCACCGTGCTTCATTCGCCTCCTTGTGCTCTCCTGCTGTTTGCTGACGTTGCCATGAACAATTTCTTTAATTGTATCAAGGCGCTTTATGTCCTCAGACACAGTTTCCTCCTCAACTACTACCTCAACACTGCTGTCTACCTGTGAAAATATTTTTACATTCGTTCATTCTATGTTTTCAACACTGTATCAATAGACCTAAAATTATTTTTAGACATGACTTTACCAACCATGAAGTGTTCTGGCACCTCTGTTGGGTACCGAGCCTCTCTACCAAACATCAAAAAGAATGGGGAGAACTTAGTGGTGATTTGTTTTTTCGTCCTCAACCCAAACATTACTGCCTCCAAGTACTCATCCCAATTTTCTGGTTTTTGTGCCACCAGTTTGCTGAGAGCTCTACAAAAAAATAAATAAATAAATTAACTGACAGTACAATTCTCCCAAACAGATTAATTTTCATCCCACTTGCATTTGCTGCTGTAGATTGAAGACCATACGGTACATATGACAATAATGTACATTAAGTGTAGATGAATACCTTTGAATTGTACCGTTCATCCTCTCTACCAGTCCATTCGTTTGAGGATGGTACGGTGAACAAAGGCTCCTTTTTATTCCAAGTACGGCACATACATTCTTGTTTATCTGTTAATATAAAGCGCATATCATAACATATATTATCCCAATATTGAAATATGATTTTAAAAGAAATTCTTTAGAAATTCACTTCTTGTCACAGATCACAACACTAACATGTTTCAGTAACATTTTTTCATTAACATTTTTTCAGTAACAAGTATTATCAAAAGTACCGCATTAACAAATTCTGTGCCTTGATCAGTCAGAATCCTTTTCGGAGCCTCAAACTGATGAAAGAATTTGACGATGCAATCAGCCACCTCAGCTGCTGTCTTTGACCGAAGAGGATAGGCTTGTGGCCATTTCGTCAGGTAATCAACCATGACACATATATACTGAAACCCACTTTTTGTGGTTTTCAGTTTGCCTATCAGGTCCATGCCTATTAGCTCAAACGGATGTGTAACCTAAAAAAAAAGTACAAAATAAACATTTTGGTAACACTTTATTTTAATGTATCCTTGTTACACCTTGTTACATGTATCTATATTATAAATTAAACTATAAATTAGGCATAATTACATGTAACTGACTATAAACCAACCCCTAATCCTACCCTAACCCTATAGTAAGTACATGTAGTTAATTATTATTACTCAGTACTTAAATGTATAATTACACTATAATAGGGACACATTAAAATAAAGTGTAACCAACATTTTATTACAAAACAAATACATTTCGTTCTGGATATTGTGTTTGTGAGCATTCTGTTGTTTAAACAAAATAGTTTGGCTTTAGTCAGTTAAAACCTTCTTCCTTTCCACAGGCTCTGCTTAGATATAAAGATTGTTAGATATGTTTTGTGATAAAAAAAAGCAAAAAACAAAAAAAAAAACAGACTTTTGAATGAGTGAACAAAGCCTACCTTGATTGGGGTATACTCCACCTCCTGTTTGATTATATGACTGGCTGCCTGGCACGCTGCACATTCTGACACCTGTTTAAAACATATATACATAAAAAGGTTAACTATCTGCAAGCATTTTTTCTGTGGGAATTTACTAAACGTGTTTCGGGAACCTGCACAATGTTATTTCAAATATTCTATATTTTCTCACAATCGATTCTTGCTGCAAATTGTGGGTGGGACACCAAAAGTAAGTGTGTGGCTCTTGATCCCAATCGATCAATATGGCAAAAAAAATCTTTGTCCAGAGAGCCTTATAAATTATTTAAAAAGAGAGAGAAGCTTTGGAAAATGAAGAAGATGATAAATTAACGCACAATATACATGCATCAAGTGCAGGAAATACAAAAAAGGTATAAAACACAGGTAGCACTGCTAGATGATGAGGTGTCATACTGTGATGAGATCGATGGGGTCATATAGTGACAATCTGTCAGGGAGAGAGTGAGGGTGAATGCAAAGATTGAGATGAGGATTAAGATTGATATGATTACATTGATATGAACTTGATATGATAACATAATGATATAAAGATTTGGTAATACTTGTGTTCCACAAGGGTACAATGTTTTTATTTTATTAAATATGAAATGTTTAATACATTAAAAATTAGATATTTTTTCTTCTTCAATTGTCTGGTAAAAGAAATGTATGCTTTTTTAAAGAGAAACTGGGCTTTATTATACGATATGATTATAAGGAAGGACGTTGGGTTATTTTTTTTCCTTTTTTCCCTTGCTTCCTTCTTCCCTCTCTACAATTGGATTGTGAAGTTTGTGACTGATCCACACACTCCGGAACAGAAGGAGGCGGTAATGCACCAATAAGATGGATGTCAACCGTCTTTAAAAAAGAAGAAGAGAAGAAGAAAGAATAGGAAACAAAAAGCTTAGAACCCAAGAGTTTTTTTTTATTTATTTTTTGTATTGAATATTAACAAGAACAGGGTATATTTTACAAACAAGGGTACATATAACCATACATGTCAGGGGTAATACAAAAAACATTAAAAAAAAAGAAAAAAAAGAAAGAAACAAAAAAAGGCATTTTACATGAAATTGTATCTATTAAACAACTGCATAGTTTTTATTGCTTTCAAGTTTTTACTTGTGGATATTGTCTAAATATATTTTAATATCTATTTTAAATTCTTCAAAATTTGGCATTTTTTCATTCCATTTGACTTTATGTATGTAGTAATGGGCAATTATAATAATTAAATTAAATATAAATAGAATACTTCTATCACCATCAAATGAAAAACATTTTAGCATAACATCAATTTCATTAAAAGAACAAAAAGATAATGACATGAACTTTTAACAATTACAGAAAAAAAAGAGAGAAAGAAAACTCTTAAAAGCTAAGGTATATGTAACTCAAAAGAACCCAAGAGGTGACATTTCGATATGCTGAAAGGTAATTGATAATAAAACCGTTACCGGTAAAGTTACATCAACACATGATGGAGAGTCAGTGTATGGGGAGATCACAGTTGTTTAGGGCTAGTAGTATGGAGGATGTTAGTAAGGTGGACGATGAGGAGCCCAATTAAAATTTTACTGTGGTATATTCTTCAGTGGAATGCCCAGAGTCTGATTGTAAATGGTCAGGAGTTAAAGAAGATTCTTGAGGAATGTAAAGAAGCACCAGAATTTATATGTATCCAAGAGATATGGTTAAAGCCCTATTTGGATTTTGTAATTCCAGGTTATGAATGTTTGAGATTAGATAGGGCTGACAGATCAGGTGGGGGAATGAAAACTTTAATCGATAATGAAAATATTTAATAAAACCAAAAGGTAAAATAACAATCAGAAAGAAGTAATTAATAGTTAATAAGAAAATTTAGAGTATTGTAAAATCCAGAGTATTGTATTTAATAGATGAAGTTCAGAATATACAGAAAGAAAGAACAATAATTAAGACATTTGCAGATAGGAGAGAAGAAGCAGAAGAGCAAGGGAGAGCAAAGAAAAGAGCAAAGGAGAAAAAGGCCCCCTATCAACGACTCAGTCCATTTTATACCTTAAGATTAGGGAAATTTACTCAAACCTTTTTTTCGTTAATCAGAAAAGGTCAGATGAACTTACCCATTATGTCATAGACTGGTCAAATGTCAAAATAGATGAAAATAGAAATAGGGCAAATTTATAATTCACTGCAGTACATGTTACATGGCCGATGTTTACATTACAGAACAAAATTATTCCTAAGTTTCCCCTTTTGAATGGATGGTAATGAAACTAAAAAACGAATGCTTGTGTAGGTGTTCAGTTTCGTCTAATTCCTCTGATAGTATTTGAATTTTTATATTTAGAATATATTTCATTACAATATTACTATAGAAATGCAGCATATTTCTGTCTTATTCAGTTTTGTATGATGTTATTGTTTTGAACATAAGTTTAACAGTTTTGAAAACAGTATGTAAGCATGTGCAAATTGGCCTGTATGTACAAAGAGTTTAAAATTGTTCCGTTAACAGTTGCTGTCTGAGACAAAAGCATGAACTAGTGTACCTGAGTATGTGAATCCTTTACAAAAATGCCTTCACCGAGTTGGGCTGCACTCAGACAAAAATGAAGACTCAAATTATATCAAATTATTCAGGAAGGTGATTTGGTGCTGGTCTGTCTTTCTTTTCCTGGTTCACCATTACAAGCAAAGTTTTCTGGTATTATGTGCTCAAATGGACAATTCAAAGCTTAGTTCCCTTCTGTTTTTTTCTGATCAAAGTACAGTGTTGAAGCATGATATTGATGTGGGTGATTGCTCCCCTTATCATATGTGAATACAATCTTTTAAGTTATGTTTGGTAAGAAATTGCATACATGTTTGTAAGAAATTGCATGCATGACTTTTTATTCATTTATTTATTTATGTTTTTAGAAAGATGCTGTGAACATCAGTCATGTCGGAAGCATTCAAGGAGACAAAAAGGCAGTAGAAAGAAGAGCAGAACAGCAGAATTTTGGTATCTACATTGAATATTACAGAAGCAAAGTCTTAAAGTCTTTATTTTTCTCATTAACTATTATAGTAGCTTTATGGTGAATACCTTATAAATGTTAAAATGTTCTAAGTATTACCAGCTCCCATAGGATCCACATTAGGCTATGATGTTTAGTAAATGCAGTTATTTTTTGGTTTGTTTGTGATATCCAATAGTTGCAAGATGCTGTCCTGTCGGAAATTCTTCCTCATGTGGTCCTGGTGATGCTGCATTTTTAAATCTGTCTTTTGGTTTGTTCCATATTCAGAAGTCTGCTGGATACAGGCTCATTTCGAAAGAGGGCTCACTTCTGCTGGATTGCCAGTATGTATTTTCTTTTACATATTTGATTTGAGGTGGTTAAAATGGTGTGATATCATTCAATTCCTCAGTTGCCATGTCTGAATGTTACCATTTTCTTATGAATCCACTATGTTAAAAGAGGAAAATGAGGGGAGATTCAAGGCTTTCACTCAGAAAACACCCATAAAGTGTTTTGTA
Organism: Chanodichthys erythropterus; assembly: GCF_024489055.1. Taxonomy (NCBI): domain Eukaryota; kingdom Metazoa; phylum Chordata; class Actinopteri; order Cypriniformes; family Xenocyprididae; genus Chanodichthys; species Chanodichthys erythropterus. The sequence continues at coordinate 14,233,169 of NC_090241.1, read as the reverse complement.
GTGATTGGTGCAAGATGCTGGTGTAGTAAGTCAGTATAACTCATTATAAAATTTCCAGTCGAAAGTCTTGTAAATCATCCATACTTTGCTTACAGGATAAAATTGACACTGTTTACATTGTACAGCACTGACTTCGACAACATTCCAATCCTGTTAGGCATTTTAACAGCTACTTTATTAAACAAAAAACACAGTGTTGTTTCTTCAAATACAACAAATGTGAAACAGAATTAAATAACGTAACGTAAAAAAAAAAAAAAATCCTAATATATGAATGATCAATAGAAATGATTTAACAGTTTATTAGAAAATATCTAGAATAATATACTATGTAAATATATTACATAATTAATAATACATACATATGGAATAGTACATAAGGAATTGCCTCTTTCATATATTGAAAATTATATTAAACAATTAGGAAATGCTGACAAACCAAATGAATTAAACTGCAACTGGGCTTCAAAAATATGAAAATATATTTATTTATATGAATTGTTGCAATAGTTCCATGACATGCATTTAGAAAGTAGATAAGATGGAATTTCTTTTTGTGCAGACTTTTAACATTTACTTAAGAATTAAGTTAAGATGTTAAGATATTAAAAATGGTTCAAGGCTTTTAAGAGTTAAAGACTTTTGTTGACACTGTCATATTAAAGTGTCTCGAGTAAAATTTAAACGCAATGTAGGGCCTACATATCGTATATAACACTACACATCGATAATGCCTTATTTGAATGTTTTTCAAAATAAAATGTTTCAAAGATCTTTGCTCTGCATTCTATTACCCAAAATATAACATAGTATATAAAATGACCCAAGACGATGATTTAAACCGTCATTTTATTAAATCAACCAAATGCTACGAACAAAGAGATGCAGAGAACACCTAAAGTTCACAAACATTACAACAGATTCTAGGAAACAGTTTTTCGGACAAAATGGAATGGGTAAAACGATAAAGGAAAACAATTACAGACAAAAGAAGAATGGTGATGTTAAAAATGAAACCGTGGTAAAACAGTGTGTTTCAGAAAAAGGTAAACAAAATGAAAGAAACATAAAAAACACAAATGTCTGCAAACTGTTACATGTTAATATTTGGTCTGTGTTCAGAGCCAGTATGCTACAATGAGAACTTTGTGACCAAGAACACTAGCATTGTTAAACATGTGGGGGAAATAGCAATGTTCAACTAGAATTTAACTTTGATGTGATAGAGCTTGTTTCACATATATCTGTAAATTATCTCAGTAATAAACAGTTCACTTGCATTTGCTGGCTAACTATTGAAATTTACGATATGTTAAAACATTTTGGTTTTCTTAAAGAAGAACAAGTTATTAAGAGAAACATGTCAAATTGTGTGTCCGTGACATGATTGACTTGTAATTTGTAACTTGTGTAAAAGTGATATATGTAAAAAACAAAACAAAAATGCATAAGGTGTCTAATGTATAAGGACTGCCATTCAATTTTCTTATGCTGTATTTGTTCATTAATGCCTATGCATGTTTTACTATGCTCAAAGAGTAGTCTTCATCTAAAAACTACAAAGAGACCAAATGTAGACATTGCACTAAAACCTTTTAAAAATGGTCTGAAACCATGATACTTTGAGTAAAAATGTTGTATTATACATGCTGAGGCATATTCCCTTCTTTGTTTAGTACGAGGTTTTAGCCAGATACCTGTATCGCATGTTTGCATCAATTCCAAAACTTTGAGAATAAGACCTATTCCACTTCACTGTTGGATCTGAAATGGGGGTTTGTCAAAAAGAAAAATGACGTGTTATCTGGTTTAGCTGTGATAAAAGTAGTGTGAACATTTTATAAAACAAAAAGCACTAATTAATGACATTGTGTCAGAACACAGGTATGAAGAAAAAGTGTAATACAATATTTAATTTGGGGTAAAACTAGCTACTCATGGACAGCGGCAGTTCATCTGGCCAGTACATCCATTCATACACACACACACACACAGAGACAGTAGATGTGTCGGCCTTCCTTAATGGTGTCATTATGTGAGGAACTGTTTGGACTATGGTAATCCCTATTTCTTAAAAAACATATTTGTCAACAGTATTCTCTTGTTTTATCATATGTTTAATTAATATTTACTAGGAATTGAAACTTTGTAGAAATAAGAAAAGTTAAATCAGATGGACATCATACGCTAGTTTTTAACAGTATGAATGACAAATAATGACTACCTTGTAGGGTGTTTAACACCCTGCAAAAACGCTGGGTGTCAAAGGGCATTCTTCCTGCTAGAGTCATCACTGCGACCAACAGACAAACTGTTGCATCAACATTTTTAAAATTCTACATCTATTTTGAGTAGATAACCGATATTATACATTTTTGTATATTTTCAGTAAAGGGTATTCCACACTGATAAAGACCACATTCAAAATAAAATAATTTTACAAAAATAAAATAAAATAAATAAAAATAAAAAGTGTCGCAACTATATTGAGTAATTTGTACAAATAACAATTTAAAGCTGACAGAATGTCTGAGTAAATACAAATCATTTGAATTTGTCAGTTACATAATATATATGTGCAGTTTATTGTTATGTCATGTTTATTATGTATGGTGAATATATTTATTGACTTAATTTACCTTATTGAATTACCTATTTGTTATACAAAATGCACTCAAAATGAACTCATTGATCAAACTCAATTGAACTGCGAGCAAGAATTCCAACCTAAACATGCATATACGAGTGCACACAGCCTAAACACGGGTGACACTCTTCTGCATAATGGTAACCGCAAAATTCAAAAACATTACAGAAACTTCTCTAAATGTCCAACATAACTGAACATGAAACACTATCATAAACAACCAACATATTCCCCTTTACTGAAAAATGGAAAATTTTCTCTCTTAATGCAGACCCTTTCAAAGCATGCCGGGAACTACGGATCCACTGCCCAGTTAGTTATGTCTACATTAATTTGTGTGTTTCACTCGGCAATGTTAAGTTGACTGAACAAACACTTAAGTAAACCTGACAATATTCATTTTTAGTAAAAACAACTCAGTTAAATTAAGTTCATGTAGTTGCATGTTTTTTTTTTTTTTTTTTTTTTTTTTTTTTAGTAATGTGAACAGGGATGGATTGAGTGAAATTAACAACAGTGAAAGTTAATTTTTGAATGTAACTTATTTTGCAGTAGCCATGATCTAGTATTGCACTTATGTCAGATGTTGAGTTCAGGCACACCATAAGAGTATGACAACATATGACCACTTTTTTATTTGAAGTTTAAAATATTATAATGCTTCGAATTAAGACGAGTAAAATTAAATATTCACTCAAGACATTTTTTTCATGGGAACAGCCCAGAGGAACACCTGGTCTCTGTTTGAATATGTGTGAATTTCTTAAAGATACAACTTAAGCTATACAAGAGCAATGTTAAGCCCTCGTTTGAGGTTACGTGAGAGTTGTGAGGCATCAAACACACAGACACCTTCACATTTGGATTTTTAAAAATTGAATGAAACATTCGCAGTTTATCTTAAAAACATACAGATTTTTCAAAAACTTTGTGTGTTGCATGGACGAAAATACTGTTTCAATCTTTGAGAAATAAGATCTAAGACAACTAAGTACAGGTTTTTGATTTCAACATTTTACAGTTCTTGATTAATAAAAATAAAAAATAATACTTTAGGTAAAATTTAAGGAAATCGTTTCTACCATCATTCGTCAGATGTTATCTTTATACAGCAGACTTCCAGAAAGATAAAAAGATTATTAAATCTTTAAAGACTGGATTTAAACAACCTTTTAAAATTAAAAGATCACTTTTAAACTTTTAAGATTGTGCTTTGAAATAAATTTAGTACAAAAAACATTCACTCTGGAAAGGAGTTGGCGGTCTTAACATATGCTGTGACACAGAGGCTCATGTAGTCTGACTCCCCCGTCCATGTGAGGGTCTGAAGCATCATTTCACACTGGAGTTTATCCCTGAATGGGTGGATCTGGGAGTGTCTTGTTTATGATACAACTATTTATTTCACTTTTATTTTATTTTATTTTATTTTATTTTATTTTATTTTTTATCTTTACATAAAGGACTACTTTGTCAGCTCTCTGAAAATGTAAGTTGTTTTCATATTTATATATATATATATATATACATTTAAATGAGGTAAAACTATAACTAAAATGGTTTAAATAAATGTTAGTACCATATTTGTTATTATTCATTGTCTTATATATTTTTTTATAATCATTTCATTTAAAATAGAGATGAATTGCTTTTAATTGTGTGGACAAAATGCGGCCAAAAGTATAGTAATACCACCCATTTTTACCCCTGAGCAAAATTTGTCCCATCAGAAAAACAGCTTTTAAAATATCTTATTTATTACTTAAATGTAAAAATGCAGAAAGGTTTCTGCGTGGGTCGTGTGTTTGTGTATGGGCTAAAATATACAGTTACACTACAAAAATCATGTCTATGGAAAACCCCCATAAAACATGGAATCCCCACATGTGGAAGTATCCACAGATTGTTCCCTGCCCCACTGCTGTGACTGTCTTACATTCCACACCTTGGTGTGAGAAGAGGTTAGAGAGATAGGGTGAGAGAGAGTTTATGTTTCAACTTATTGCATTCAATAAATGTACATCATATAGCCTAAGGAGTTACATCTTCAACTCTCTGAGAATATAAGATCTTTTATACTTTTATTTAACTAAAAACTATAATAAATGTTTAACATTGTTTTAGTAGCACGTTTATTGTAGGGAGTGTTATATACAATCATAAATACTATTTATAATCGTTTAAAAGAAGTGTATGTTTTTGAATGAACTTTTTGATCTAACATTTTAAAGTTGCTTTTGCAGGTTGTCAGTGTCAGGGGAGCCAGGAAGGAAGGAAGGAAGGAAGGAAGAAAGAAAGATTTAGCTTTCATCCCTCAATAATAAACCATAAGAGGGGTTATATCCACCCTAACTCACTTTTAATAGTTTGAAACATTGCAAACCAATCACATCCACAGACAGAGTTAGACCCGCCCACAGCAATAAGGAAACCAACTCATTTTCAGTTAAGTAAATGGACTGCATGCATCTCAACTCAACTGGTAAGTTGCCTTAAAAAAACTATTTCAGCTTGTTACATAAAATTACTATTTCAACTGCGTTACTTAACATCAGTAATATTTAATACAGTTTCATATAAACCCTTTCATATGTATCATTTATCATCATATTTTTCTTAAAGTTAAAAATATCTTAAAGCTTCAAAAATATTATTTTATCTTAATTCATAAAATTTCAACTGTGTTATTTAACATCAGTACTTTTTAAAGTGGAAAACAAACTTCTTAAAGCTTTCAAAATACATATATTTTTTCAAATAATTTCTATTTATTTTACATTTAAAAGAGTTGGTATCACTAAATGATTTTAAGGGTATTTTAAAGGATCTAGTTTCAGAGTCATTTGATTGTAATTGTTTTTGAGTGCATTTTATGTATTTCTGTAAATTATTGTATTTGCTATATGTTCAACTAAATGTACTGCCTCTTGGCCCTCTTGTAAAAGAGATTTTAAATCTCAAGAGTTCTATGTCCTGGTTAAATAAAGGTTTAATAATAATAATTTCAGTTTATTTCATCTTATTTCATATAAACACTATTTCATATGCTTTAATACTGTTTCATATAAACCCTTTTTATATGTTTCATTTATCATCATACTTTTCTTAAAGTTAAAAACCTCTTAAAGCATCAAAAATATTATTTTATCTTAATTCATAAAATAGATATTTCAACTGCATTATTTAAAATCAGTATTTTATTAAGCTGGAAAACAAACTTCTCAAAGCTTTCAAAATACTTTTTTCATATAATTTCTATTTCTTTTACATTTAAAAGAGTTTGTATCACTAAATGATTTTAAGGGTATTTTAAAGGATCTAGCTTCTGTGTCATCTGATTGTTTTTGAGTGATTTTGTGTATTTCTGTGAATTACTATATTTTGCTATATGTTCAATTTGTCAGGGTTCTGTCACTTCAGTCTTGTTTATTTCTTGGTTTTGTGACAGAGCTCTGACACTCCCGTTCTTGTCGGGTTTTTGTGTGAGCGTACGGTCTCGAGGGTTCTCGGGGCTGTGCGCTCTCTTGTCTGCGTGCCTTGTTTCATGTTGGGAGCGTGGCGTTCGGATCCCGGCACTCGTGTCTAGTTTGGTTTCGGTTTCGTGTCGGGATTCGGACACTCGCGCTCCCAGTCCTGTCTTTATTGTGAGCGCACGGTTTGTGTGTATGTTCACTTGCCGTGCGCTCTTGTCTCATGTTTTGTGTAGCACGCGGTGATTTCCACCTGCCGCGTGCTTTCATGTTGTGGTGTTGTCTTGTGCAGCACGCAGTCGGTGTTTCACGGGCTGCGTGCTCTCATGTTGTCTTGTTTTGTGTGAACACGTGGCTTATGAGTTTTCATAGTCACGTGTTCATGTCTCGTCTTGTGTAAGCACATGGCTTGTGATTTGTCTTCATTGGCCATGTGCTTGTGTCTTTGTTTTGTTTTGGTGTGAGCACATGGCTTGTCATGTGTTTCTTTGTGCCATGTGCTCTCACGTCTATTGTCTTGACCCCGCCCACCTTGTTACCTCATTATTGGTTGATTTGCCCCACCTGTCCTCCCTTGTTACCTGCCTTGTTTGCTCTCCTATTTATTCTCCTTGTGTTTGCAGTCCTGTGCTGGTTCGTTGTCATATTTTTCCTGGTGTTTCCTTTTGTCAAGTCAAGTCAAGTCAAGTCAAGTCTGTTTTCCCCCACGGGGTTGTTTTTGTTGTGTTTTTGTTTTTATTTTTATTGCTTAATAAATGCCCTTCTAACCTGCATTTGAGTCCTCGTCCTCCTTCCATACCTGACAGAACGAACCAGCCAAATGAGGACTCAGCGGAAGAAGGACTTGTGTCATCCACCAACTTCCACCCTCTCCAGCCCTCTTTATGACAACATTCTCCAGTTCAAAGCTTTGAGCTCCCTCCGTCAACGGGGGAATGACTTGAGGAGGTTTGCACAGGAATTCCACAGTGTTGCAGAGGGACTGGGATTTAATGACGCGGCTCTCAAGGACCTATTTAATTATGCCCTTGACGAGCCCCTCAACTGGTGGAGGATGAGAGGGCTGGACCACCTGACCTTTGAGGCTTTTGTGGAGTTTCTTGTTTGCCCAGGAAAGAATGCTGCAGTCTCCCCAGAGGCGGTCGTTAATGCTGCTATTTCCTCAGAGGCAGCTATCTCCACACCAGTGCCTCACCGACATAAGCGGAGGAGGAGAAGGAAGGCTTCCTCTGACTCGGAAATTCTGGTGATCCCAGAGCCCGCTGTAGGCCCGGAGGCCACCCCAGTGCTTGCTGTAGGCCCGGAAACCTCCCCAGAGTCCGCTGCAGGCCCGGAGGCCACCCCAGAGCTGACCGAAGAAACTGCAGCACCCACAGAGGAGGTAGGCACAGTGCCACTGCCTCACCCTCACAAGAGGAGGAAGAGGAGGAGGAAGGCTTCCTCCGTCCCTCATGGCCCGGAGGCCACTCCAGAGCCCGCTCCAGCCCGTGAGTCCGCTCCAGAGCCCGCTCCAGAGCCCGGTCCAACCCGTGAGCCCGCTCCATCCCCAGAGGCCATTCTTGTGCCGCCAAAGCGCCTTGCCCTGCCGGCGCCACCCGAGCGCCTTGCCCTGCCGGCGCCACCCGAGCGCCTTGCCCTGCCGGCGCCACCCGAGCGCCTTGCCCTGCCGGCGCCACCCGAGCGCCTTGCCCTGCCGGCGCCACCCCAGCTGTCTGCCCTGCCGGCGCCACCCGAGCGCCTTGCCCTGCCGGCGCCACCCCAGCTGTCTGCCCTGTCGGCGCCACCCGAGCGCCTTGCCCTGCCGGCGCCACCCCAGCTGTCTGCCCTGTCGGCGCCACTCGAGCGCCTTGCCCTGCCGCCGCCTGCCAAGCTGTCTGCCCTGCCAGCGCCTGCCAAGCTGTCTGCCCTGCTGGAGCCTGCCTGGATGGTCCCTCCAGTACCGCCCTGGTCCTTAGCCAGGACCCCAGACCAGCTGAAGCCCCCCTGGTCTGTCCCGCCGGTCCCGCCCTGGTCTGTCCCGCCGGTCCCGCCCTGGTCTGTCCCGCCGGTCCCGCCCTGGTCTGTCCCGCCGGTCCCGCCCTGGTCTGTCCCGCCGGTCCCGCCCTGGTCTGTCCCGCCGGTCCCGCCCTGGTCTGTCCCGCCGGTCCCGCCCTGGTCTGTCCCGCCGGTCCCGCCCTGGTCTGTCCCGCCGGTCCCGCCCTGGTCTGTCCCGCCGGTCCCGCCCTGGTCTGTCCCTCCAGCTCCTCCCTGGCCCTCAGCTGGGACCCCAGACCTGCCTGAGCCTCCCTGGCTCAACCCTCCCGTCCCTCCCTGGTTTCCTTAAGACATTCTGTTTTTGTTTTGCTGGCTGACTTGGCTCCCCTCCCTCCCCTCTTTGTCTTTGTATTCTGATGTTCTGTCATGTTGTCTTGTTGGTGTTTTTTGTCTTGTGTCGTGTATGTTGTCATGTTTGTCTTGTGTCCCTCGTAGGGACGCCAGGTGGCGTCCCTTTAGAGGGGGGGTAGTGTCAGGGTTCTGTCACTTCAGTCTTGTTTATTTCTTGGTTTTGTGACAGAGCTCTGACACTCCCGTTCTTGTCGGGTTTTTGTGTGAGCGTACGGTCTCGAGGGTTCTCGGGGCTGTGCGCTCTCTTGTCTGCGTGCCTTGTTTCATGTTGGGAGCGTGGCGTTCGGATCCCGGCACTCGTGTCTAGTTTGGTTTCGGTTTCGTGTCGGGATTCGGACACTCGCGCTCCCAGTCCTGTCTTTATTGTGAGCGCACGGTTTGTGTGTATGTTCACTTGCCGTGCGCTCTTGTCTCATGTTTTGTGTAGCACGCGGTGATTTCCACCTGCCGCATGCTTTCATGTTGTGGTGTTGTCTTGTGCAGCACGCAGTCGGTGTTTCACGGGCTGCGTGCTCTCATGTTGTCTTGTTTTGTGTGAACACGTGGCTTATGAGTTTTCATAGTCACGTGTTCATGTCTCGTCTTGTGTAAGCACATGGCTTGTGATTTGTCTTCATTGGCCATGTGCTTGTGTCTTTGTTTTGTTTTGGTGTGAGCACATGGCTTGTCATGTGTTTCTTTGTGCCATGTGCTCTCACGGCTATTGTCTTGACCCCGCCCACCTTGTTACCTCATTATTGGTTGATTTGCCCCACCTGTCCTCCCTTGTTACCTGCCTTGTTTGCTCTCCTATTTATTCTCCTTGTGTTTGCAGTCCTGTGCTGGTTCGTTGTCATATTTTTCCTGGTGTTTCCTTTTGTCAAGTCAAGTCAAGTCTGTTTTCCCCCACGGGGTTGTTTTTGTTGTGTTTTTGTTTTTATTATTGCTTAATAAATGCCCTTCTAACCTGCATTTGAGTCCTCGTCCTCCTTCCATACCTGACACAATTAAATGTGCTGTCTGTCTTGGCCCTCTTGTAAAAGATATTTTAAATCTCAAGAGTTTTATTTCCTGGTTAAATAAAGGTTTAATAATAATAATAATAATTTCAGTTTATTTCATCTTATTTCATATAAACACTATTTCATATGCTTTCTTTAATACGGTTTCATAGAAACAACAGCGCTTCTAATTTATTAATCTTGTTTGTATTGTTTCATTTACAGACACGTGCCGGAATGCGGATATCATCGTGTCAAAGTTCATACGTTCAATCATCAAATTCCCACCGCCTGTTATAAACATTCCCACACCATTTCACATCCAATACAATCGACAGATTGGCCACCACACCTGTATAAACACCCCCAACACCATTCCACTTCCATAACATAAAAACATATGACACTCATAAACACAGTCCAGAAACAGATGGACAAACACAAACAACATTACATTCATCCTAATATCCGGAGGTCATAGGTCAATGACATCGGGGTCAAAGGTTGTGTTGACACAGTCCGGAAACGGAAGGACAAAAGGTCACACCTGTCAAGTCATCAATCAAAGGGGTCATAAATCACTTTTTGACACATGCCCCAGGGTACTAACTACTCTTGTATTCTAAACTACTATGAATGCTGAGGGAAGTTTTTGATTAAAATCATCACAGGGAAAAGGAAATAATCCAGTTAAAGAAATGTGTTTCCTTGTTAATACAAAAGTATAATTAATAACATAAACAGATTTAAAAAATGGCACTGATTATCAGCCAAACTGGCATTGTGAATGGTTGGTATCAATATCAGCCATGAGTGTCAAGATCAGTCCATCCATACCTAGTGAGATATTGTATTGTGAGTTTGCAGGTAACACCCAGCCCTACAGTATTCTGGCCTAATATTTATATAAGCACCCACAGACCTCCTCCACCACATCCCAAAGCATGGGCAAACTAGACCAACATTTTCTCAAGTTCTTAAGTATTTTTGTAGTTGTATGTAGCATGATCTTCAAATCTGAATTTATATTCTTTCCCTTCTCTCAACAGGTCCCCTAGTCCCTTCATTTACTTTAAAACTTCAGCTTCGTTACAAAGCAAAAACAAAGGCACTTTTTAGAGCCACGTTTGTCTAGTTAATTGTTGTCAGTCCATCTGGTTCTCTGTTGTTCTTGCTCTCTGTTGTTCTTGCTCTTTTGCTCTTCCCCCCTATCCCTTTAGTGTTGTCTTGTTTGTCCTTGTTCATCATGAGTGACAATTCCAATTTCGAACAGGTCCTTAATGAGCTTGATGAGCTTGTTGAACATTCTAAATTAAATTATGAACTCCAGACCTTGGAAGATTTCATCAATAAGATGCCGGGAGAACAGGAGGCAGCACCATCCACTAGCCATCAACCAGTCCAGAAGACTCCACCATCCACCAGCCATCAACCTGTCAGGTGGCTGAAGAGAGACAGTGATGGAAATGTTGTCTATGACAGACCAAGATCATCCCGAAACCAAACAGGTCAGTTTTCTTTTTTCAGTCATATTACTTAAAGGAGAACTCCTGTGATTTTTTTTTTTTTTTTTTTTTTTCCACATATATCTAAAACAGAGATATAGATTGTTTTACCAATTGGGATTGAATACATGAATCAGTAACGTGTCTGGTATGAGATTTTTATTACATACTCATCCAAAGTGGTATAGACAACGAAATTGGGCCAACAGAAGTTTGTATCATTGTGTGGAATAAAATGAGCTTGTCAAAATCTATGGAATTGTAATGCTTTAAAGGTTGAGGGTTTTATTTTCTGCTACAGCTACTAGTCACAGCTACAGTCGTAAGACTGGTGCTCATACTAGGATGTTGGACAGCAGCATTGAGATGACCAACTACTGTCCTCCTGACACTGTTGGTATGTTCTTTATTTTGTCTCTATTAGTTCATTATGTTTATAGATTCTAATAATTAGAATGTAAATTACATGTTTTTGCGTCAGAATAGCCGACAACATCCATGTTGCACACTTTGATAGTGTAGAAAATTATTATTATTATTATGTACTATTATGTACTTTCCTTGAAGAGCTAAACCACTCTCAGGGTGATGACTTGGATGATGAGGAAACGGCACCAGCACCACCATGAGCTTCCTCAGACTGGTCTACTTGAAAAAGTCTCCTCTCAGAGATGTGGGAGAAAGAGAGACCCTGTCTGGTGAATACCATGGTGGCACAACAAAATGCGACAACTCAGATCTGCCAACAATGTGGCAACAGTCCAGCTGCTGTCCGTTGTCGTGACTGCCGACCACAACCATTCTTCTGTGCTGATTGTGATGTCAGTATACACCGAAACCACGTGTTCCACAACAGGGATGCAACAATAGCTGGATTCTTTCAGCCATTGCCTCCAACAACCTGTGTCGTGGAGAGGGCTCTTTCCGAATGTGGTAAGCTGTATTTCTTTTTTTTTTCTTTTTTTGAGTGTCCCATTTAGGGCTGCACAATTATTGCAATCGTAATTGCAAATATGATCCAATGCAACTGCCTAATGGTAAAATCTGCAAATAATCATGAATAGGTGACATTTGACTTTTATATTCATGTCATCCTCCTTGACTGTGCAACTTCTGGTTGGTGGGTGTGTGTAGTGCGTGAAGGGTACAAAAATTCTGATTGGTGAACTTCAGTCGGTCAGTGGGTGTTTTGTCTTCTTGTACACTGGCTGTGCTTACCTATCAGAGGTGGCACAAATTAAAGAGACATTTGGAATATTGAACTGAATCAAATCATTCACATTAAAAAATCATATTGGAAATGGTAATCGCTTTATCTGTCAGAAAAAGTGCAATTATATATTGTGCAGCCCTAGTCCCATTCTCAGTTTATTTAAAGGGGGGGTTGCATGCGATTTCACTTTTTTAACTTTAGTTAGTGTGTAATGTTGCTGCTTGAGCATAAACAGTATCTGCAAAGTAACAGCGCTGAAAGTTCAATGCACACGGAGATATTGTCTTTTAAAGTTATGGCATTTTATTGCCCACAAAAACGGGTGGTTTGGACTACAACAAGCTTCTTCCCGGGTTGGTGACATCATAAACCCTTGCTATTAACATAAACACTGCCCCCGGGAACACGCAACAAAGTGGGCGAGGCCATGTGGCGCAGCATAATGAAAGCGGAAGAGTTGTTTACACCGAACGCGAGCTGTGCGACGCGACGCGTCAAAAGATATAGAACCCATTATTATCTGTGATATTTTCTACACTGGATGCGGTGCTGAAGACAGCTTCCTGAATCTACACGAGTTTAATGCTGGATTTACAAATACTTTTACTGAAAGATGAAGCAGTTCCCACTTTAAAAGCAGAAGCTGCTGTTTATCAGCCCCAAACTGTAAGTACGTTTTATTGTTTGTCTTTTAAACGTAATGTTATAGTTCTGTTGCTATTTTAATGCATCTAGGACGTATACAAAGAGCAACTCGTTTTTGCTAGCCAGTTAGCTAAATTCTAGTGCAACAAACACCAACAAACTTCTATGTTCATAGACAATTAGTTGTTCATGCTATAAATTAAACGCTACCTTTACAAAAATGCGACTACTCAGGCATGTATTTACTACAGGAAAGCTTTAATCAGGATAAAACTGTATATTGAAAGCTAACAAACAGTAGTGACAGCTTATCTAAACACTTTGACACAAATACTAAATGAAATACCATTCATAAACATCCTTCAAAAGCCGCGATTGCAGAGGTTCTACTTTTTCCTCTTCATCTGGGTCTGATTCGGCTCAATTTGATACAGCAATGTAGGCGCTATTTACTTTCCACCTAAGCGCGTCACTACGAATGGTAAGGGCGTTTCCGGACGCTTCAGCGAATCACGACAGACTGGGCCAGTAACCAACCTGCTGACCAATCTGAGCACATTGCGTATGTCGGAGGGAGTGGCTTCATAGAAGCAGGAAGTCAAACGAGCCGTTCATATGACAGTGGAAACAGAGGTGTAGAATTAAGATAAAATATATGAAAAATACAGCATTTAAAAAAAAACGAAGCATTAAGACATATTAAACTGTGCCCCCAAAACACAATCAAGCCTAGAAAAAAAAACATGTAACCCCCCTTTAAATAACTTTACAGTATAATAGGCTTCACAGGAATATTTTGAGTACTTTCTCTGAAACACACTTAATGACCTTTTATCTTTAAAGCTTTTCAAATCATTGATTTAAAAAAAAAAAAAAAAAAAAAAATCACTACAGAATACTTCCCAGTTAGTACATAGGATGATGCATGTCTTTTAATCCCTGCATATGATGTGTCTTTCAGTGTGTATTGTGCCGTTGGAGATGCCCGAGAAAATATGTAGTTGTTCTCCAGGATCGTTGAGTGTCAACCCAGGAAAAGTTGTTGCTGTGGTTACAATGAATGGTAAGAATAAAATGAACTTAAGGGAACATTCCCAATCAAGTGGCTGTAGTGTCCATATCACACTGGGTTGGACTTTAACCTGATTCCACCCCATAAGGCTCTCCCACTCGCTTCCTGCCACTTTTCATTGTCCTATTTGAATAAAAAAACAAGGCTGTGCTATTGGCTTTGTAAATGTGTCCTGATCTATTTCTATTCAAATGTTCCCTATAGTGGTCTGAGCTGGGCAGGATTTTCAGTCCTGCACCCCCCCGTTCCCACAATATTCTGTCCCTTTCCGCAATAATGTGACGGTTTAGTCCCGCTCCCGCCCGCATGTATAACCTTATGTGCATATTCCACCTGTGAAAGACTGCAGGATAGGCAGGAGGGATGTTCAGTTTTGTGTTCTGTCTCACGAGAGAGGCACTTGACAACTGGGTGATAGTAACGTAGGCTACTATTCTTTAGAAATTCACAAATATCTGAAGTAGCTCAGTGGTGTCCTCTTCTTCTGTCATGCTTTCAATTTAAAGTTTCAACAACGGAGCAGCAGGAAAGAATTGAAACCACGTAAACAACACTGTCAGTTAGGCTGCTTAAACCCCTTTTTTATCTTTTTTTTTTATTGCTGCCTAATAGATCATCTACCTGAACTATAATTACATACACTACTTTCTCATTTGTATATGTTGTTTTAAACACGTTTCATTTGCAGAAGTGCAGTGAATCATCTGTTCCTCCCGCACCAGCAAACACACCTGTCTCATCTCGGCCAGTCCCGCATAGAGCTTTCAAAACCTGTCCCGCGCTGCAGTCTTTTGACATGTGGGAGGGGCCTCTAGTTCCCAATGCATTTGTTGTGCATAATCCAATGTGTTCTTGATTTTTCCAGGACGATATGATCTCAGTATGCCTGAGATGAAATGCGAGGCATGCAAAGCCATGCAAAGCCACACCGCTGGAGTGGATGACCTGGTCCGGAATGACTACTGGCCTGCTACCCTTCACTTTTCCACGGTGTACGCTACAGATGTGTTTTGTTCATATGAAGAGTTGAAGATGGCAGCACCAGGACTGTCCTGCCAAGCATTTTTAAGAATGCTTGATCAACGAACTGTCCGATTTGGCCGTGTGAGTATTGTAGTACTAGTATTGACGTGTATCGCAGAATGACTATGGTGACATTATCAGCACATTGATTATTATAATTGGAGCATGTTGATGATATCAAAACATAGTGATTCAGCTGTACTCGATACATCTATAGAACATCATCTAAGATTCAAAGTCTTTGTGTAAAAATTACCGCTCAGTAAAAAATCTAAATTCGCACAATTTATCAACTCAATCACTCAAAACATTAGACCTGTGTATAAGATCAAGTAGTGATGTCCATTCTAGTCATGCAGTTTGCATTCAGAAAAAAAAAAGGTCCATAAAGACATGGTTGGTTAAGTTTGCTGTGGGAGTTGAGTTTGCTGTGGAATTTGCCTTTTTTTTTTTTTTTTTTGGAGACTTTGGTCGTGATGTTTTCCAAAAGATTTCCAATGATGCACTGGGCTGCCTGTGATGAGCAGCTGCCTGTGGAGGCTCGATGCTGGAGGATTTGGTGTCACCTTTGACCTTATTAACTTTAGTTAACTTTACTGTGAATTATGTTGACATGTTTTACTGTTCTGAAACAGACTGGGAAAATCACAGCAGACAGCTTCAGAAAAAGGTTTTTGGAGTGGGAGGCTGTTAGATTTGAGGTGGATAAGATCTGCAGGGAGGAGCATTTTGTCTGTCCTGCGTGCACCCCAGACATGCTTGCTGTTTCTGTGGATGGAAATCGCAAGCACTACCGCTTTAAGAATGCAGCAAGGTACTTACAAAATGTGTGTAATTTGTAGTGTTGTTAAAGTAACCTTTGCTGTGTCATATTGAAGGTCAATGTGTACCTTTCTTTCATTTAGATCTGAAGAACAAGCCTTATTTGATGGCATCTTCATTGCAAAAGATGATGAAGTAGAGAGATTTGTGGATTACATTCATTCTACCACCAACCATGTAAACTTGTTGTATAATATTTCTAAAAACACCATCAATAACATCTTACAGTTGACATTGTTTGGGTGAGTCCTGACTATTTATATTAACCTTTTTCCATGTTGTAGGTCTCTGGAAGAGGTGTCTGTGGAGGGGAGTGGTCAGCTGCCAGGGAAACGTCTCAGAGATCAAGTAAAATTGATGAGGAGGGACTTGAGCTTGCAGTCTGTCGACATGGAGTTTTTCTTGGCGCTCTCAACATGTTCAGGGGAGAAATCTGTGCTTATCCCCTCTACCTGCAGAACAAGCTGGCAAATAAGCCAATAAGCTTTTTTGCCATGGATGTAACCTGCAAGTACTGGCCCTACCTCAACAAAGTGGCAAAAAGCTGCCCGGAGCTCCAGCACCTACTTAGCATGAAACCATTTCTCTCAGTGTTTCATGCCAAAGCCCATGATTTTAAATGTGAGGTAAGAAAACATTACCATGTCATTGACTGTCCCTAAACACCTGCAAAGGTATGTTGGCAGCTTTTAAGTATTTTCTTTAATAGGTTAAATGGAGTGGAGCTTACCAGCAAGGGGCCGGATTGACACTCGGGGAGGAGGTTGAGCAGTGTAACGCCTTCCTCTCTAGGATTGCTGTGACCACGAAGCACATGTCCAAAGCAGGTAAGGTAACCACACACTGGACTACTTAGATTGAAAGTGTTACAAGAAAATTGTAGCCAGTGAGGGACATGTGGTAAAACACAGATTAGTGTTTTTTTTTTTTTTTGCAGGACGTACAGACATGCTTACACTGATGGCCATGCGCTGGAATCAGCAAAAGTTTAAGAACTTGGCTACTTCACTTGCCTGCCGATATCAGAAGGTAGAGATGAGTATTGTTATTTTCTTATATTGTAAATACCTTCTATTGTATATTTTTGTAGGTATAACATTTTTCTTCTTTCATTTCCTTTTTTTGTTATTTAAAGCCACAAAACGCCTGGAGAGCCAACTTCAGGACCTGGAAAGCATGAGAATCCAGCTGGCATTGACACAGGTTGAAGTTGAGGGCTTGGTCACTGATATTAAGGAGTGGGCAGAAGGTGAGAGTTATACTATTACTTTAATGTCTCAGTTCTGCAGAAAAATGGGAGACATGCTTCTGCAAGTAATTACTGTTTTAAAATGAAATCATACATACAATGTTTTCTTGGTCATGTACTTATGCAATTAAAATGCCAAATTGTAGTATGTAGTGCATGCACACTGGAAATCATGCCGAAACAAAGTGCCCTGAAAGTACCTGAATGGTTCAGTCCAAAAGTTGGAACATTGGACATTTCTCGCAGTTTGCGGATCCTATCTTGGCTACGTTGTCATTTTCTTTGGTACCCTGTTACATACTTCCTATACACGCTAAGAAATATGAAATGATTATTGAGACTCACCTGTCCTTCCTCCAGGAGCTTTTCTTTTATAAAGAAAAAAAAGGAAGCAAAGAGGGATAATCCTTATGACATCCGTGTGGCATTCTGTTACATTGAGACTTAGCTCATTTCAGTTACTATCATGAAAATGTAAGCAAAATGTTTGCATTTCTTTTCTTCTCAGCAACAACATCCCAAAAGAATGCCGATCTTGACGCGGTGACCAGTAGAATGGAGGTGCTGGTGGCCAGCATTAAAAGAAGGTCCCAGCGCCTTTACAAAGACCCCGATGGCAGCAAAGGTCGGGCCCGGATTCGGCGCAAAATCAGAGAGGAGAAGGCCATTCTTAGCTCTGTTGTTGAAAAATACAACAGTATGGTTCCAGATACAGAAAGAATCGCCTTTGACATCATTCTCTCTGACGAGACAGTTTGGCCATGGCAACTTACACATTGTGGTATGTACACAAATCTGTTGACAATTTTGTTTTATTCACATAGTAGCACAAAACCAATTATGCCTTATCACAGATTATTTCAGAAATTCTTTGAAAAATACTTACAATTTACTTATTTTCCACAACTGTATCCCAAACGCTGTAGATTTGAAAACCAAGAGGAAGGCGTTTGATGTTGTGATGGCAATAAGGAGACTTGAGGAGGAGAAGAAGATTGTTCTTTCTGAGATGGCAAAGCATTAGAAATCTCTCCACTCGTGCAGACACACTCAAGAAGATGTCATGCCAGCTTTCCAGTGAGGCATTGAAAAGTACGTATTTAAGTAATGTGTTGTAATACTATACTGTACATTGTAATTTTTTTTTTTCTGATAATTTTTTGTTTTACTCCCATAAGGTGAGCTGTGGGCTCTAAACGAAGAAGGGATCAAGGGTTTCCTCAGCTTAACTTTGAGAAAAAAGCAAGAAGTCTCCAGAATGATGAAGCATGCAAGATACTGTTATGCTCAAGTTTTGACTGGAACAAGTATGGACTTCCAGAATGATTGGGATGGATACGACAGTGATTCTGAATTGTCAGACGACGTATGAGGATCTCTCAAAGTGAGAAATGAGCATTAACTCACTTTTGTTTTGATTCCTTATATTTGTCAGTGTTTCCTTTTTTAGTTTTTTAGGTTTTTTAACTTAATTTAAATTTGCAAGACCAGGCTTAAATGAACTGACAACATAAGTTATACGACTTACGGTTCTCAAGAACGTACACACACAATCTCAACTGGCTTATCACCCGTACAGCATCTTTTTCCTTTCTCCCTTTTTCTGCTGAGTGACGCGCATGCCCGCTTTCATACATTCATATATTTCTGATATACAAATCTTTGTAATGTAAACAGTTTAAAAATGTCATTACAAAGTGACAATTATATTTTGGATATAAATATAAATTTTCTTCAGTGTTCTGCTTTACTCCACCCCATTCTGTCAGGGAAATCTGTAGGGGGGGGCACGTTTGTAAAATGGAGCTTGCCCTCAATATGTTTTCTATGTGTAAATGAAGTTTACTGCTACACACTATATAAGTTTGTAACAAATAAAAAGGAACATTTAAGTGTATTGACTACAAAACGGCTTTCCCATGAGTTATAGCCATGTTTTCAACCATTGTCAGCATACCTGTCAATAAAAAAAGTAATAGTACTTAATAAATTATTAATACAATGATTTTACTGTCATAATCAGCCAGACAGTGTGTCACATACAGTAGGTTCTGACATTAGGCGTTTTTGGCTTGAAATGCTCCAGATCCAGGCCTATGTAACGTTAGATGAGCAACTTTTCTCGTAGTTTTCTCTTCCTTTTCCAATTGGCTGCTTTGTAGTGAGAAATGTGCATTTTATTTTTACAATACTAAAGATATAGATAATATACATTCATTGAACGAAGATTATCTTTCGTTGCTATGGCGGTTGCTATTGACGCAGCTGAAACCACGTAGCTTGCATTACGTACTTCCGCCCGGAAGTATTTTCTTCACTTTAATTATATTTATAACATTTCTCCACAGAAAAAAACAATATGATAAGTCAACAATACGATATGTTCATGTTAATGCTATCACATTTAATAATTTCTCCTTCGATTCTGAGAATTTTTTATTTATTTTTTTTTTTGTAGCTGAAGGTTATGTAAGTGCCTCGTGTTGTGGGCGGAGTTTGCGCGTTCTACTGTTTGGCTAAAATATCTGAAATAAACCAACATTTTAAATTTTTGTTAACACAGATTATCTAAATGCAGTGTAATTACTAGTTTGACTGCACTAGATATTTGATATATTCAGTAGATATATCTTTTTACAACCCTAGTTTACAACCCTAATTTGCAAACCGAAAGAACTACAACTGTAGTGCTCTTTGTATCAAGCTGCATGGTGTGGCTATTGGGAATTGTAGTTTTTATCAAATTTGTATTTTCCTTAGAATTTGAGGTTGTAAATAGTTAGTTAAAAGTATAGTGAGGGGTTTAGGAGTATGGTAAACACATCTATGTAATCAGATTTTAAATATGTAATTGTTAAGTGGGTTTAAATACATTTTAACCATATTTGACAGCGCCCCTAGTTGTTGCCTATACTGTATATACCTCAGAATGATAGCTGAGGTCAAGAGCTCTCTATACCAGTTTATCCCATATATGTAGCCCCTTTTGTTGCTGAATTATAAGCCTTCAAACATGCACCATGGTGAAGTTTCAAAGATCAGTATTTCAAAGTAGGAGCTATATAGAATTTTTATATTAACATATGTTACTCTCCAGGTCAAGACCTTTCCAAAAATGTATTTGGTTTAGCTGTACAACAAAATTTTAATTTTCTCATTTCATGGACATAAGGCTATCTCAGGTCTAGTTTCAGAGAGCACTTTGAGGTGTCAATATATAAAGTGAACATGTTTGTTTGTTTGTTTGTTTCTGAATGTGTAAACAGATTAATTAATGACCCCACAACATGAGGAATACCTTGTCCACACACACACACCCCACCAGGCTAGAAAAACATGTACACACACACACACACACACACACACACACACACACACACACACACACGTTTCTGTGAATTGTGGGGACTTTCCATAGGCATAATGCATTTTATACTGTACAAACCGTATTTTGTATCCCCCTACACTACCCCTAACCCTAAACCTAACCATCACAGGAAACTGTGCACACTTTTACTTTCTCACAAAAACATCATTTAGTATGTTTATTAATCCATTTACATTGTGGGGTCCACTGGCTGGTCCCCACAATGTAATATAAACAAGTACACACACACACACACACACACACACACACACACACACACACACACACACACACACACACACACACACACACACACACACACACACACACACACACATGTTTGTTTTTGTGAATTGTGGGGACTTTCCATAGACTTCAATGCATTTTACACTGAACAAACTGTACATTCTATCCCCCTACCCTGCCCCTACCCCTAAACCTAACCCTCACAGGAAACTGTGCAAACTTTTACTTTTTCACAAAAACTCATTCTATATGATTTATAAACCCATTTACATTGTGGGGACCGCTGGCTGGTCCCCACGATGTAGGTGAACTCAGGTTTATATTACATCATGGGGACATTTGGTCCCCACAATGTAATATAAACAAAAGCACACACACACACACGTGTATTTCTGTTTGGGACACACACATGGCTGATAAGCATAACTATTTATGTTAATGCTGCTATGATGGTACACATACTGTAGGCCCTGTTGCATCCTCTTTATTTATATCTCTGTTTAAAGATTTAGTTTGTATCTGTACAAAAAAGGGCAAATAGTTTTTCCATTAACATTTTCCTCCTTCCAACACCTGTCACTGTGAGAAACTACAAACCCCATTTCCAGAAAAGTTGGGATATTTGTGCACCAGTACCCCTGGCATGGGTGAGCTGCATGTGTGTGAAGGTGTTGACACAGAGGCATATATTAGGATTTTAGAGAGACATATATTGCCATCAAGGCAACGTCTCTTCTCAGGACATCCATGCTTATTTCAGCAGGACAATTCCAGGCCTTATTCTGCACAGGCTACAACAGCGTGGCTTCCCAAACGATTAGAAAGTGTTATAAAAAGGAAAGGTGATGTAACACAATGGTAAACATGCCTCTGTCCCAATTTTTGTTGAGCATGAAATTATAACTTTGTTTATATTTGCAAAATACAATTGTGCTGGTCATTAACTAATTGTTGAGTCATATGTCTTTGTGATTATGGCTTTTTAATTAATTTTAAATTAGTTAATAGTCATGTGCCTCAACAAGTAAAGTCATAACATGATGCTTTTGTAAATCGTTAGCTAATGATTAATTAAATCAGACAACTGGAAGTTGAAATGCATGGCTTTGATCTCTTTTGATCTCTTTAGCCAAGCATTCACATAACGCATCTCATACCAGATCAACTGCACATGACTATCTTTGATTAAAGTTAAGAACAGCAGCTACACTAATTGTTCTCCTTTTGCTTTTCTGTTTTACCTCGGGACACCCGCCCTGAGGTGACTAGAGAGTACATCCGCTTCAGTTTGTATCCAGCCTCTTAAGAAGACCTCAGATGACCATCACCTGTGAAGAGACGTTGCCAGCTCCTGCAAGGACTTCAGGAGACGCAATCATCTAGATCAACATTCACATTGCACAATATCTATATCCTGATTTATTGTTAATGTAATTCATTTTCCAGGAGCTCATTACTTCTACCTTCAGTTAAACTGCTAACAGTGATTGTAATTACCTAAAGTATATTATTTGCTAACTACATTCTTTAAATTGTAATGTTGACATCCATTTTCTGTAAAGCTGCTTTGAAATGATATGTATCGTGAAAAGCGCTATACAAATAAATTTGAATTGAATTGAATTGAATGGCTTTGACCCATTGTGATAATTAACACATTAATTTACATTATTAGTTAATATAATGTTATTTGGGAATTAACACAATGTCATATTTAATTAACAGCAATTCATATATTATTTAATCTATGAATCATATAGAATGTCCGTTAGTTGCTGATGCAGTGATCATTAATAAATGGTTTAGTTCTTGAGTCATACATTAACTCATGATTATCTGTGCATTAGGTATGCATGAATTAATGCATATTAGTGCACCCGTATTGTATTTGTAAGTGTTACCAGTTCATCTTTCCACTTGTCCAGATGGATATGGTCATTACCTTTACTTTGCATGGGCTTGGGTTGTTGCTAAAATGTATATTGCATAACTGATTACTAATATTGTCATGTTGTTTGTATTCAGTGCATTTCAAAGTAATCTGTATGTATGTATGTAATCTGTACAGTAATAAATGATTACTGTATGTAATCAGTATGTAAGTTTCGTACATCTTAATATGGGACCTGCTGTGACCTCTAATGTTCCAAAATGTTGGTAGTTCAGGTTGAATCTGAAAGTTCCCAGTTCTCTCTTATCCTAAGGGTTGATGAGCCAAAGTCAACTCAACAGTCAGATGACAAATCACATTTGTATTTCTGTTTACATATATACAGTTATCAGCAAGTATTTACAGTGACATTATCAGTTGCATACATAACCATGACTATCACAATTCCAGTAACATAAAAGAGAGTAGAATATGAGAGCATATGTAGCAATCGAACTAATTTACAAAATCAGTCAAGACTTTTGTCAAGACTTTAGAAACCTTTTCAAATCATCAAAGTACAAGTCAAAGCAAAAGTGATTACAACTGTGACCTGAGTCTGATTCGAGTCCCCAACTCTGCATCATCATCATCATCATCATCATAATCATCATAATCATCATAGCTGATGTCACGTAGCCAATCCAATTCTTCATCCATTTCCCCTTCCTCCTCTTCCACCAGCCTAGGAGTTGGTTCGAGAATGCCTCTGTATGTGCTACAGTCTGCTGTCTGAGTCTGAGGTCTTGCAGTCTTCTCTTATGTAGACTGATGAGGCCCTTGGACCCCTCCTCTGTTAATCCATTCGTATAGCCTATAAGTCCACACATGAAGAATAATGGAATTACCGTCACATTAAACATTTAATCAGAGAGAGCTTATTTATGTTAAGACGAATCTTCAATACAAAATCAAATTATCAAATCAAAATAATCTTTGAAGGCTATTTATTCTTAGTTTTTGAGCCAATACTGGCATGATTGCTTTTCACTTGAAAATAGTTTGACCTATGAATGTTAAAATGCATAAAGCAAGATAGTTTGACTTACTTGCTGTTTGTGTGCACACTGAAACGGTGGCCATCAGTGACTGAACCTTTTCTGCTGAGTCCTTAAGGTACTGACAGTGCTGCATCATCTCCTTCACAAGGATCTGTTTTTCTTCTGTCAGTCGTGAGACAAGCATTAGTTGGTCAAAGAGCTTCTTCTTGGTGATAATGTCGACACCATCTGAAGGAATGAAAACATTATACATTAATTAGCAAATTTGATGATGATAAATTTTAAATAAATACTAAAAGTTAAATCTTCATACAACACCTGTGTTCTGTTCCTGCCAAGGCCAGATCATGCTCTCTGCAGCTTTGTTGGAGAGTTTCTGCACAACTGAGATTTTGTCCACAAGACCACCATCAGGTTGTTGGTTGTATCTCTGGATCTCTTCTAGCAAGCGTTTCTTTTCTTGGGCAATCTTCTGACTAATCTTCTGACACCTTTTGTTGCGGTCTGTAATAAGAGCAAAAACAATGCTATTACAAAAGAGCTGCCATGGCATTTAATGAACAGAACCAATATATCTTCAATTTGCATTACTTACATTTACTAATACATACCATTCTGTCTGTAAAGGTAGTGTTTCTTCTGACAAATGCTCACAAAGAGTGCTTCGATGGAGATCTGCAAACCATTAGCATCAATCGGACTGGATGCTGCATTTCCTAGATTAAAGATAAGAAGAAAGAAAAATGTTTCAAACACACTCTCTACGAAAAGAGATGTCACAGGAGCATATAATTTGAGGAAAGGCTGTTGGCAGCAAACACTCTGCAAGAGCAAAAGACAATCAGGATGACATTAAAGAATGTTTGGATTGTGAGTAAGTACTTGGAAAACATAATGCATGATTTACTAATGTTGTCCGAAAAAATGCAAATCAATTGAAAAAGAGACACCAACCTTGTTCACAGACAATGTACTTGCCATCATGGAGTTTCACAAACTTGGTTGGAGGAATGTATTTATAAAAGCCATACATGCTGGTTTGCCTATACTGTGCAGAGTGTGGTCTTTATGTACCAACTGATCACACTCTGCACAAAACCACTCTGAGGGCAAACATTCCCCACAACGAATGATGGCTTCTCTCAGGTGACAGTGATTACATGTCATCTGGAAGATGTTCTCAGCTGACAGCAAGTTGTCTATGTTTTGTGGCCTCGCCTGTTGCCAACATTGTTGGACCTCTTTCTGTCTTTGACACCAACTGGACAATGGTGGCTGCTGAGCAAAATCCTGCCCATCAATGCTCTCTGAATCCCGAAGAAGATCCTCAAGCCTTTGCATATTACAATCTTCAAAGAGAGTAAGAGAAAAATACAAATATAACAGAAATCCAGAAATCCAACATTGCAATTCCACTACCACTGACTTCTTTTGTGGCATTTCCATTGCTTTTAATACAGGGACAGTCCAGGGATAGCAGAGAAGGCAGAGGGTGAAAGGATAGTTGGAAATGGGCAATCAAACCCATGACTCTTAAAGGAACATTCCACCGTTTTTAGAAATAGGGCTTATTCAACTTTTTCATACATTTAGATATGTGGGCAAATACATTTTTGTCTCAGTGCATGCATTGTTTTAGTTTGGCAGGGTCGGCGCTAGCTTAGCTTAGCATAATGAATGGAATCCTATGTTGCCAGCTAGCATGTCCCGAGTAAAAGTGATCCCAAAAAAAAAACAAAAAAAAAACAACACCTAATTACTTAATTACTGGCCTGCGTATTCACAATGAATACAAATAGCGATGCAGATTAAGACTAGGCGATTTCCTAGGCAGATATTAACTTGGAACTATATAATGAGGAAGCACTGAGGAAGCACAGGCGAAGCACTGCTACTTGGGCGCAGATATATCATGCAACAGATGAAATCCACAAATATCTCTGCGCCCAAGTAGCAGTGCTTCGCCTGTGCTTCCCCATAATATATATGGTTTAGCTGGTGGAATCAATTGTCTCTTAATGGTGTCAATTAATATAAATGAAAACATGTTCCACCTTCCTACATACTTTTGTGCATCATATTGCAATATATCATTTGTCGCGTTGAAGATTTCAGCTGATTTATTTGAACACACCTTTTTTTTTTACAAAAATCAATAATATAGAAAAAAACAGCATGACAGCATGTTAGGGTGGAAACCATTGAAAGTGTTTAACGTAACGTGGCTCCTCCTTCTCGTCTAAAATAGTCACATCCGCAACCAGGATGGCTGTGCCCGTAACGGGTAACTCGACAACTCATAGCAGGTATTCAACTCACCTGGTGGGAACTGGCAGGCTGGCTCCCATGTCTCCTCCCAGATTTTTCCACTGTATCAGTTAAAAAAAAAAAAAAAAAAAAAAAAAAAAAAATATATATATATATATATATATATATAGTTTCACAGCATAAATATTTTTTTAAAATTGTACGGTCTTGTATTTCATTGTTTTTATACAAACCTATACATATATAGTGCTTGATGCAATGTAACAGATAAACATCAGCCACTCTCATCGACAAAAGTCATAGAAAGTTAACTAGCCAATAGCCGATATCAGTCAACAAGGATGATCTTGGCCGATACTGATGTTCTGCCAATATATTGGTGAATGTCTGCTTCCTACATATAATCACATGGGCAATTATGCATGGTACTGAAAAGAGCAAGTGGCTAAATCCTGTAGGCAATATTTGACACTGCATTTAATCCATCCTATACCAACAGTGTAACCAACAGTGTAATTAATATACAGATGGGTCTCCAAAATTACAATATTGTGCAATATTTCAAGCAATTTTTGTTGTTTTAATCTTGATGATTACAGCTTACAGCTCATGAAAACCATAAATCATCAGCCCAAAATATTAGAATAAAGAGGAATACAGAAATGTTGACCTTTTGAAAATAAATTTACAAATCTGACTTATCAAAAATTGTTAATGCATACACTCTATACTTGGTCTGGTTACTTTTGCACAAATTACTGCATCAGTGTGGTGTGGTATGGAGGCCATCAGTGTATGGCATTGCTGAGGTGTTATGGAATCCCAGGCTGCTTTGATAGTGACCTTGAGGTTGTCTGTAATGTTGGGTTTGGTGTCTATCATTGTCCTCTCTATGGGGTTCAAGTGTGATGAGTTAAGCACAGCAATACCATGCTAAGCAAACCAGTTACTAGCAGTTTTGGCACTGTGGTAGGGGCAGAGGCCTGCTGGTAAAGGAAATCAGCATGTACATAAAGCTTGTCAGCAGATGGAACCATGCTCTAAAATCTCCACGTAGAAGGCTGCATTGACTCTGGACTTAAAACCTAGTGGACATCACAATTCTCTCACCTCTGTTTGTTGGTTGCAAAACTTTGAGACCCACCTGTACATTTAAATTTGTGTGTGCTACAATATACATTCCAACCTTACGTTCCAACCTTTATCCACCACCTATGAGATGGTTAAAAGTGGAAACAGAAAGGACATTTATGAAGGCAATATAAACCAATATAAAGCAGTACTTACCATGCAGAGCAAGGTAACCATTTCACCCTTACTTCTGCTTGCCCCTACAGAAAGACGCAAACATATAATCAGGTTTTGAATATCATCATTTTTGGGGCAAGGCCACTTGGCCTTCAGTTGAACTTAAATGGACTCAAATTACCACTTGCTTAAATGGTCAGTATTTTGTGATATGTGAAATGCCAGATGAGTCACAGACAATGGAGAGATGATCAGAGCCTAATGAAAAATATATTTCTTACCTCATTTATCCTTCTTCCTGTTATGGAGTCATATTTGAAAACTTTTTGCCTACTACATTTCCGGCAACCTTAAATGACAAAAAAAATAAATAAAATAAAATAAGGTAGAGAGAGACGGGGTATAAATCTAAAAGATAAAATGTCTCTTTTTCCTGGGCCTGAGGCTGGGACTCAGCCAGGGCCAAGAACTGATGTTGTGGCTCTGGCTGGGCCTGATGCTGTGGCTCTGGCTGGGCCTGATGCTGTGGCTCTGGCTGGGCCTGAGGCTGGGGCTCTGGCAATGTCGTCGTGGAGTTCCCTACAATATTGTATGTGTATGTTAATTTTCAATATTTCACCATCATAAAAAAAACCCAGTTTAAAACTGTCATGTCTTAAATTACACAAATCCTACCTTCTTTGATCAATACAAAATTGTAGGCCTTTCTCATGGTGGCCACAATTTTTAGGTTATCCTCAGTGGGTGGCAGATGAGTCACCACATCAGCCACCCACTTTCCAGAGGCCTTATCCTTCTTGCCAAAAAATAGAATTGGGACATAGCCCAATGCAATGTAATAAATAAACGCAGACAGCAAACATTAGTTATTCCCACTGCATTGTGTTCCATCCTATTGAAAAAAATTGCATTAAATATCCCAAGCTCGGAGCCCTCCCCCGGACAGCACACCAAATACGCATAATCTTTACTCTGTTTAATCAATGTGTTTAATCAAGTGTGTACTCTATACCAGTGGTTCTCAAAGTGGATTTGCTTTGAATGAGAAAGTTGTGCTTTATCGTTAAGAAATGCTTATCAATGACAATGTAATGATCTAGAATCTACATATAAAATCTTTATTATAAATGCACTAATAAATTAAAACATTAACATTTAACTTTTTTGTGATTATGACTAATCAAGTCAATCTGTTGTGAATCACTTGAATCACTTCACTCAGGTCATGATGAACCGTTCTCCCTGCTGCTTAGCTTGGCTTAAGATAGCTGATGAACGTGGATAAATGTTTGAGTCAGTCCAAATCATTAAGTGGTTCAAAATCCAAAGTTGACTAAAGACCAAGTTAGTACAAACCAGCTAGAAAACACGGAATAGTGAACCCGGACACAACTTCAGAGAATAGAAATGGCATCAAAGTATACAAATGGTAGCAAG
Source organism: Chanodichthys erythropterus (assembly GCF_024489055.1). Taxonomy (NCBI): domain Eukaryota; kingdom Metazoa; phylum Chordata; class Actinopteri; order Cypriniformes; family Xenocyprididae; genus Chanodichthys; species Chanodichthys erythropterus. The sequence goes on along the minus strand of NC_090241.1, from coordinate 14,204,661 downwards.
CAAAAGCTTAATTGTTTTGATTATGAGGGGGTCCTTGGAAATTGTTCTACCACACAAAGGGTCCTTGGCACAAACAGTTTGAGAACCCCTGCTTTATACAACCAATATTCATGTAATGTTGTGCTGGATGCTGGTGGTCTAGTATTTAGCAATCTGGGTTTCTAAAGGGAACACTAAAAGTCCTGACACCCTTCAAAAATAATTATATTGATTGGACACACACAAAACAAAATATCATAACAAAAATACATTTTGACTGGACTCCCTCTTTATGGCCACCTATCCACCTGGTCCAAACACTCTCCTCCCCCCCTTGGTCGGTCTACCTGTCTCTGCCCACGGCAAATGTAGCTTGGGGGACAAACAGAAACACTAATTTGGGAATGCCACCAACGGACATAAAATAGCCAGCCGCTCTACAGAACCTGGTCTCGGTCTTATTCCAGTAGGTATGGTTGAATCCTTTCCACTTTTAACGCGACATTACTATCTCCCCTGTAGTAATTCAAATGCTTTTTTAAGTTGTTAGTTTGAAACAGGACACCTGGAATATGGCCTTGCTTTTAACAACATATATGTTGCACACAGCATGGCTTTCACGCATGTCCTGAGTTATTTTGCCACGTCGTCATGCACTTTCTCTAAAAATAATGCAGCGCAAGACACTATAAGTGTGAGATGCAAGTAGGAGCATGTTATCTACTTACATAATCATGCAAGACTGTCTTTAATAGTGACTATGGGTCTGAATTCTGTGATCTGCCTTTAGCAGAGACAGAGACTTCAGTAACACGCATACTGCAGTACCTGTGTGGTACTAAAGCAAGGTTATATTTACAATGTAGCCGGTTGTATATGTAAACAAATGTACATGAGCAACTGGTCAAAAAGAAAGTCAAGTCATCTTCATTTATATAGCGCTTTTAACAATGTAGATTGCTTCAAAGCGGCTTTACAGTGATTAACGGATAATTTAGGTAACAGAGATTGTTTTCGACTTCATAGCGGTTCTTGAATAAAGATATTTTGGCGGTTCTTGAATAAAGACCGATGGCGTTCACGTGTGCATTCTATTCCATGCATGTCAAGCAAATTACAAATTAATTAAAATAATATGTTACACCAATGCCATCTATGACTACCTCAAATTCATTCACTGACAGATTAAACTTATTTTTGTAAAATGATGCCCTTGCCCTATCACACAATATTAATGAAAGTGAAACAAATCATATTGCTTAATGAAATATGAGCATTTCTACTTACAGCAATATGGGCAGAGTCCACCACTCTTCCCGCATTTCTATTTTTTAGGACCCTTTCCCCCCACTTCCTGTCCAGGGTCATTTTTTTGGCAGCCACTTTGTTTTTTTGGGAGATGGGTGCGAAACAAGAACTGCAGGTTTTGCGGCTCACCTGTGTTGGTAAAAGTATACCAAAGTGAGACATCAGATCCACAGCCACAGATAAGAATTACAAATCAAGATACAGTTTAATTTGGCTGTATACAGGAAAGAGAGGAACACATGAAGCACAATGCAATTCAGAATATGCATCTCTAGACTGACACAGGATTATTATTATTATTATAATCATACAGTGAAAGTGGCAGATGTAGGAGACACCCAGGCTACTCTAATCAATGCTGCCTCTGGCGTTTGGTGCAAAACAAGCAATCAAAATTGGTTTTGTAACACAGTACAGATATCATACAGGGTCATTTAGTGTCCAATTGACCTAATAATGAGAAATGTAGAACATTAAAACCACATATTTGAATATTGGACATAATGCTCTATTCCACTTTCCCTCACCTGGTTAGGTGCTTGGCAGGAAGGGCAAGGCTTGAACTTCCTTTGAGACATTTTGAAATCTACACCACACACACACACACACATTTTCTACAGTGCACTTTAGACAGCGTCAACAAACACAACACAACTTATTGGCATAATCGATCATTTTTCATACATGTCAATGTTATATATTTTCTAATTTACCAATTTTGGAAGCTACTTATATATATGAATCAGTCAATATATGACAGCACTACTTATTACATTATACATATGAATTGTTTTATTTCATATTGAAAAATTGTGGTGCCACACTGTAGTAGTTATGAATTCATTTGTATTGTTAATTATGGATTTATTTTGGTTGTGTATTATATAATTTTGCGTGGATTTTTTACAATTGGGCTGTAAAACAAACCAATCTGGCAACACCGTTCTTCATTCTGAACATTTATAATGTTGGATAATAGTTGTGGGCTAATGTAATACTGAAAATCTTACATTCCCCAATAATTGTACCTTACATGATTATATGCGACAAAAATGAACTTGAATTCAATTAGCTAACTTTGCTAGCCCGCACATGTGGCGCAGAAAGCTATATTTTTATCAGAAATATCATCAGTCATCAGAAATGGCCACCTTACAAATCTAAAGTTTCTAAACACAACTTCTTGTCCTGATTCAACAGTTTTTGATGTGTAATCCATCTCTATTAATTAACGTTAACCCTTCCACTTACCGAGTGTAAAATCGCAACGGACCTTGGGATCGCCCATACGTTGACGTCAGCGTTATTAATTTAGAGGATTTAATAAAACAACAACAACAAAAAAAGATTAATTGAACTCAATCGTAGCATATTATATATATATTTATTAAAATCAACAAACCTCCGATAAAAACGTTATCCAGCATGCTATAATTAAAGCAGTGTCCTACCTATGACAAGAAAACTATTATGCTTACTTGCACGCGCCTTGAAGCTTTGTTAAACTCACCTTTTAATGCCATTTTACCTGCAGTTGAGCGTTGCTTTTGTCAAACTCACCTCTGAATGCCGTCTTACCTGCAGTTGATTGTTGTTAAACTCACCGCTGAATGCGGTTGTACACCGTGTGCGTTGTTAAACTCACCGCTGATTTACGCGCTAAACCTTTATGCAGAGGGCACTTTGATATCAGATTGCAAGGGTTTTTAAACATCAAAAACCAGTTGGAGGGCCAGATAAAAATGATCTGGGAGCCGCCATTTGTCTCGCCCTGGCATAAATCATTTTTTGTAGCCTATTCCTTTTTTATTTTTATTTATTGTAGTGTCGACCCATAAGGCAGACAACGGGTTGCGGTGTGCTGACCCAAGACGTCAAATTTCAACGCTGTTGAGTTCTATAGAAGTCTATCGGACAACCCTGCACGTCGAAAAATAACGCCAAAGGTATACCCAGTGCGTTAAAAAGTGACGCCAGGGTCTCTTGACCATGAGTCAGACATTTGAAAAGTGAAAAGAAAAAACACGAGTCAGATTTTCTTTTATGTACAGTTCCCTTTTCCATTCAGGTTGTTGTCGTTGAACGTTTCGAACTCAACGAACTAAGTTTTCGTTTACCCATAGCCGTTCACATCTACGGATGATGCCTCTATAACGTTACGGCTCGTGTTTTTGTTAAGAGTATTTCCTTAAAGCAACCAGTTGTCATACCTTGACGGTAGTATTTTCTTTTAGTATGTTCAGCTGAGCTACTGTTCTCAGGTTTATAGTACTCACTACTTATTGTGCTCTTTCTGCACTTACTGTAACATTTTTGTTTACTAACTTGTTCATTATTTCTATCTCTGTTCTCTCTCTAAATGCCACGGGTTTGAGAGATTCTGTGAAACGTAAAGCTCTTTTTCTTTTTGGGAAGAAATACAATACAGAATTCTGTTTCTTTCAAGAGTCTCACTCAACTATAAATGACTGAAACTTTTGGAAATCACAGTGGGGAGGTGATGCATGGTTTTCTCATGGATCTGAACGCTCTGCAGGTGTTTTAACGCTAAAGAATAAATTTTCAGGTGATGTTTTACATCACTGTTGTGACCCCTGCGGGCACTTTATCTTTTAGATTCTCCGGGTTAGTAATATTTTCATTATTTTGGTTAACATTTATGGTTACAATTCTTTAAATGAAAACAAAGCTTTGTATGAAACAGTGGAAAACAAAATAGTGTTTTGGCTAAACAAATATCCATCTACTGTGTTTTTGAGGAACCATATAATTTGCTATTAAAAACTTTTATGGAGAAATATGACCTAGTAGATATCTGGAGGCAAAAATATCCAGATAAAAAAAATCTATACTTGGTGTAATACTAATTTTTCCAGACAATCAAGAATAGATTTCTGGCTTATTTCTAAAAATGTTGATTTACATAATATTTCCGTTGACATATTTCCAACTCTTCTTACTGACCACAAAGCCATTTTTCTCAATATGCAGATATCCTCTAATTACAGTTCGGCAAAATCATCTTATTGGAAACTTAATAATTCTTTATTAAAAATAGAATCAGTAAAAATAGAAATTACTCGCCTCATTAAGTTTTTTTTTAAAAAAAAGGCTAATACAGAAATAAAATACTGCATTAATTGGGAACTTTTTAAATTTGAGGCTTCTAAATACTTAAGACATGTTGGTAGTCACCTTGCTAAAATTCATAAAGAACAGGAAGATAGAATTATAACTGAAATTACCTCACTCTTAAACAAAGGATCTAATAATCTCTCAGATATAGATCAAATAAATATGACAGATTTACAAAACCAATTAGACAATATCTATAGAAAAAAGGCTGAAGGAGCCTTTATAAGGTCTAGGAAAAGATGGTTGGAAGAAGGTGAACAGAATACCTCCTATTTTTTCAGACTAGAAAAAAAATCTACATTAAATACTATTCATCAATTACAAATTAATAATAACATATCAAAAGACCCTAAAGAGATTTCAGAGTATTGCTCCACCTTCTACCGTAACCTATGCATCACAATTTGACCCCAAAGCCTCTAATGACTTCTTAAATTCAGTAGGTGAAATTAAAAAAATAAATAATTTAGATAGGGATGTGTGACCAACCTATTAGTTTAGAAGAAATAATAAATTCAATTCATAACTTAAAAAATAATAAATCTCCCGGAACTGACGGTCTGACATCTGAGTTTTATAAATTATTTGCTGAGCAGCTAGCCCCTTTTCTTCTTTTAGTTTATTGTGAAAGTCTGTTCCAACCTCCCATCTATGACTCAAGGATTAATTACCCTTATCCCTAAGCCTAAAAAAGATTTGAATATTATATATAATTGGAGGCCAATTAGTCTTTTGAATAATGATTATAAATTAATTGCTTCTGTATTTGCTAAAAGAATTAAAAATGTCCTAGATTCTATTATAGATGAAACTCAGTCAGGATTCATGAAAAATAGACATCTCAAAGAACATTAGGTTAGTATTAGATATATTAGATTATATTTAATTAATGAAAATAGTTTTATTTTATTCTTGGATTTTCGTAAAGCTTTTGACACTGTGGAACATAGTTTTTTTTATTTTCTTCTCTAAAGGCTTTTGGATTTGGTGAATTTTTTTGTGCAGCAGTTGAAACTCTATAATAATGCAAATTGCTCAATTAAACTTAAACATGGAACTACTTCTAGATTTGAACTAAAAAGAGGTATTAGACAGGGTTGTCCCATATCTCCTTATCTATTCCTGCTTGTAACCCAGTTATTGTCAATCTATGTTAAAAAAAGTAATCTTAAGGGTATTTCAATTGCGGACAGAGAAATTATTATAAGTCAGTTAGCTGATGATACAACCCTTTTTCTAAGAAATAGTGTCCAAATTCCAATTGCAATTAATATTGTTAATAATTTTTCTAGAGCTTCTGGTCTCTATCTTAATATTAATAAATGTGAGCTAATGGCTATCAAAGATTGTGATTTAACCAATATTTATAACATTCCTGTAAAAAATAGTGTAACATACTTAGGAATCATTATTGTTAAAGACCAGTTGGAAAGATGCTCTCTGAATTTTAAACCCATAATTGATAAAACTAAAAGGAAACTCAACTCCTGGCTTCAAAGAGATCTGTCCCTAAAGGGGAGAGTTCTTCTTACAAAGGCTGAAGGAATATCCCGACTAACATATGCCTCTCTATCTCTGTATCTTGATAAACACACTAATACGAATATAGATAAAATGCTCTTTGATTTCCTTTGGAAAAATCGAACACACTATATTAAAAAAACTGTCATTATGAATACATATGAGAATGGTGGCCTTAATTTCTTAGATTTCACCACTATGAACCACACCTTCAAGATTAATTGGATTAAGCATCACCTAAAAAATCCCACTTCTGTCTGGAACTTTATTCCTCATTATGTTTTTTCAAATTTTGGTGGTCTAAATTTAATTTTGATGTGCAATTACAATATAGATAAAATCCCAGCAAAGTTATCTGCCTTTCATAAACAAATGCTCCTTTCTTGGTCATTAATTTATAAACATAATTTTTCTCCTCATCATTATTTAATTTGGAATAATAGAAATATTTTATACAAACACAAATCTCTTTTTTTTTCAGAATTGGTTTGACCATAATATTAAGTTAGTTAGTCAATTATATAACAAAGAAGGAATGCTCTTTTCTTATGATGAATTCCTTTCTTATTATAAAATACCAATTACTCCAAGAGAGTTTTCAATTGTTTTTGGTTCAATTCCCTCAGGTACTCTCATGCTTTTTAGAGGTATTGATAAAAACCTTGCCCCTGAATTAATGTCTTTTGATGTTACAAAATCATATGTTGGTAACATTTGTTTTTCGTTAAATTCCAAAAATAATAATAGAGCTATTCGTACTCTTTTCCAAAGAGAAATTGTTACTGTCCCTTATGTTATGTCTCATTGGATTTCTTTATTAAATGGGAAATTGATTTGCTGGAGGAAAGTGTGGTTATTACCACAGAAATATCATCTTAGAAATAAGATTAAAGAAGTTTCTTATAAGCTTATTCACAGATTTTATCCAGCCAATCATTATTTACAAAAATTTAAAAAAGGAATAAATGTAAATTGTATCTTTTGTAACAAACATGAGGAAACTGCCTTGCACTTATTTTGGCACTGTACATACTCGGTTACACTAAGTGTAAGGTGTAAGGTTCAAAGATTTATCAACGAAAATATTAAATGTTTAAAATCACTTTCACTCTTGTGGGAAAACGTACTCTTTGGCTTTACTGACTATTCTGATCAAGAAGAACAGTGCTTTTACCTAATAAATTTAATTATATTGTTAACCAAATTTCACATTCATAAGTGCAAATTTACCAATAAGAAACCAAACTTTATGATTTTATTGACTGAAATATCTATATATTGACAGTATCAGAGACTCTTTAAACAAGAAAGCTTTAAGAACTTTGAAAGCTTGTGAACTTTATAATACATTTATTTGATTTGTATTGTTTTGAACTTTTATATTTCCCCCTGGCACCCTGTTTTATTTGTTGTAATTTGTTATTTTCCTTTTTTTCTTTTCTTCCTTTTAATATTGCTTTATGACATACTGTATGTTATTGTTCTTTGAATAAAAAATAAATAAATAAATAAAAAATAGACAGTAAAAGAAATGTACACAGCGACCCCATTGGAACTCAATTGAGTCAAGTGAAGCCCATTTTTATCGATTTTTAGCACTTCCGTTTCTGACGCGCAGACTCACACTAAGCTTGATGACGTCCGCGACCTGTCTGACAGATGTAAATCTTCTAGTAGCTGTGCGTGCAAACTGCCATTGTTAATCTTGCAGAGACGGCGAGCTTGAGCGGGGAGTTCTTTGGCGTGAGTGAGCAGGAGTAAGTATTCTGATTAATTAGTTTGTATAGTATTTTAAAATGTAACGCCAGTACGCCATATTAAGATAATCCCCGATTGTCTGCGAGCTTCTCCTCCTGTCTGTACGGTAATTTCTGTACTGTGCGACAGTGAGTCGAGTGGTTATGACAAAATCGTTAGCTTATTTTTACAAAAACTGTTTCTACGGGGCCATTATGTAACATTGAAGGTAATGGAGCCCTTTATACATTGTCGTGTATCTTTGGAAATAAATAATGGACAAATGGAGTCTTTAAACGCCTCAGATGTAAAGTTATTCACTGTCAAAGTGACACCAAAATGAATGGGAGTCAATGGGGATGCTAACGCAAGTGAAGTTCTGCTACAAGATGGCAGCACGCGGCAGACTTCAACTTCCGGTCGACTTCCTTGGGCACTGCTATCAGCAGACGGACTGAATGAAATGCAAATTCACTCTCTGACAACAGGTGGCGCTTAAGGAACAGCAGTGATATAGCGTTTCCATGGTTACCACTATACACACACACACACACACACAGTAGCGCCGCGCTGGAGATGAGAGGAAAAAACATCAAAACTTTTCTGAAAACAGTTCCCTTCAGAGATACATTCATATCAACCCCAATTTAATATTTATATTGTTCTTCCTATATTTCGTGAACAGTGAGCTTGTGCATGGTGCAGTATTTTCTCTGCTGGTGCGTCTGTTCTCTTTGTGTCCGTTTTCAGCGTGTGTCTGTGTTAACGTCCTGTTGACAAGGCTTAGTAAATATTTCCTGAAATTTTGGGAAAATATTACAAAGCAGTTTGTTTGCAAGGCCGGAATAAAGATAGACCAAAATAAAACTAAAAAACCTTTGGATTTATGACCAGTGGACTACTACATATTTTTTATCATGAACTCGCGTACGCACCATAACCTAAACATTTTTAATGAATTATTAAGATTTAAAGTTTGTCTGTAAACTTTACCAAGAAATTGGCTTTATAAAACATTGTTTATCGCATGATTAAGTGGATGTTCATTACATGAGGATTTTGTGTTATTTTTTAAAGACCTAATAAATTAAATATTAGGCTAATGATAACCATACAAAGCTCAACGTACGAGTAAATAGGAAAATAAGGAGTAAATAAGGAAAATAACATTTTTAAAGACCAAGAACAGCTTAGGCCTACTTCAAGATGCTTTTTCAGATTAACGTTAGACGTTGAATTCTTTGAAGCCGATAGAAGTTTTGTTGCTGATGATGTTACTTTTTCATGTTTATAAGTAAAACTGACTTTGAATTTCCACTAGAGAAATGCATTATGCCCTGTATTCCGGTCCATTTTTTGCGTGCGATCTCACGTCTGATGACTCTGCAGCAGTGGCGTAGCAAGTCAGCCCCCGGCCCGTATGCAAAAAAATTTCACGGGCCCCCCTCGGTTTCGCGGTGGGTGGAGGCAGGGGCGATTTCTTCATTAGGGCGATGCACCACCAAAGTGAGAAAAGGACGCATTTTTCAATCACATTCAACCACAGAGTTATGCTAGCTGTCACTGCTAGGCTGTTTGTTCTGCCTGTGGATATAGTCCAATCAGCGTCGAGTCACGCTCTGTGGAGTACCGCCTCTTTTTGGGCATTTCAGTCTGGCGGAGATTTGCCCCGACTGCTCCCATAGACTTCCATTCAAATAACTTTTTTTTCGAACTGCAGGCACTGCAATCGCAATGCTATCTCTATGGGTTCCGGGAGGGCTCGCCTCGCACTAACGTGCTTTCGTCATCATACGTAGCTAACCTTAAATTGTGCAGCGATTGGTGGAAACAAACATACCTCTATTAATATATATATTTTTAAGCTGAAGTGACATTTAATAATTTCCTCAGTGCATAATTTACATTTCACAGACAAATTCTCCATCTGTAAAAGTTAGAAAGTCGAGAAAATATTTCCATTTTGCAGTCAGGCGTGGACGAGCCTTCAGCAAGCACGAGTTCAATCTGAGTAAAAATACATTTTGCTCAAAATATTTGTTGAAAATTTGTTTTTGTTGGCGAACATAGTTATGTCATATGTATCGAACCTACAACTAAGTGTATTTGTACGACAGCAGTGACTGTAAAGTGACTATTCTAGGGTAATCAAAATAATAATAGGCTAATTATTAGTCTGTTCTTTTGTTTTTATTTATTTTCATTTTTAGTTTAGTATTTAATTTCTGCTTCAAAAAACATTTTTTTTTTAGACTGTAAAGGTACAATTTTAGAATGTAGCCTAGGCCTAATGTGATTTGACCCCTTTTTTGCACATAATTTATAGCATATACTACACAGTTATATTCATGTTTGGTTTTATAGCCTTCAATATGAACATTGTTTCTAGGACAATATTGGTCAGGATCTTAAATACATTTTTTTTTATTAAATACAGATTTTTTTTTTAGATCTCAGCCCTATGACATGCTTTAAATACGGAATTTTCCATGTTTTAGATAGATACATAATTATATCACTTGTTAAATGGATATTTAAAACATTTCTAAATTGTTTTGTTTTTTGTTTTTTTTGCGCCCCCCCAAATATTTTTTTGCACCAGCCGCCACTGGGATGTGCGTCTTATGCGAATGAGTCCCAGGACTTTAACCCTTTAACGCGTACGATCACACCGGTGTGATCAGTCTTGGCTGGCGCCAGGAGCTTACAATCACACCGGTGTGATTAGAACGTTCAGTGCATTACGTGATCAACTGCCAAATTCAAATGTGCGTGCGCTCTTTAACTGGCGCTAAACCAGAGACGGACGCGCGCAGCGCTTTTCATATCACATAGGGTGAATTGCCCTAAAGTGGGACACTGCCTAATGTGGGACACCTAAGGTTTAGTGTTTGTAGGCCCCGCATAAATACATGAATGTCAGTGAAACTATGGGTTATCTGAAGCTGTGGTGCCATGTGATCAAAATCAAATAGCCTCTCAAATGTCTAGTCATATATGAGACTGTAGCAATCATCAAAAAGGAAGGACCTTGTGTGAAAGCCACCCAAAGGTCAATGACATAGAGTTTTGACAAACTTGACATTAAGGAGTATAAATTAATTTTAAACAAAAAAATCATGATATCTTTTGGCCCAATGTGCTTATGAAATGTATGTCCATCAAAAAATACTATAACAATGTATGTGTAATCTATATATTTTATATTTTTATCAAATTTCCTACTGTCCCACTTTAGGAAATATGGTTTCAAAAAGTGGGACAGTATGATTGCCTAATGTGGGACAGTACTTTAGTCAGTCAAAAATGTGTGGTGGGGCATGGTTTGTGGGACAAAAATGGTTATTTACAGTGTTTAAGTGTTGTTATGCAATAATAGAATGATTGTGTGTGTTTGTTGTTTAGTGAAATAGAAAACATTAGGCCAAATAAACATTTATGCAGTTCACAGCACTTTTATGAATTTTGACTCAATGTTAAATCCAGCCTAAAGTTTGTTCAAGGCTTTTTTTAATTTATTTTTTGCAGGTTGCAAGATTTTATATTTTGCCTTCAAATAAGCCTAGGCTATATGTTGAAGAGAACAGTGAAGAATTCTGACTGTGCATTTAATTATTTTCTATATATAACATAACATAGCCTATGAAAATAGTTGCCTAATGTCTTTACAATAAATGCATTAAAACTATCATATTGTATTATTTTTCTGATGATGTTCAATTATCAATCAATCCATCCATAACCAAGAAGAGAATTACTAACTTAAGAAGATTTTTACTATTCTGCATGAATCAAATGATTTTGGCCTTTTATAATAGACTTTGGCCTTTTCATAGACCTTTTATTATTATTATTGTCATCATTATTATTATCATTATTATCATTATTCTTATTTTCATCATCAGATTTTGGCCTTTTATCATAGAATTTTCAGTGTCCCACATTAGGGACACAACTGTCCCACATTAGGAAGCACCAGATTTTTTTTAGACGACTTGCACTAAGAACACTAATATGTCTATAATTTCTTTAATGAATGTGTTATCTCCATTTTCTCTTTTGATTTGATTAGGAGACATCCTGGGATTTTTAAAATGGTATTGTGTGTGAATGTAATGTTTTGGCTACAAATTGCAATATGTCACAGAAGTCTGAAATGCAAAAAATGTCCCACATTAGGGCAATTCGCCCTATATGTGTTTTCAACCAAATAATGTTCATTTCAGGTTTCAGACATTTAAATGCACATGAGTACTAACAAAACAATATATTTAGAGTTTGTAAAATACAAAATGATGTCTATAGGAGCGGAAATAATAACCCTTTCCATTATAACTTGACAACACGTTTAATTCATATCAGATATACATTTTGAAAGTAACTTAAAAGCTTACTCTATTCTTCCCCAGTTCACCGGCACACTTTCATGTATTTCGGGAGAAGTGGATAAATTCACGGTTTGTAAATCCAACAGATCCGATTCTCTGCGCGGTGCAAACTAACATGGCGGCGCCCATCGCTCATATGGCTCAACTAACGCTATCGTTATAAAGGTGTTTAAACAGCAAAACACATCCACTTTCACATATTTGGCAATCAGAATATTAGATATTTCATGCTATAGTTAACAAATTTGTGAATATTTCGGATAAAAAAGGAAAAATTAAATGAAAGCAGATCATCATTCATACAGTGCTGCGGTCTGTCACGTAACAAGCAATGACACGTCACCATGGAAACCATAAAGCGATACGTTCTAAATAACGGTCGCCTTTAAAGAACACTCCACTTTTTTTGAAAATAGGCTAATTTTCCAGCTCCCCTAGAGTTAAACAGTTGAGTTTTACCGTTTTCGAATCCATTCAGCCGATCTCCGGTTCTGGTGGTACCACTTTTAGCATAGCTTAGCATAGTTCATTGAATCTGATTAGACCGTTAGCATCGTGCTTAAAAATGACCAAAGAGTTTTGATATTTTTCCTATTTAAAACTTGACTCTTCTGTAGTTAAATCGTGTACTAAGACCGACGGAAAATAAAAAGTTGCGATTTTCTAGGCTGAGATGGCTAGGAACTATACTCTCATTCAGGCGTAATAATCAAGGAACTTTGCTGCCGTTCCATGGCTGCAGCAGTGCAATGATATTACGCAGCGCCCGTGAGCCCCTGCTTGCACAGGGAACGTGCCTTGCAACCATGGAGACGTATGTGAGAGACGCTGCATAATATCATTGCGCCTGCTGCAGCCATGGAACGGCAGCAAAGTTCCTTGATTATTACGCCTGAATGAAATTATAGTTCCTAGCTATATCAGCCTAAAAAAATCACAACTTTTCATTTTCTGTCGGTCTTAGTACACCATTTAACTACAGAAGAGTCAAGTTTTAATTAGGAAAAATATCAAAACTCTTTGGTCACTTTTAAGCGCGATGCTAACGGTCTAATCAGGTCTGCGGACGCCCGAAGTATACTTTGGGGTTAAGCCCGTAATAGCGGGCCCCCAATCCGCCCGGGCCCATATGCACGTGCATACCTTGCATGCCCAGACGCTTCGCCACTGCTCTGCTGGTTGCTAATTGTAACCAAGCGGGACTGAGGCAGAGATCCAAATGCAGCATATTTATTAAAGCAGAGTGGTCGTACAGGCAGGGTCAAAACAGGAACAAACAGGAACAGTAAGGAACAGGCAGAATCGTAGTCAGGGTACAGGCAGTAGATCGAGGCAGGCGGATATCATACACAGAACGCTATACCAGGCAAGGGTCAGGACAGGCAGCAACGGGTCAAGAAACAGGAACAGGCAGCAACGGTAACAGACAGGCAGACAGGAATATAAACGCTCGGAGATGATACACTGGGTAATCAAGACATTCGCGATCGGATGGTGTGAATGAGAGTCCTTTTATAGTCCAGGTAACAAGCTGCAGCTGGGTGTGGTGATTAGTGAGGAGTGTGTGTGCATGGCTGTATGTGGCGACAGGTGATTGGTGTGGAGTGAACATGTGACTGGCAGGGAGGATTGTGGGAAGTGTAGTCCAGGAACTGACAGGAGCAGACTGTGATCATGACATAATGCCCCCCTCCCGGAAGGCGCGTCCTGCCGACGTAAACGGAACAGCTAGGGAGGGGGGGGTGGGTGCATTGGGGACTGGTATGCAGATATGAACAGGGTCCCCAATGCAGGTTCCAGGAACTCGGCCACCATGGAGGGTCAGGTGCCACGGAGAGCCACGACAGGTGGTTCGGGCAGCCACGGCAGGTCAGGTGGTTCAGGCAGCCACGGCAGGTCAGGTGGTTCAGGCAGCCACGGCAGGTCAGGTGGTTCAGGCAGCCACGGCAGGTCAGGTGGTTCAGGCAGCCACGGCAGGTCAGGTGGTTCAGGCAGCCACGGCAGGTCAGGTGGTTCAGGCAGCCACGGCAGGTCAGGTGGTTCAGGCAGCCACGGCAGGTCAGGTGGTTCAGGCAGCCACGGCAGGTCAGGTGGTTCAGGCAGCCACGGCAGGTCAGGTGGTTCAGGCAGCCACGGCAGGTCAGGTGGTTCAGGCAGCCACGGCAGGTCAGGTGGTTCAGGCAGCCACGGCAGGTCAGGTGGTTCAGGCAGCCACGGCAGGTCAGGTGGTTCAGGCAGCCACGGCAGGTCAGGTGGTTCAGGCAGCCACGGCAGGTCAGGTGGTTCAGGCAGCCACGGCAGGTCAGGTGGTTCAGGCAGCCACGGCAGGTCAGGTGGTTCAGGCAGCCACGGCAGGTCAGGTGGTTCAGGCAGCCACGGCAGGTCAGGTGGTTCAGGCAGCCACGGCAGGTCAGGTGGTTCAGGCAGCCACGGCAGGTCAGGTGGTTCAGGCAACCACGGCAGGTCAGGTAGCTTGGGCAGCCACGGCAGGTCAGAGTTCATTAACGGCCAAAATAGTTCAAAGGCCGATGACGGCAGTGGCCGAGCAGGGTCTCCACCCACAAGCTTCCCACCCCTAGGTATACTGCCCCCCCAAAAAAGTTCTTGGGGAAATCCACAGAGGCCCTGGCGGGTTCATGGGCAAGGAGCTCGGGTGGCACTGGCAGGGTAAGGAGCTCGGGTGTTGCTGGCAGAGCAAGGAGTTCGGGTGGCGCCGGCAAGGCAAGAAGCACAGGTGGCGCCGGCAGGGCAAGGAGCACAGGTGGCGCCGGCAGGGCAAGGAGCACAGGTGGCGCCGGCAGGGCAAGGAGCACAGGTGGCGCCGGCAGGGCAAGGAGCACAGGTGGCGCCGGCAGGGCAAGGAGCACAGGTGGCGCCGGCAGGGCAAGGAGCACAGGTTGCGCCGGCAGGGCAAGGAGCACAGGTGGCGCCGGCAGGGGCGGAGCAGGAGAGACCTCTGGAGTGGTCTCCAGGCCCACAGCGGCCTCTTGAAGAGCGTCCGCATCTTGAGGAGAGGAGGATGCCTTTCTCCTCCTCCTCCTCTTCCTCCTTTTCTGAGGCGATGGTTCACTGGTTGGAGCAGGTTCTGGAGCGAACTCAGTGGCTGGAACTTCCCCTGCATCCTTACGCACCGCAGGGGTGGCCATCTTGCCCGTGGGCACTGGCAAAGCAGCCCTTTTGTCCTTCGCGTCCAGGGCGTCTGAGTGCATCGCAACCAGTGAACATGAGTCCATAGTAACCGGCGAACTTGAGAGCGTTGCAATAGACGAACTTGAGAGCGTTGAAACAGACGAAGTTGAGAGCGTTGAAACAGACGAAGTTGAGAGCGTAGCGGGCGCCGGGCTTGAGTGCGAAGCGGGCGCCGGGCTTGAGTGCAAAGCGGGCGCCGGGCTTGAGTGCGAAGCGGGCGCCGGGCTTCAGAGCGAAGCGGCCGGCTGACTTGAGTGCGAAGCGGTCGCCGGGCTTGAGAGTGAAGCGGCCGGCTGATTTGAGTGCGAAGCGGCCGGCTGACTTGAGTGCGAAGTGGCCAACGGGCTTGAGAGCGAAGCGGCCAGCTGACTTGAGTGTGAAGCGGCCGGCTGGCTTGAGAGTTTCGGAATGCCAACTGCTCGTGCTGTAGTCAGTGGAGGATCATTCGTGCTGGATCGCAATCCTCTCCGCTCTCGGGCAGGACCAGCGGAGACGTGACGTGACTCTGGGCGATCAGTGGAGACGTGACGTGACTCTGGGCGATCAGCGGAGACGTGACGTGACTCTGAGCGATCAGCGGAGACGTTGACTGGTGTTGCTGTTATGGGAGCCGCCATCTTGTGAGTGTCCTTTGGCACGGCAGCCATTACATGATTAAGCGAGGTGTCGCATTCCTCCGCGACACCCACAGTAAACAGAGAGCCAACAGTCAATAAAGCATAGTCTATGAAGCTGCTAAGTGACGAACGCGGTCCCTCTCGTCTTAATTTATTCTGGAGAGGCTGGTTGACGCCATCACAAAAAAAAGTCAATCAGTGCACAGTCCGGAAGATCAGAGAGGTAAGCAATGTCTAGATATTCCTGCACATATTCCTCTAACGAACGCGTGCCCTGCGTACTCCATAATAATAGTTGCATAATGTCCATACCGTGCAAATGCTCTCTGGGAAAGCTGCTGGATCGTGGTGGCGCGAAGTCTTCTGTAACGAAGCGGGACTGAGGCAGAGATCCAAATGCAGCATATTTATTAAAGTAGAGTGGTCGTACAGGCAGGGTCAAAACAGGAACAAACAGGAACAGTAAGGAACAGGCAGAATCGTAGTCAGGGTACAGGCAGTAGATCGAGGCAGGCGGATATCATACACAGAACGCTATACCAAGCAAGGGTCAGGACAGGCAGCAACGGGTCAAGAAACAGGAACAGGCAGCAACGGAAACAGGAACAGGCAGCAACGGTAACAGACAGGCAGACAGGAATATAAACGCTCGGAGATGATACACTGGGTAATCAAGACATTCGCGATCGGATGGTGTGAATGAGAGTCCTTTTATAGTCCAGGTAACAAGCTGCAGCTGGGTGTGGTGATTAGTGAGGAGTGTGTGTGCATGGCTGTATGTGGCGACAGGTGATTGGTGTGGAGTGAACATGTGACTGGCAGGGAGGATTGTGGGAAGTGTAGTCCGGGAACTGACAGGAGCAGACTGTGATCATGGCACGTTTTTTTGGTTTGTTTTGTTGTTGTTGTTTTTAAACAGACAGAGTCGGAGAATCATCAACAGTTGGCTCGTTGGTTAAAAATCCTCAAACAGCTTAAAAAAGTAGCATATTAAATTAAATAAATGACATTAAAATTCAAAGTAATCACTTTGGTAATCTAAAATACTTTTTGAAAGTAACTGTAATTTGATTACCATCTATTTAAGATGTAACTGTAACAAAATACAGTTACTCAAATTTTGTATTTTAAATACGTAACGTCGTTACTTGTATTTCGTTACTCCCCAGCCCTGCATAATCTAAATTAGCTGTTTCTCTAGTTTAATTTGATGCTTTGCATTCATGCTAACTTCAAACCCACATGCTATAACAGCTATGTTATGGCTTTTTGGGCTGGGAATAGTTGTAACAGTTCACTAAATATGTTACAACCATCTCCTTATGATGATTCCACTAAATCCAGTTATAAATCAGATAAATTTACAGTAATAAAAGTAATACAATAAAAAAAATTTGTCACTTTAAATTTTTCACTTTATTTAAAACTGATTATTCTTTGTTCTTCAATAACATTCTTGCATTGATTTAGATTGTGTGGATCTTATTTCAGCAAATTACCTCTCATTGTTACATCTATCCCTACCTAGTGTTACAACTCTCCCTAGTAGTGGGGTAGCTTCCCAGACAGCAACATAGTGTGGGCCAGATCTGGCCCACCTCTGGTATATGTGGATTACACACAGACAAGATGTTTGCCAGACATGGGCCGACACTATGTTGCTGTCAGGGTTGAAACAACGGAACTCTTTGTGTTTAAAATTAATTAACTCATATAATATGTGATTGTGTAGTACACGCCCAAGTATGTTATATTTGTAGTAGACAATGTGGTTACCATGTATCAAATTTTGAGAGATCAAGCAAATCAATCACTGAGTTACCAATGCTCAAAAAAAAAAAAAAGGTGTTACTTTTATCCCCGGTCTCCCCCTACTACATAAAACAAAAAAGGAAAATTGCCTAGGCCAGCATATTCGAAAATTTGACTCATCAGTATCCATGAAACAAACACGTTTTAGGCAACCAGATATAAATACATCTTAGCTACACAATTTCAGTTATTTTACAATTAATACAGACAAGTTACCATGATACAACCACCAGACGCTTTACTATAAAAACACTGCTTCACTAACACGTAACACACTTAATGCGACAGCCTGAGCTGCAACCAGTGACAAACAATAATGTTGGGGATAAACAGTTTAGGACCCTTGAAACCAGATATGTTGAATAAAGACCCGGAGTCAAAGTTAAAAAATAATAAATTGAAGAAAAATTTAATGAAGAATAGTTTGCAGTTTCATCAGCAGAAGCCAGCTTCAAGTCTCACAAGGAGTTCGTAGGCCGCTCTGCATACATTCACATTTCCATAAGAATTATACTCTAACAGAGTCCACTAACTACGTCATTACTTCAGGTTGGATGATTCTGATTGGCTAAGGAAAATAGACAAGATTAGAAATTTTCCACACGTGGACAGATAGTAAGAAGCATATCTCCCTTCGTCACGGTGATGACGAGGGGGACCCTAGATTTAGGTACCGGATGTCCTTTTGGGGTCATGATGTGGCGTCTGCTGGTCTCGAGCAGAATGCCAGTTGTCCAGTACAAAGGGACCTGCACAAAACACTTAGCGCACATACACAGATACACATGATTCACAGCTTCTTCAAGGCTGAAGTTGATCTGAGCTCTGCTCTGAGCAGGAAACTTTCCCCAAAACATACTGATAACATGTTCTTTTCTCTCAGTGAGATGTACAGAGGAAAATAGATCCTTTAACATACATTGAAGAAGTCATTCAAATAATTTAACAGAAATATAAATGTTGATTTATAACTTAAAAGATATATATTGAAGCGGCAGTGGATTCCAGAATCCACTCCTTCAATAACAATACAGTGAAATAATTAAGTAATTATGACCAATTATCTAGCCCTCTAAACATGGGGAAAAAAAGCCTACTAAGTAGAGCTGCTTTGTGGTGCAGGAATTTCTTGTGTCAAATGTGCCAATCAAGATATCAAGACTTTGTGAAACGGTCCTGTCCTTAACTAAAATGTTGCTAGTAGCCTAATATTAATGCTAGAAAGCATATACACTCTGCAATTGTGATTTTTAAAAAAAAAAAAGTCTATTCTATTTCATGATTAAAAATTCAATTTATAAGTGATATTGAAACATATTTATGTCCAAATGTGAGAAGATGATCGTTTTAAACACACTCTCTAAGTATAAATGGGTGGCCCTTTTGCAACCTGTTGATGGTTCTGGAAGAGTTTTTCTAGAAACTGTGCTAACCTGAGTGCAGGTGACTTATACATTAGATTTGTCTGTAGAAGGACAACAACAGTAAGAGATAGCATACTTCAGCCAGAGTTGGGCCATAATTCACTCAAATGATAGAATAATTCAAATAAATAGGTAGCCTACATGTAAATGTACTTTGTAAATTTGTAAAATCTGCTCTCGAGATCACAGATTCAGAAAAGTTGTCTTTTTTTCTGAATGCTATTTACTGAAGAGGACTTATTGGTGAAATTAAGAACCACAATAAACACCCTAACATAGACATTATAGTTTAAATAATATCTAAAACGATTCTACAAAAACCATAAAAAAACATCAATTTTACTAGCAAACAGTGTCCTCTTGTGTACATTTGAAGAACATGATAGGAATGTTTAAATTGTGCCTTCAAGCAAAATATAATAATAATAATAATAATAAAAACTTTTTGCACAAAGACAGCTTTAAAACATTTTTTTTTTTTTTTTTTTTTTTTTTTGTATTAGAACAATTTAATGTAGCAGTCTGGTAGCATAATAGGCTAGGCTTTGTTAAGCTAAGTTTCGTTTCTCCGCCTCCCGGTTTAGTTTCATTTTTGCTGAGGCGCAGTTGTGTGTAGTCAGTGATCGGTACTTCCTCGACGTCTCACAATGGCGGAAAATATGTCTTTACTGGGTCTCGAGGATGAGTTGACATGCAGTATCTGTTTATGTCTTTTTGAGAACCCGGTGAGTTTAATCTGTGGACACAGTTTCTGCGCCAGCTGTCTCGAAGCGACATGGAACGACAGGGTATCATCACTGTCCTGCCCTCAGTGCCGAATGGCTTTTAGCTGTAAACCCGAACTCAAGAAGAACACCGTCCTCAGCGCGGTGCTGGATGCCTATAGAATAAAAGCAGGTGTCCCTGAACCCGTTAAAGAACCATTTGAGGTGAAAAAGAAAGATCCAGATGCAATCAAATGTGACAGCTGCATGGAAGCCAAAGCGGTCAAAACTTGTCTGACATGTATGGCGTCTTATTGCGAGGATCATGTCAGGCCTCACCGGGAAAATGCAATTTTCCGGGCGCATCAGCTCTCTGACCCGCTGCCAGACCTGGTGGAGCGTCTCTGTTCCGATCATGGCAAACTGATGGAGTTCTACTGCATTCAGCACCAGAGCTGCATCTGCACCAACTGTCTGCAGTCCGTGCATAAAGGTTGCGAATTCATCACCGCAGATGAGCGGCGCTTTAAACAAAAGGTTGGGCCTATCTTTAAAACTATTTGGAAAGTAAACGGATGCGAAAAAATATTATAGCCTACATAGGCTGAACATGAAATGTGACTTTACAGCGTAATCTATTGTTGCAGACATCTCACCCTGCAAAAACGAATTTCCGGGATATGTCACAACATGTAGGCTATAGCCTATTCTAGTACGTTACCATACCCAGTGTTGGTTAAAGTTACTTTTAAAAGTAATGCAATATTGTGTTACTTACCGTAGTTACTTTTTTATGAAAAGTAATGCGTTACATTTGCGTTACTCTTTCTAACCTGGGCTGGGCTTGCTTGTTTGTTTTTTAATAACAACAAAAAAGTTATTTTTTGGCAAATGTTAAGACCCTTTCACACCAAAAGTTAAATGAATTAGCCTCACGCTGAAAGAAATGCATGTCTGTACAGTAGAGGGCGCAGCTCAAACAAACCTTTCAGCTGTGCTGCCATTCTGGAATAAACAATAGAATACATGAGGAGGAAGTTCACCTCTGTTATTTCTAAATCTAATCTTAAGTAAATTTTTGCTATGGTTGAATTGGATCATTGAAGGTCAGCAGCAAAGACATTGATAAAGTGAGGTTAAACGTATAAAGTATATTTGTATAACTTAATATAGTTAGGCTAATTATTACATGTTTATGTAAAATTCTGAGATTGAATTTCATTGTTTTTATTCTTTTTGAAGAATACTGAATGTTTTAGTGCAGGTGAGATGAGTAAATGCATTTAAATTCAAATTTAGTCTAGAACTACAATAACCATCAGGCAATGCCTGCGTCTCAATGTGCATACTATCTATCCATTCTAAATAGTATGTGACATTAGTAATATTCAACACATTGGGATGCAGGGTATGTTTTGGCACAATTCCAGTTTTTCCGGTGTGTGAGGAGGAAGGTGGGTCTACCTTCTTACAGCCAATCAAATGAGGTTCTCGCTGACTTTCGATTTATCTTATCTGATTGGTTTAATAAACACGCCAGACGCCAATACATTTATCTTCATTTAATTCAGCATCATTCTCTCTGCTGGAATAGTACTTCACACTCACACATACATAAAATAAAAAACAAATTAATGGTGCCCTAGAATAAAAAATGTAATTTACCTTGGCATAGTTGAATAACAAGAGTTCAGTACATGGAAAAGACATATGTTGAGTTTCAAACTCCATTGCTTCCTCCTTCTTATATAAATCTCATTTGTTTAAAAGACCTCGGGAAAACAGGCGAATCTCAACATAACACCGACTGTTACGTAATCATTAATATGTATGACCCCAATATTTGCATATGCCAGCCCATGTTCAAGGCATTAGACAAGCCAGTATTAATGTCTGGATTTGTGCACAGCTGAATCATCAGACTATAGGTAAGCAAGCAAGGACAATAGCGAAAAATGGCAGATGGAGCAATAATAACTGACTTGATCCATGATAACATGATATTTTTAGTGATATTTGTAAATTGTCTTTATAAATGTTTTGTTAGCATGTTGCTAATGTACTGTTAAATGTGGTTAAAGTTACCATTATTTCTTACTGTATTCGCGGAGACAAGAGGCGTCGCTATTTTCATTTTAAACACTTGCAGTCAGTTGCACGTGCATTATTAATATATGAATATTAACTCATTAATATTCATGTATGCTCCGCCTTGGAAACTGAAAATCTCGTAACACCGGTAAATTTAAAGGTGCTAAAGAGGATGTTTTGTTTCATACATTTTTGCAGTATTACTTGAAACTGTCTTTACTAACTGATAAAAGACTATTTATTAGGTGCACTGAAAGGAATATACATCATCTGTGCACAAGGTAGGGCCTTAAAAACATAAGCCAAACGTTTACGCGATTGGCCCTCTGGCTTGTCAATCACTGCCGTGACATTCCTTGTGAGAGACGTGTGCGCATTGGCCCCCTGGCTTGTCAATCACTGCCATGACGTTCCTTGTGAGAGACGAGCGAGGCTGCGCGCTCCAGTAACTTTACACACTCCACAGGTGGCGCATGCAATGTTTTTGTCTGGAGACAGGAGTAACAACTGCAGATTATGAGTTACCTGCAGTGAGTCCGACATAATGAATCCACTAACACAACACAGCGAATGCCGGTGGTAAACACTCGTGTTCCAATACGATTTTTTACGCGTTTTGGGAGGTGTTCCTTCAAGGAGGGGGGTTGTTCTTACACATGCGCGCATTTCAAAAACTCAGTAACAGTCTTTGGTTTCTCAGTCGACGAAAAGATCCTCTTTAGCACCTTTAATGGCCCAATGAAAAACAATGAAAACCAGGACATTTTCATCACTTTATAAAAAACAACCAGGACGGCCAGGACAGGACGTGAAAACAGGACATGTCCTAGGAAAACAGGATGTTTGGTCACCCTAATATAGCCTCAAACTCATTCAGAATCAAATGTAAACATCCAAATAAATACTATACTCACAGGAATCGATGCATGCATGCAGCATGAATGACGAACATCTTGTAAAGATCCATTTGAGGGTTATATTATCTGTGTGAACTTTTATTATGCACTGTATAACTGCACTTATAATTGAGAGCTCGGGAGGGCAGGGAGTGAGAGATTTAAAGGAGCCACGCAGCCTGAATCGGTGCATAGTTAATGATGCCCCAAAATAGGCAGTTAAAAAAATTAATAAAAAAAAATCTATGGGGTATTTTGAGCTGAAACTTCACAGACACATTCAGGGGACACCTTAGACTTATATTACATCTTTTGAAAAGACGTTCTACAGTACCTTTAATTAAATCATAATTAAAACTTAATTAATTAATGTTAATTTGACTGCTCAATACTATGGTATCAGAGCGCTATGCTTTGGCAATGTCAAGCCTTTTTACTATGCCAGTAATAAAACTACTTAAATTTGAATTTGTCAACTGCTGATTGATTTCTGATGCAGAATTTTTCAGATCATGCCTCTGTTCATGGCACAACACTCAATTACATATCAGTCAATATTGATTCTGATTATTTTCGTTGTAATTTATGGAAGACCAGGAGTGCCACTTAAAAATAAAAAGAAGAATCAATTAATTAATTTAATAATTCAAACATAAAAATGTATATAAATGCATAACTTCTTATATGGGTTATAAGTTAATAGGCATATTTAAAGTTGTTTATTTAATTCCTGTTTTTAAATGTAGTTTAATAAAACAATAAATTTTATAAATCTTTTTTGAATGTATAAATAAATAGACAAATTTGAAATGGGATATTTAATTTTTTAAAACGTAGATCAATAAAACAATAAAAAGTACATTAGTAAATCATTTTAAATGCGCATTTAAATCGCTTTTCTTTCTCACATTTACCAATTGCTTTTCTTTGTCGGTTTGCCAAATGCTTTTCTTTATCTATTTGTCAATCGAGTGGTAAAATGCCATTGGACAGTACACACGTGGGAGCAACCAATCAACTTTCCCCTCAATTTGAAGAGCCAATCCTCTCTCACTTGTAACACTCACTGTCATTGGACAGTTAGTATGGTGACCTGCCTCTGCTGAATTATTTTTATCCCGGGTGGGGATAAAAAAATATCCCCCCTGGGTGATGCTACTCCACAAACCACCAACAGAGCATATAAAATACCAAAAATAAAAATCTTTTTTTTAAAACATCGCCAAATAAAACGCTGTCTCTTTACCACCACAACAAACGGCACACTTTTCAGACGTGCATTCCGACTTCGCCTCTGCGCCAGGTGCAAGTCAAACAAGCGCGGAAAAGGTGCAGGTGACAACGAGTGAGCTTCAGTTGAACAACAGTGAACTGCGGTCAGATGATGTTAGTAAAACTCAGAAAAATGAACATGACTGTCCAATCAGCCATTATACTGTGCTTGTGGTGCACACTCAAGAATTGCATGAGCAAATGCGCCGGCGCGCGCTGCATAATTACTTTATTATAGCTATTAAAGCGCAAAAGAAACTACGAGCAATGGCCGTCGGTGTTCTGTTAAGTCATGAAATTATCAAACATGCGATTAAAGCTGCCTCAAAACTGTGCATGCATGTATTTGTTGACATGGTTTTAAAGCTATTGTTATCCGATTTGTTGGCCTTTAAATGTCTTAAAAATGCACATATGTACACCAGGGAAATCAAATTTTTCTCGGCAGAGCATGCCCCTGTACCCACTTGGGTTAAGTTGGTTTTATATTCGCACATTCGGACTTCTGATAAATTCAGACTTTCCAATAAATGTGCAATAAATTAATGTTTGCGAATTTTAAGCAGCGACATGATATTGACAACCAACGATTGTCAACTTACGACATTTTTCACAGTCGATCAAAATAGGCAAGTATGGTTTTAATGGCATATTTACTTGTGAATGTCCACTGAATGTCCAATGTAGTGTGATTAACAAGGCTATTGAATACGGATGTCCGAATGTGCGAATATAAAACCAACTTTACCCAAGTCCCGTACCCCCCTAGTAAACTACATTTTCTGACCTCTGTAATTATGAAACCCTGCGTACAGCACAGCTTATATACGTGTATAAGGAAATGGGACCAAACGCGATTGAATGTAAAGGGTTGTGTCTCGTTATTCTATTAATATCTACCGATTGATTTTGCATACAGCAAAATTGCATTTCATCAGAAATTAAGAATTATTAGTGTCATTGTAGTGCTGCAAATATCTAAGCTATATCTAATAGGCCTACTTCAAATCTCAAAGTTAAATCAGAATTTTTTGTAAAAATGTTTCTGTAACAGCTACCAAAAATAGGATATAGCTCTGCAGCCTCATGGCATGGCAAGTAACGCAGTAACCTCGGTTCCCTTTTGATACTTCACTCGTACTGTGTATGGGGAACGAATTCAACCACGCCGTGCCACGGCAGGGAACAACATAACTTGTTTTGGACACCGGGAGGGGACCAAGAAAACAAGTACGAAGGCAAAGCCGCCGTATCCCTTGTTACACTACAAAGGAAATGATTCCTGTAACGGCGTGAGGCGGAACTCGCAAGAGGCCGCCCAATCACACTGAAAGAACCCGAGCTTACAAGGTCGGGACATCAAGATAATAGAACCTGACAAAAGTGGATGGCGAAGACCAGCCGGCCGCCTCACAGATGTCTTTAATGGAAACTCCGTTGGACCAGGCCCATGAGGAAGCCATTCCCCTAGTGGAATGGGCTCTAACTCTTATGGGGCATTCAGCGCCCAGAGAGGAGTAACACAGGTTAATGGCGTCGACTATCCAACGTGAGAGATGCTGTTTTGAGACCGGAGACCCTTTGGTGCGGCCACCAAAAAAACAAGAGCTGATCCGACTGCCTGAAAGGCTGTGATCGCTCCACATAGGTCCTCAATGCCCTGACGGCAGAGTAACTCTAGCTCTCGTTCATCCGTAGAGGGAGGAAGAGCAGAAAGCGAGATGACCTTCGCTCTAAACGGGGTTGAGAGCACCTTGGGAATGTAGCCATGCCTGGGTTTCAGAACGACCTTAGGGTCATTAGGTCCGAATTCGAGGCATGCAGGGCTCACAGAGAGGGCCTGCAAATCGCCAACACGCTTGAGCGATGCTAGTGCAAGTAGCAGAGTGGTTTTCAGCTCAGGGGCCTGAGGTCAGCTGAACGCAGCGGCTCAAAGGGGTTACCTTTTAGGGCCCTGAGGACCAGAGAAAGGTCCCAAGCGGGAACGGTGAGGGGACGAGGTTGCCTAGAACCCCTTAAAAAACAGACCACAAGGCCGTTTCGACCCACTGATTGGCCAGCAATAGGAGCATGGAACGCTGCGATGACTGCTACGTAAACTTTAAGCGTTGAAGGAGTGCGCCCCATATCCAAAAGCTCTTGGCGGAAAGACAGTATGAAGGATACGTCACTCTCCACAGGGTCTATGTTGCGTGAGGAACACCAATCAACAAAAAACGATAATTTTTGGGCGTAGAGGCGTTTTGTGGACGGGGCTCTCGTCTGAGAAATGGTATTTAGAACGTCCCCGGGGAGGTTAGCCGGCTTCCATCAAGGGACCAGAGGTGCAGAGCCCAGAGCTCTGGCTGTGGGTGCCAGATCGTCCTGTTTGCCTGAGAGAGGAGATCCCGTCTCAGGGGAATCGGCCAAGGGGCTCACGTGGAGAGCTTGAACAGCTCAGAGGACCAAACTTGGCTCCTCCAGAGCGGGGCCACCAGAAGGACTCTGTGTTGGTCTTCTCTGATGCACCTAATGACCTGGGGGATCAGTGAGATCAGAGGAAAAGCATAAAGGAGCGTGCTGGGCCATGCGTGAGCCAGAGCATCGACTTCCTTCGAGAAAAATGTTTGGCAGTGACCGCTGTTATGCTCTTTTAGAGTGGCAATAAGCCGCGGAGAAGCCCTCAAGAAGGCGCGCCGGATGGCGGCAGGAGACACGCTAGGAAGCGGCCGAAAGTGGGAAGCGGGAGGCGACGACTCGAGGACGGCGTTCGGTGGGATTAAAATGTACAACATTTAAACATTGATTTATAAACTTCATTTGAATGCTGTCTGCAACATCGCGCGCAATACAATATAATATGCACTATGTTAATATAATAATTTCTTAATTCCGTTCTTTTTCTTAATTAATATTATTATGGTATTGTCCATTTGTGATAATTCCCGGTTGCGATGGTCACGCAGGTTGTTTACACAACTAACTCGTAGCCATATCGTTCCCTCAACATATGATCTTGAGGCCACGACTTTACATGGCGTGGCCACGACATAAGGATGTCGTTACCTCGACAAAACGATCTTGTGGCCGTTCCAACTAATTAATATCTTGTGGCCATGACACGATTATCACGTTCCCAAGAGTTTATATGTTGTGGCCACGACAAAACTAAATGAACCGAACATGTCCTCTCCCGGTCACCGTACTAACTGTCCAATGACAGGGAGTGTTACAAGTGAGAGAGGATTGGCTCTTCAAATTGATGCGAATGTTGATAGGTTGCTCCCACGTGCGTACTGTCCAATGGCATTTTACCAGTCGATTGACTAAAGGATAAAGAAAAACATTTGGCAAACCGACAAAGAAAAGCAATTGGTAAATAGAGAAAGAAAAGCATTTGCCAAATTCTTTTTAAAAAAGCGATTTAAATGCGCATTTAAAATTATTTACTAATGAACTTTTTATTGTTTTATTGATCTACATTTTAAAAAATGAATTAAATAACCCATTTCAAATTTGTCTATTTATACATTCAAAAAAGATTTTTAAAATGTATTGTTTTATTGTTTTATTAAACTACTTGTAAAAACAGGAATTAAATAAGCAACTTTAAATATGTCTATTAATTTGCCCATATAAAAACTGAATCATATATACATTTTTATGTTTGAATTATTAAATTAAATAATTGATTCTTCTTTTTATTTAAATATATATCAAAATGCAAGTAAATAATTATGTGGGAATCCAATGTTCCCAGCAACTAGGGAACACACAATCAAGTTTATATATTTGTATATAGGGCTATACAGCCATCTAATGGTTATGGTATTAGAGATGATAAATGGTGAAAAAGTTAGAGATAAATATTTAGTAAATAGTTTAATAATATTTTGTAAAATCCTCTTAAATTACAACATGTTAATTATTATTGTTAATTATGTTTATTATATTAAATATTGTTGGTTAAATTATTATTGAACCAGATTTGAGTAAAAAATAAATAAATGTGGAATCGCCCCTGATCTGTAGACAAGTGAAATCATGCATGTATTTTGCATATATTAGTGCAGATACTTGCTGAGGAGGAGGAGGATGTAGAAGGATATATACCCAGAAATTTTCTTTCTTAACACCAGTTCGAAACTCAGTTTGACAAGCGTCTGGTGTGTTTATTAAACCAATCAGATAAGAGTAAATTGAGAGTCAGCGAGAACCTCATTTGATTGGCTACCCACCTTCCTCCTCACAGTTGCAAAACTCAGTGAGTGAGAGAATCGTGCCAAAGCTGTAAGTGCAGCTAAAAGAAAGAATGTCATTTAGACATTTGCACCAGTATTTTGTTTTTTTTACTCATACAGATTGGGTCTACAGTCAATTTACTTACAATCCATTTTTCAGTTCTTTAAACCGATGTTTGCGCTTGCAAATCACTGTTCACAGGCTTGTAATGCTTTTGGCCATATTTCGAGTATGAGGTCTCTGCGGAACAAAAGTGTGCATTTGAATTTGTGGGTGTTATCAAACTGGTGGGTGTTTATAAATCATGCAATGAAAATGATCCCCTTCACCCTACTCCACCCCTAAACCCTACCCACACTCTGACGCGGGCAAATCTGTTTATGGCCTCGCCCACTGATCTGGTAACTCCTATTACTGTCCTGCAGAGACCTGTTCTTGCTTATTTCAGCAAAAAAACAAAGAAGAACACCGACAACAACAACAAAAAAAATCGTGCCAAAAGTGTAAGCATGGAAAAATGGAAGCCTGAGGAATACAGATCATATTTATATTATATTAGCATGAAGCTGCAGTTTCACAATACACAAACTACACTTACGAATAACAGTGAAATGCTGCAAATCATTTTTTTTCTTACTCCTGAAATGCGATTTACACCTTTACAAAACTTCTCTTGCATGCAAATTTAATTTACGCTTGCAATCTTATGTACACTTCCACAAATCTTACCCTGCGTATGCGAATATTTATGACATCATATTACCTTCATAACAAAGACAAAGATATCACTTTCCTCAGCGAGCATTCAAACTAATTTTAGAATGGATAAGGGAGAAAGCCTTTGTTTTTGTTTTTTTTGTTTTTTTATAACTTCTGTGGTCTTCAAGATATGGGAAGTACAATGTACAAAAAAGGGAAGTACAAAGTTGAAGTACAATGAAATTATCTAAAGAATTTCAGGATGTTTTCAATCATTTTAAATTATCAGAATGCATCTATAACAAAGGGTTCTAAAAATTTATAAAAAAGTGCTCCTGTGGCTCAATTTAACCCAGATTAGGGGTACGTTGCACCATCTGGATGTAAACTGACCATGCATCTAAATGAATCTGATTCACACCCATGTGAATTTTAAAAGCTAATTTAATAATCACATTTCCTTTTACAAATAGTTGTATTTCTTTTCTTAAAGCTAACTTAAACAACATAAAATCAACAAAATTAAGTTTAAATTTCAATATTTTTAATATTTTGCATTTCTGAAACAATATGTTGAACACCAAAGTTGTAACCTTCCAAAAACAGACAGTGAGTTTGTTGAATAAAATTAAGTAAAAACTAAATTAGAATTAATTAATTAATTAATTAATTAATTAATTAATTAATGTATGTCACTGAAACTAATAAACATATTAGTCAAAAGGTTCTTGGCATGGTAGCCTTTCTGCAGTGATGAACATTCCATTAGGTACTACAGGTGAAAAGATATATATGATAATAATCTGGTGAAATCGTCTTTTGGTTCTTATCAGAGAAGGATTTGGAGGACTTGTACACTTTCCCTATCAAATAAAAAAATGATAAACCAGTTGCATAATATTACATTGAAATTATACCAGTTTATACTTAAGAAATTTAATTTAACTTCAGTGCCTTATGGTGGGGTAAGTTAAAACGCTGGCTCAGTGTACCCGTCACAGACACGTCAGGCTCTACCGCTCACCAATCACAGCGCACCCAATCACCAGAATACTGATCACCGGCACCTGCACCTCATCAGCACCTCATCCCAGTCTGCATAAAGAGCACTCACACACACCACTCGATGTCCAGTCTTGTTTGCATTAACATTACCTGTATGCTTACCTTAAGGACTCCCCACGATCTACTTACCTGCTACCAAAAATCTCCTTGTGTGTTCTCTCCTCTCCGTGTGAGTGCTCCCTACCTAGCGTCTCCAGTATCTCCAGCGTCTTCAGTATCTCCAGCACTCCCAGCATCAAGGTTCCTGGTACCTGTTAACCACAAAGGACTCTGTTATCATCCATTCATCTCAAGACCACTCTACTGCACTGCTTACTCACCTGCACTTCTGCCACAGCTCATACTGGTTTCCAATAAAGTTCATCTAACTGTTCAAGTCCGTCTCTGTCCCTTCAGTATTGTAACAGACGACCGGACCATAACAGCGCGAGGCCAGTATGAGCTCCCCGGATCCCTTCCAGGAACTTGTCGACGTTTTCCGACGACCACTCACCACCAGCGCACCTCCACCACCACAAGCCAGCACTTCCGCAAACACCGTCCCCTCTTCCTCTCCGTCAGCACATGCCAGTCCCATGGCCAGACCAGCGCCCTACTCAGGATCGGCGGAGGACTGCAGCGGTTTTCCTCCTGCAGTGTGCACTGGTCCTGGAGATGCAGCCGCACCTCTATCGCAGCGATGTATCCAAGGTAGCGTTCATCATCTCCCAATTACAAGGCAAGGTGTTGCAGTGGGCTGAATCCATCTGGTCTCAAAAAGGTCCTGTCATTCAATCGTATGATTCCTTCGTGACCCACTTCCGGGAGGTGTTTGGTAAACCCTCCTACGACTCCTCTTTTGGTGAGAAATTGTGTAATCTCAAACAAGGTTCCATGACTATTAACGACTATGCCTCAGGTGCGGTTGCATCTCGCTGCATACGAGGATTCCATCGGCCTCGAGCGATTCATCAAGCTGTCCATCCGCTTTGCCTCTCGTATGCAGTCATGTATAGAAGAACACCAGGACCAGTCACATTTCCACCATCTCCTCCGCCGACCAGAACCCGTCAGCCCGTGTTGTCAACATTACTGCTGCCGGTATTTCCCTTCCAGTGGTTGCACTCCTCGATTCCGGGTCAGCCGGCAACTTCATCTCCGGCGCCCTCTGCAGGCAGCTCAAACTCAAGACATCACCCTCCGACTGTCTATCAGATCAACTCAATCACAGGAAAACCATTGAGCCGAAGATGTGTGCGCCGATGTGTGGGTCCCATTCAACTATGTGTCAGCATACTCCATCAAGAAAATATCCATCTGCTGGTTCTGGAGGAATCCACCTCTGACGTGGTTCTAGGGCGTCCCTGGTTGGAGCAGCACAACCCTTCCATCTCCTGGAGAACCGGCGAGATCCTAAAGTGGGGCGAAGCCTGTTTCTCAAGCTGTTTCTCTGACCTTCCAGTTCCTCGGGTATCATCCGCTCATGATCTAGCCATCTGTACCACCTCCATCGAGAGTCCAGTTGAAAAACGTTCCACAGAAATCCCAGAGTGCTACGCCCCCTTCAGCGAAATCGTCTGCCTGCAGAAAGCCTCCAAGCTGCCTCCACACCGGCCATGGGACTGTGCCATCAATATGCTTCCGGGTGAGCCAGTGCCAAGGGGTAAGATCTATCCCCTTTCCATCCCGGAGAAGAAGGCCATGGAGGAATACATCAAAGAGGCCCTTGCTCAAGGATACATCCGCCCGTCTACTTCCCCTGCTGCTTCGAGCTTCTTCTTTGTGGCAAAAAAGGACGGAGGCTTGAGGCCCTGCATTGACTACTGCTCCCTTAACAAGATAACCATCAAGTTCCGTTACCCCCTTCCTCTCGTCCCAGCGGCCCTGGAACATCTCCGTGGTGCCACTGTGTTCACGAAGCTGGACCTCCGCAGCACGTACAACCTCATCCGGATAAGCGAGGGGGACAAGTGGAAGACCGCCTTCATCACGCCCACCGGCCACTATGAATATCTTTTTATGCCGTATGGCCAGGTCAACGCCCCCTCCGTATTCCAGGATTTCATACATGAGGTGCTCTGGGAGTTCCTCCACAAGTTCGTGCTAGTTTATATCGATGACATCCTGATATACTCCCGGAGCCTGGCCGAACATCGCCACCACGTTGCAGAGGTCCTCCAATGACTTCGCCAGTTCCATCTCTTCCTCAAGGCCGAAAAGTGCTCCTTTCATCAACCTTCTGTTCACTTCCTCGGATACATCATAGATCACAGTGGCATCCGGATGGAAGAAGGCAAGGTAGACGGCATCAAGACCTGGCCAATCCCTACATCCATAAAAGAACTCCAACGTTTCCTCGGCTTTGCCAATTTCTATCGACGGTTCATCAAGAATTATAGCTCCATAGCCCATCCACTCACCAACCTGCTCCGTAACCAGCCCAAGTCTCTGTCCTGGACTCCAGCTGCCACCAATGCCTTCGAAAGCCTCAAAGAAGCCTTCACCACCACTACCCTCCTCGTCCACCCTAACCCGGACCTCCCTTTCGTCATGGAGGTGGACGCCTCCACCACAGGAGTGGGAGCCGTTTTGTCTCAGCAGCAGGGGACACCAAGTAGACTCCACCCATGCGCCTTCTTCTCCCGCAAGCTAAACCCGGCAGAGGTCAACTACGACATAGGAAACAGGGAACTCCTAGCCGTGAAGTTGGCTCTAGAAGAGTGGAGGCATTGGTTGGAGGGAGCCAAACATCAGTTCCTTGTGCTGACAGACCATAAGAATCTGGAATACTTACGGGCCGCCAAAAGATTAAACCCTAGACAAGCACGCTGGGCCTTATTCTTCTCCCGATTTGACTTCACCATTTCCTATCGTCCTGGATCAAAAAATGTCAAAGCAGACGCTCTCTCTCGATTTCACGCTCCTGAAGAAACCACCGCTGAACCTCAATCCATCCTCCCTAGTTCCATCATCGTGAGTCCCATCTCCTGGACAGAAGAGACCATTCCCTCCTCCAATGCCTCCACTAACCCTCCGCCGGGTTGCCCACCTGGCTTGCTATACATCACCCGAGCACGACGCACTCCACTTATCCACACAGCCCTCTCTTCGCTCGGCACTGGCCATCCGGGGGTCAGTGAGACCCTCTCATTGCTAAGGGAATGCTTCTGGCGGCCGAGTATGGCATCTGATGTCAGAAGGTACGTGCAGGGCTGCAGGGATTGAGCCATTTCCAAGAGCCCTCGCCATCTCCCATCCGGCAAGCTCCATCCTCTGGCCGTTCCTAACCGACCCTGGTCACACCTAGGAGTGGACTTTGTAATGGATCTACCCGCATCAGAAGACTGCACCTGCATTCTAGTAATCATCGACCGTTTCTCCAAGTCATATCGTCTAGTTCCACTTAGAGGGTTACCACCTACGAAGTACGGGACATCTTGGACTCCCGGCGCCGGGGTGGCCAGTTGGAATACTTGGTGGACTGGGAGGGATATGGCCCTGAAGAACGCTCTTGGGTCCCTCAGGAGCGGGCCGTGGAGGGGGGGGTACTGTCACAGACACGTCAGGCTCCACCGCTCACCAATCACAGCGCACCCAGTCACCAGAATACTGATCACCGGCACCTGCACCTCATCAGCACCTCATCACAATCTGCATAAAGAGCACTCACACACACCACTCGATGTCCGGTCTCGTTTGCATTAACATTACCTGTATGCTTACCTTAAGGACTCCCCACGATCTACTTACCTGCTTCCAAGAATCTCCTCGTGTGTTCTATCCATGTGAGTGCTCCCTACCTCCAGCATCTCCAGTATCTCCAGCGTCTTCAGTATCTCCAGCGTTCCCAGCATCAAGGTTCCCGGTACCTGTTAACCACAAAGGACTCTGTTATCATCCATTCATCTCAAGACACCACTCTACTGCACTGCTTACTCACCCGCACTTCTGCCACAGCTCATACTGGTTTCCAATAAAGTTCATCTAACTGTTCAAGTCCATCTCTGTCCCTTCAGTATTGTAACATTACCCCACAGCATTAGGATCCCTTTGCCACATAGCTGCCATTTTGGGAAAAAACAAGCTAACTTAAAAATGAAGGCTATTATTTAGCTAAATGATTTGCATGGTTTTATACGTTGCTTAATCACCAATATGCATCATAAATATTTTTAGACCTGGACAAATTTGCTTTGATGTAACAGCCATTACATCTGTTATGCTAAAGTTTTACTTTGACAAGCCAAAAACGTTCTCCTTTTCACAGTCTAATGGATGGTTTCAAAATATATGGTCACATGACAATAAAAGTGTACGTTTTATCCCACTCTCTCCTATAATATTATGGACATCGGCCTGAAGAATGAATGTTATATCAGATGCAGGTAATGCAAAAGTTTAGTCGATTCCTCTCTCATACCATAATACTCTATATAATAAGCTTCAATGAAGCGACTCGACTTCAATGAAGTGTTCTAAAGTGACATTTTAGAATTAGTAACGGAGGCTTGGTCACAACTGTTAAACTTGAGATTTGATTCTGTGGCATTCCATAGAAGGAAGTAGTTCTGCAAAAAAAAAGGGGTTTCTCATAATTTCATAATACTCTACATAATACAATGAGCTTCATTGAAGCAACTCAAATTCAATGAAGTGTTACTAGTTCTAACATGACATTTTAGAATTAGTAACGGAGGCTTGGTCAGGCTTGTTTCTTATTTACTCACTTGTACAAACTGTTGTGTTCGGCTGTAGCCGTAATCACAGCATGCTGATATACAGCCATATCTCACTAGACGTCCAGCGAGGAGGAGTGAATGTAATATGGACCTAATGGGTGGAGCTATAATATACAACCACACACTAAAGGTGCGTTCACGTGGCCTCGTAATTCCTGAAGTTACAAAATTCTATTCTTGTCAAAAGCGTTCACGTCCTCGTAGAGCTGGTAATTACAGCTTGTAAGCTAGGAGTTTTCTGAAAGCTCCCAGATGTACCACGTGGCCGCTGTACCACCTGACCACTGTAGATTGATTTATTAGGCGTTGATAGTGGTGCCATGGAAATGCATAATTCCCAGTCCAAGGATCAAAAGGACGTGAACAGCTCCGAATATAACGTCACGTGTTGTCATTTCAAGATTCCGGTAAATATGAGGTGACGTGAATGCAGCTTAACCCTATATCCAGAAATCTATCCCTCCACCCCATTAGGCATCCAGAGAGGTGGAGCTGGATGTCATTTGACTCTGCAGTGAGTACCACTTGGAAAATATGAACGCAAATGGTCACACAGAAGGCGCATTCGATTTTTGGGATATTGTATAATCTGCTGGCATCAGGGACCACTATCTATGTGGAAGACTCCTGGATTTTCCAGGGTGAGGTGGGATGTCTGCTTTTGTAAGCCTACTGAACAGTGACGCAGCATAAGCAGTACAATATAAATTCTGTAAAGTTATTTCTAAGTCATGTCACTAATTATGTACAGATGAGGACAAAATTGTTGGTACCCTTGATAAATATGATCAAAGATGACTATAAAATAAATCTGTATTGTTTATCCTTTTGATCTTTAATTCATAAAATTAGCAAAAAATCTAACCTTTCATTGAAGGAAAAGAATTGAAAGTGGGGGGAAAATCACATTATGAAATAAATGTTTTTCTCCAAAACATGTTGGCCACAATTATTGGCACCCTTTTATTCAATACTTTTTGCAACCTCTGTTTGCCAAGATAACAGCTTTGAGTCTTCACCTATAATGATTGATGAGTTTGGAGAACACCTGACAAGAGATCAGTGACCATTCCTTCATGCAGAATCTCTCCAGAGCCTTCAGATTCCCAGCTCCATGTTGGTGCTTCTTCTCTTCAGTTCACTCCACTAATTTTCTTAAGGGTTTTCTTATCTGATAGAATCAGATAAAAGAGGTATTTGATAGAATCCATCATACCATGTATCTGAACAAGATGTCCAGGACCTCCAGCAGAAAAATAGGCCCACAACATTGAAGATCCAGCAGTATATTTAACCATGGACATGGGGTACTTTTTATCCATGTGTGCACCTAACCCATCTGGTGGGTTTGCTGCCAAAAAGCTCTTTTTTTAGTTTCATCTGACCATAGAAGCCGGTCCTCTTTGAAGTTCCAGTCTTGTCTGACAACTGAATATGCTGAAGATTGTTTCTGCATGAGAGCAGAG
This sequence comes from Chanodichthys erythropterus, assembly GCF_024489055.1. NCBI lineage: Eukaryota > Metazoa > Chordata > Actinopteri > Cypriniformes > Xenocyprididae > Chanodichthys > Chanodichthys erythropterus. Next base: position 14,168,419 of record NC_090241.1, on the reverse strand, counting down.
GATTTCTCTTGAAACCCTAGCGAACAACTTGTGGGGATGTAGGTGCTGGTTGATAATTTTGTTTAGGCTTTCTGAGATTCAAGACTCAAAACTCTCTGCAATTCTCCAGCTGTGATCCTTGGAGAGTCTTTGGCCACTCAAACTCCTCACCGTGTGTCAGATAAAATAATTTGAAGATCAAATGGTTAGAGAAAATGTTTTAGGTTGAGTAATTCAGCGCAGAAAAGCAGGTACCTGGATGCCAAAAATGAGACAGACACATATTTTAACGATCTAAACGCAAAGTGTGAAGCGCACGGTGCAGGTGCACTCAGGGCGTGTCCAAATCCACTTTTGCTATTTTAACGACGGAAAAACGGTCCGTGCGCCGGGGCGCATTTTTGAAATGGGTTGTCCCTATTCTCTTAATGAGTAATGGGCGTAACGTTCAATAAACCAATCAGAGTGTCATCTCCCCTTCCCTTTAAGAGCGAGATGCAATCGCGCCATGGCGGATTGCTATTTACATGCCGGAATTTGTTGGCGGAAAAGCTGAACGCTTTTCAAGCGAAGAAACTGATCTGCTCGTGCGCAAAGTTAAAGCGCGCGAGCAGATCATCTACGGGACAAGCAGGATATAACATTATATATATTATATAATTATATATTATATAACATATAACATTATAAATTACACTGACTTATTAAACACACCGATTCAACTGAGGAGTTCAACGAGTGATGTTTTGCTGAAATTACCTGTTAAGTGGCCAGTCAATCTTTCAGTCGTCTGCGTTGGATGCAGGCTTTCAAATAGCTCCGCGCGATCAGTCAGTTAATATGTGTGTGTATTGGCAAGATTGTTCAATTAATTAGCCAGTTTCGTTCATCATTATAAGTAGTAATAGGCTGAATTGAAAATAGGTATCCTAATTCTAATACACACAATGACTATTCATCATTACATTTTTATATTTATGTAGCCTACACAATAATATTCTTTTACACTGTAATCCTTTTGTTTTTAATATTTGGCATATTTGTGTGATGCGTATCCCTGTGTGTAATAAGCAAAGTCAACGCGCCCAGAGGTGCAGTTTCTACCAACGCGCTCTAACAAAAAAATATTGCGCCACTGACTTTAGACTTTAGACCAGGTTTGAGTTGGTCTATGGCGCAGTCTATTTTCAGCTCCTTAAAATAGCAATGCGCCGGCAATGCGCCTGAACACACCTCTTTTTTGGACCAGCACGCCCATGGGCGCACAAACTGGCGCAAATGCATTTACTAATTTAAGGACGTGGCGCTGAACGGGAAAACGCGAACGGCGCCGGACGCAAACTAGCAAACACACTTGCGCTGCGCCTTACGTCGCATTGCGCCGGGTGTATTATAGGGCCCCATAGAGTGCATTTCAATCATTGGCACACACTTTATTGTCCAGAGTTGCATTATATAATTAGAATATAAGAAGTGAAACTAGCAGTTCAGTGACTGAAGTACATAAAAGGAATATAAGGTCACTCGTGAGGCCTGCATCTCTAACAGAGAAAGATCACATGATGAAAAGAGACGGCACAAGGTGTGTCTAGAGTCTCACACCGTGCATTAGGAACTTCTTAATTATTGCCAAGATTGTGGAAATGGGGATTTTCATTTATTAGCTATTTTCTTACAGCCACTTTCTATTTTGTGAAGCGCAACAATCTTTCGCTGCACATCAGAACTATATTCTTTGGTTTTACCCATTATAATGAATGATTAAGGGAATTTGGCCTTTGTGTTTCCTCATGTTTATACTCCTTTGGAACAGGAAGTCATGGCTGAACAATTTCATGTTCATAATCTCCCTGGTGTGCTAAAAAATATTTTAAATATGAATGTGGATATACTTCAGATATTTTACTCATAAAAATTCTAGGGGTGCCAATAATTGTGGCCAACATGTTTTGGAGAAAAACATTTATTTCATAATGGTATTCCCCCCACTTTCAATTAATTTCATTCAATGAAAGGTTATATTTTTATAATTTTATGAATTAACCCTCTACCGCACGCATTATGATAAATCTATAAAAAAAAAAAAATATTTGACTCTTTTTCTTTTCTTAGAATGGATTAACTTAAAGTGCTGTAAAAAAATTTTTTGGAAAAAAACATTATTTTAAGGTACTTTATGATACGTTGCCATATGGCAACAACGTACAATAAGTGTAAGTGTATATAGTTCATATTTTTCCTCAGAAATGTTGTTTGTATTGAATCAATTAGTGCTATTATAAGTTTTAGCAGTAATTATAAACAATACCTTATACTTATTTTCCAACATCTTGTGTTTTTCCATTGTCTTTTGCTGAATAATGCTTTATATTCTTTAAATTTCACCTTTTTTCTGTATGAAACTTCAAAAAGCATTTTTTTTTCCAAAGGTGAGACACATGTAGACATCACATTTGGTGCTCTTCACACTTACAATACACTTACAGCCACTTGCACCTGCCTTTTTGAGACACCATGATAGGTAAGTGGTAGGTCTGGGCCAGTATACATGGCAGATCTCTGATGTTAATTTAATCCATAATACAAATGCCATGGCTGTCGTTAACATACGACTAATCAACATTATATCACTAGCATTAATGTTTTTATTGTTATAGCTTAACAGACTGCAGCTGATCTTTGCTAGCTATCTAACCTATTATAATAATGCCATTCCATTATTGCGCAGTGTTGCATAAAAACATTTTTGAGTGGTGAATATGTCATCATACCTTACCTGAGATGATGTTAACATTTTTTTTTTTGTGAATGTGACATGGGCAGGTCCTTGTTTGTTACTGACATTTTAGTTTGCTTTCAGCAACTACCGACAAGAGATGGCAGTCTGTCAGATATCGCGTCACAGAAAAAAATTGCATGTCATGTGACTTAACCAAAGCACATCATTGGCTAAATTAAGGTCTTCTCTTACCAATAAAAAAAAAACTAGAATGTTCTCTTAAAGAGACGGTGGCAAGGAAATGAACATAAAGAGTATGTTGCCATATGGCAACACTATGCGGTAAAGGGTTAAAGATCAAAAGGATAAACAATGCAGATTTATTTTTACAGTCATTTTTGATCATATTTATCAAGGGTACCAACAATTTTGTCCACGTCTGTATGTCAATAATTACTTTTTTTTTAAAAATTCCATTCATTGCAGTGCAGACAGTTGACAGTTTTTTTTATCTTAGTAATACTGCAATAAATTGCCATTAAGCAAAATACAGAAGCAATTAAATATCTAGTCATAAATTCACAAATATTTCGTGATGTCAAGCTCAGGTGGTGTATTAACTTCTGCTTATTAATCAGTTCAAGAAAGCAATTAATGCCAAATTAATATAGTTTATTTGCACAAACAGCAGAAAGCCATTTTATCACAATATACAGTATGTAATTGGTGCACACTTTACTCCTGTATACAGTATATGCCGTTCATCTAGTCAGCAGCTTTTTGTCACAATGTAATTTTTCATTTAAAACATGGCTTCTCGGGGCTACTTCACTATCGTATTTCAAGAGCTGTAGCTCCAACCACACAAGTTTTCCATACATTGTTCATTGAAAATCTGGTTTCAGGAAATGGCAGTTGTAAGAAAAAATAATGAGGATGTTGAAGATCTTGATGAAGATGTTTATTGCAACGTAGCAGTGACAAAGTACATGTAGCACCTTGGGTTCATCGGAGTCGGAATGAACCCCAGACATCTTAAAACTTTTATCCTGTTATAGTTTACCACTCTTCAAGTAAATTAAGTTGCTCCTGTTGTAATAGCTCTGGTCTGTATGTTAATAAAGTTGAGACACCTCATTGTCTGAGATGGTTCTCAGTGTCCCACACCTATTCCCATTCTATATTTGATGACCATTTGCTCAGGATGTGATCACCCCAAATGGTGCAGAAACAATATACCTGTTGACTTTCTTGTTTTCTATGATAATTGAGGCATTTTGGGGATGAGCTTATTTTTACATATGGGTTGAGGCAGACAACAGTTTCTTACACAGTTCAGTGAACTATGGTTACAGCGAAAATTGCAATCATATTTAGCTAACAATGCTGTCCTGATTGGTTGGATTTTCTATATCCAAGAATAAAATGAGCAAACCTAATTTGTTGTTGCAAAAAGCTTTTTATTTCCTCTTTTTTTTCTCATTACAGCTCAAGCATAGTGTCCAATAATGTTTATTTAACATATAAAAAATGTGTAGGATTGTCTGATTGTGTCTGATTGTGTAGGATTGTCTGAATCATTCAGCAATGATGAAGGGATTCTCTAAAATAATATGTGTCCTGTTATTCTTGAAACTTTTTCAGACTGACCTGACTGACAAGCTCAACATCCTGGAAGTCAAAACTGACAAAAACCAGCAGGTTATCACACAAATGAAGGAGCAACAAATCAAATTAAAAGTTAGTATATGTTCATTTTTCTTTGGGTATCTTTAGCAGAATGATATGGATGTAAGACAATAGGATGCGAGATGTGCATGTCTCTTTACCCACCATCATGCATTACACTCCATCCTTGCATCTCAAACATCAGGAGCTCCATAAGATGGAGTTTATATTTTGGCCTTACATTTTCTTTGGTGTTGCTTTCCCAGGACTTAGCTGCTACCCGCAAACGTATTCTTGAGGCAGAATACAGGCAGATCAGAGAAGTGATCGACCGTGATGAGAAAGAGGCCATGATTGCTATTGATAAGGAACAGGAGAAAGGTCAGAGCAAACTGGTCTCCTTGATGAAGAAATTTAATGAGAACGTTGAGAAGATGAATAGGACCAAATCTGAGATCAACAGTCTGCTGGACCAATCTCAATCACTCGCATTCTTAAAGGTGATCCAGAGTATGATTTTGAATGAACACTTTTATGCTTTAGAACTTTTTGTACCTATATATAATCAAATCTTGTGGAGTGGTGGGTAGGGGGGAGAGTGTAAGAGCATGCTTGTCATTTCAAGACAATTCAACATGAGCTCTCATATTCGATCAGTTTTATACCCAACTTCAATGTTGTTTGATGCCTCTTGTATATTTTTGAAATCTTCTTCTTCTTTTTTATTCTTTTTATTCTTTCACATTCTCTGTCACAGGCCTCTGTGGATTTGCCCTCAGTGGTAAATTTTGAGCCCTATAATCCTCGTATGTCTGTGGAAAGTAAAGAGGTGATAGCTTACCATTCCTCTGCAGTTGCACTGAAGGAATGGATCACAAAATTAATGGAGCAGCCAGCAGAGAATAGAATCTTTGTACTTAAACCAGGTGTGTTAGTGCTGGAGCTTGTATAAAATGTGCAGCATGTTTTGCAGTAAGTTCAGTATACAGCAACACCATAGTCTTAGCGCATGCCATACATATGACATACATATGTTTTTACAGAGTTTGAAAAATCTGTTCTTGGTGCAGGTGAGATTGTCTTTTGAAATGATTGGTGTGGAAATCTGGGACATACTAATCATATAAAAGCATGTTTATACAAATGATTATGGATTGTATGTTGTTGAGGTTATCCTTAATAAAGCTGCTGGCAGAAGATGTGAACTAGTACTCTAATCCTCTAGGAAACCAATTCCCGGGAATCCCTTGTGAGACTCCTGCACTCCTTCCAAATCCAAGAGACATGTGTAAGTTGTAACTCATTTGCAAGTGAATAGGCTGTTGTTCCTGATTCAGTATAACCTAAATCCACCCATCTACTATTTTTTTTTATTATTCTTTCAATATATTTCAGCACGTATGAGGTCTCCCAGTCCAGCTCGCGCTCCCAAAACCAAGGCTCTAGGAGCTAAGCAGAAATGTAAGTCAAGTGTGTGTGTGTGTGTGTGTATATATATATATATATATATATATATATATATATATATATATATATATATATATATATATATATATATATATATATATATAAATTAATAAGAACATCTTTCTCTCATTGTCCTTTTTTTTCTAATAGACAAGAATGTTAATAAAGAGCTGAAAGATCCCAAAGACCGTAAAGACCAGAAATCAAACAGTAAGCTCTGACCATCCTCCATATGTTCATTATTTTATTCTATTTCTGTTTGTCTGATTAGCATTATATGTGTAGAACATATTCACACCTAGTGATTGGACTGGAAAAGGAGGGGCCTTATGGCTCACAGAAATATGGATCCACAAAAGGAATGTGGATCAAATTAATTTTTCTTAGAAATTATTCTAACATTACATGTATCTTCTTTGCCAGGATCCAGGAATCCCCCTAAAGGAATAAATCCTGGTTTCTCCAAAAGCATGGAAAACTTGCTTGACCTCAGACCTAAAACTGTAGACATACTTGACATATGTATGTGGAAAAATTTCTTGTTCATGCCCTCCTTAATTATATATATGAGCACAGATTTCTCACAAAAACAACAACAAACAAATTATATATATATATTTATTTTTATTTTTTATTTTTATTGGTCAGAAATCTGTGCTCATTGTAATTTCAGAATAGATTCTACTCTAGAAGCAACAAATCAATCAATCAATCAATCAATCAATCAAAATATATCAGACCATTGTTCAATTTATTTATTAATTTTAAACTAACCACTTTGAAATGATTGAATTTCCCAGGGGTTAATTTCCCATACAACAACACAAAGGTGCTGATATACTCACAGAAAAGTTCTTTTTCGTTCTTCGTTTAGGGGTAAAATGAAGTTTGAAATACCTTTGCAGCAATATACTGTTAGAGAAAATCCGAAGTCCACTCTGCTGAGAGCGACGGATAGATGAATATGTGAATAGGTTCTGCACACTTTTCTCTCAATAACAAAATAAACACAAAAGAAAACAGAAAACAGCAAGCATATTTTTAATAAAGCATAAGAAAAGCATCTGATCATAGCAACGTGGATATGTTTGCAATTAATGTCAAATTAATGTAGATAATTTGCACAAACAACAGAAAACCATTTATTTTTTATCATGTTATGCAGTAATTGGCGTACACTTTGTTCCTGTATATATGCAGTTAATTTAGTTAACAGCTTTTTTCACAATGTAATTTCACTGTAATAAACCTGGCTACTCAGGGTTACTTCACTATCACAGAGCTGTAGTTCCAACCACATGTTTGCGACTCTCTTTTCAAATGTCCGTTGAAAATCTGGTTTTAGGAAATGGCAAATCACCGAACTATGTTGGTAACAGCAAAAAATGCAATTGGGAAATGCACCCCTGATTGGTTAGATTTGTTATACTAATGCAAGAATAAAATTAGCAAATCTTTCATTCCCTTTGGAATCAATTCATCTCTCTCATTACAGCTCAGCCTCTTAGTTCACCAGTTGCGCAAAACTCTGCCAAAAGGAGTGACCTTCTTAAATGTGAGTTTAAGATATAGTTTAGATTTTATCCACTTGTCCATATTCATCTGCATTGACATTTATGTGCTTATGTGTTTCTCCTGTCTAGATGGCACTATCCTCAATTTTGATTTTAGAACAGCTCACAAGCGGATTTCCCTGACTGAAAACAACACCAAAGCGACAGTCTCAGATGACCCTTCTCACTATCCAGATACCCCCCTTCGCTTTTCTGTCTGTTCTCAGGTGCTCTGCACAAAGGGTTTCTCTCAAGGCCGTCATTACTGGGAGATCAAAATGAGCAGTAACAACTTCTGTGGATTGGGCCTTGCATACGGTAGAATCGACCGCAAGGGTCCCACTAGCCGCCTGGGGCGTAATGCAGATTCCTGGTGTGTGGAGTGGTTTAACGTGAAGCTTTCTGCATGGCACAACAGCATCGAGACGGTGTTAGAAAATCCCAACCCAAGCCGTGTGGGTGTCCTGCTGGACTGCGATCAAGGAAGTGCAACTTTCTATAATGTGCAGGACCGGGCCTACCCCTTCCACACCTTTGTCTTCCCTTTCACTGAGGCTGTTTATCCAGCTTTCTGGATCTTCTCAAATGGTTCTTCTATCTCTCTGTGCAAGCTCAATAACTGAAAGGGTATAAGGTGAACTGATAATAATTTTTATTAGTTGATGTTTTGTTCATCTTTGGGACACAAAGAATATATTTTTTATATTCTTTCATCATTTTGTCCATCTATTGAAAGTCCACACTACAGAATTTTTAAGCTTCAAGTTCATAAAGACATCCAGTGAAAATTGTTCTTGCATCACAATCCTCAAAGCAAGCACGTTTGAACTTCCAAGAGTACTAACGAGGTTTGTTTTTGTACAAGTAAGCACGGTTGAAATGCTGTTGACTGTATTTGATGTGCTTTATGTATGTGTGTTGATTAATGTTCATCTGTGAATAAAATCCTAAATTAAATCTGTTCAGCATATAAAGTGATCATGTCTCTTTAAAAGACTTGGATTAAACCGCTCATTTAATATGAATTAGATGTTTTGTACAATGTCTTTATTAAATGTTTGAAGCTGTTGTTGCTTTAACTTTCAATGGATGGACAAAAATTATGTGAATGTATTAAAAGTAAAAAAAAAAAAAATCTTAATTTCTGTTGAATAAAGGGAACTCACAAGGGTGACTGAATGATTACAATGTTCATTTATGGGGGATCCTTCCCTCTATTTTTTATTATTATTATTAATTTGGTGTTTTATTATATGGTTACAATATGGGTCTTGTAAATTGATGATTGATGGATGAATGGGTATCTAAAGGCTAATACAATCTGTCATTAATGCAAAATAAACCTCAACAGAGTGCCAACCATAATTACGTATTACAGAGCCATAATAGTCATACATCATTGATCCATAAAGGGGTAAATTCAGTATACATATGTGGTTTGTAATTGTGACATTTATTGTTGTGAGTGGTTTGAAGTGTTTAACTTATGATTACGATGATTACTCCTGACATTTGTTGGTTTTATCACATGGGCAAAGTCCATTTCCAGTGTGCTCCAGAGTTGTCTTGGTTCTAGACCAAAGTATTCTAGCTGGCTCCAGTCAAAACTGTTTTAAAGCATGTGCAATTCTGTCAATCTAACAATTGTTTCGAATAATCTATTTTGAAAGATTAATCATAGCAGTTGTCATATTTACCTGTGAACTAAATCTATAATGTGTATTCATCGTATCAGTTCAATGGGCATTAAAAAACATTTTTGCTTTTTTCATGGGAAAAATACACAAAGTAAAATATCAGCATGATGCTAATAAAGGCATGAACCCATGTCTCAGTTAATACATTTAATATTATCTAGATTCATTATTCTTTCTCTCATTATTGTATTTATCAAACTTGTGATATTAAGTTAAAATGGAATTTACTTAATTCTGCTTCTGAAATGATGATTGTTCATTTGTGCAGCTCACTTTGTTTTTAGTTTCCAAAGAATAAAATGTTTGATAATAATCAAATAAACCAAATATTTAAACAAAAATGTCTATGTTCTAATTAACTTTAAATAAATGACTTCACTGAATCATCACCAGCTTGTAATTTGATTCTCAACAAACATCCAAACACACCTAGCTACACGTTTCCAGGAGGCAGGAGCAGCTACAGTGACATTTACACTGTCAGATCAAAACTATGCTTTATTTGCATTTGAAAAATAAGCCATAAGCCATGGGCGTCAACCATGTCATGTTTCTAGCATACAGAAGTCAGTGCAAAATATCCCAACCTTCAATATTCAATACAGTGAATCCAACATTAACACTCCTAAATGATTAAAATGACAAATCAGCCATATTCCCACTGAGAATAATATTCTTGTTTAAAACCCCTTTGACACACTTAGAGCATGTGTAAACAGTCTAGTTTTAGTAACATTACAGGTGTCTTGAGGAAACAAAACAACAATTAGAAAGTGTAATTACAGTTCTAAAGAGGTTTTCATCACAACCAGAGCTTCAGTATTTGTACACATAAACAAAATGGGAAAAGTAGTTACAACATGTAATTTCAAAATAAATTTTCTTTGATATTAAATAAGAAATACACTTTACAATTTTTGATTTTATTCTTTCTCAAGGTTTTCAGACATTACTGAACCTGTTTTAATAAGACTAATACAGCAGTCTAAATTTCAATGCACAACTGATGAGCATAATTTAACAGGTAAAAATAATCTTTACTGCAGAAAAAGTATAATATTTTTGGTAACAATCTTGTAAACATTTCAAAATCTTCACAATTATCTATGAAAAATGTTTGCCATTTTCATTTTCATTACTATGAATATGAAATGAACTATGAAATGAAATGAAGTAAAATTATGAACCATTAAATACATTACATCAGCAAAGCCTCAGATTTTCAAGTTCACAGCAAGTTTTAATGGATAATCTGTGTAACTCCTGAATGCCGCTTAAGTGCTTTATCAAAATCATAGATATAGAGATATAACTTATTACATATTACCACTCCTCCAGCTATTTTTCTTTTACATACTGCCTTAAGTTTCTCAAGAACATCACTGATACGAGAGATCACTTGAGCGTGACTCATCACAAATGTTGTTTGTCACAACTGTCCAAATCATTGTTGAGTCATCAAATGGGGTTTGTTTTCATGCCTCAGTCAGCAAAAGATCAGGTGATGATCGGGTCATGAAGGGAGGATAAACTACAATTGTACTAAAACAAGATAAACTTGAAAGAGTGGAATAATAGAAAATAATCCTATTAGGATGGTCATATTCAATGGCAAAGTAAATCACTTTATATGCCACCATAAAGTGATTTTATTCAAGAAAGATGCATAAAAACTAAGATCTCTCTACAGAAAAGTGAGAGAAAAACATTTAATAAAACATAAAATATCTAATAATCAGATGCAAACAAAAACGTCACACTGAGGGCAAAAAGAAAATAAAGAATAGTTTCTTAATCCAGTGCTCTGAAACATTTTACTGCCATTTCATAAACAAAACCAATAATACAAATGGAATACTTGTAAAAATAATAAAATATCAATGGCACATCCATCCATGGTCTACTCTAGATTAACGAAGTGCAAATTTGTTTCACAAAAGTAGTAACAAAACAGAAGGACCCAAAGCAAAATTATTGCACAGCTTAATTTATACAACTCAAATGCAAGATTTCTGCAGCGAGTTTGTTTACTCACAGGCCTATGGCACTCACAATCAGTGCAAGACATTCATGTCTAAGCAGCTTTGGTTGTAACATTCTCCACTGGACTAAATTTTACGATTGCCTGAGCTCTGTTTACAGCTAAATATGATTTCATTTTGGACTGTTAATGGCTAAAAGCCTTAGCCACTTCTTTGAGCTTCCGGGTAACTCCCTGTGAGAAAAAAAAATACAAGCAAATCTACAACGCCTATGTTTCAACAGAGACAGACCTCTTGTGGACAGTTTAAGAACTATGGGAGCTGTGCTTAGAGGGGGCTGCCTAATGCTTGAGAGAGAAAGAGGCTTTAAAACGCTCAGAAATAACCACTGCTAGAGTAGCACATGCACATTATGTACATTTACGACTATGACATCAGACACTTATCACATCAGGGTTTCTTTCATTCATGCTGAGCTAATTTCTAGGGTGGAAATAGCACAGAGTAATTATATCCTTACTAAGACACGGTTTCCTGTGTGTTGCTAGCTGTGTCAATGTGATCGGCTGAGGGTTCTTCAGTCTCTGAGGTGCTGGAATCGTCATCATCTGTTTGTTCTGCATTGTGGTACAGCATGAGAGCCTGGGTCTTATGGGTAATGGTAATGGTGCATGGACCCTGCGCCCACGGCTCTCCATCCACCTGCATTGGCATCCGAGAACTCTTCAATACCAGCTACCACAAAGAGGCAAAGGATAACCATGATTTAATCTTTGTGATTTTTGTTGGACAGTATAGGTGTATATGACAGAATGAAAATTACAAACAATTCCTACTGGCGGCAGCAAATAGCTGTGAGGTTCAGGTAGTTACGTCTGTCTTGAGCATTTAAAAACATGCAGATTGTGCTGGAGGTTCTGCTTGATTGTAGGTTTTGCAGTTGTTACATACAGGGGTTGGACAATAAAACTGAAACACCTGGTTTTAGACCACAATACAGCATCAATTCATCTTGGGAATGACAGATACGACAAGTCCTTCACAGTGGCCAGAGGAATTTTGAACCATTCTTATTCACGGACAGTGGCCAGGTCACGTGATGCTGATGGAAAAAAATGTTTTCTGACTTGCTCCTCCAAAATACTCCAAAGTGGCTCAAAAATATTTAGATCTGGTGACTGTGCAGGCCATGGGAGGCCATTTGTTCATCAAACCATTCTGTCACAATTCTTGCTGTGTAATGGTGCTTTATGATGCTGAAAGACAGCATGGTCCACCAGAATGGTTCGCTAGTCCTTGTTAGTGACGCACCCATCAAGCACAGTAGGAAATGCCATATTACTGCAGCCCAAACCATCACTGGTCCACCCCCATACTTCACTCTGGGCACGCAACAGTCCGGGTGTTAAGCCTTTTTGGGGCTTCTCCACACAAGACAGTGAAGGTGGACACATCAGAGAACCATACATGTTTCACACTGTCCACAGCCCAAGATTTCCACAGTTGGCCCCAATGAAACCAACATTTGGCATTTGCACAGTTGACTTAAGATTCTGGCTATAGCCGCCCGACCCTGAATACTGACTCTATGAAGCTCCTGATGAACTTTTTGGTGGAAACAGAGGAGTAGAGGTGCGCATTCTATTCTGCATTGAGTTGGGAAGCTCTGGTTTTATGTTTCTTGCATACAATCCGGGTTAGTACTAGGATATCCCTTTCAGACAGCTTCCTCTTGCGTCGACAGTTACTCTTGTTGGATGTGGTTCGTCTTACATTGTAAGAACTGAACTCTGATGTGTCTCTTATTGCAATATTTTATGTACAGCTGTGCTATTGCTCTGCTAATTCAACCATCACACTCTGCTCTTACTGATGGAATGTAAAATCAGTCAAGATTGGCCACCAGACAGTGCATATATAGGTGTGAAACCTCCAACACTATCTTGGCCGGTGTTTCAGTTTCATTATCCAAACACTGTATGTGATCAATTTTGAAGTATGGATGCTTTCATTGTCAATAGACTGGCTGTGTTAACAAACATTTATTAAATTGACACCTTATGTTTGTTTTGGGCAAACAAAACTTGCATCTTTCCAACTGTAACTGTGTGTATATATGATGATTATATTTGAAAAAACACACTCGTTACAGACTCCCCAAAGCAGAGGCATTGGGTGGAGTTGTGCCCCTCCCTGTACACACACCATAACTCGCACTTAAGCAACATTAATGCTGTATGAGTAAAGAACATGTTTATGGTCTCACCCGTACTGTATGTGCCTGTCCCAGCCTCACAGGATTGGCCAGTTTCACCTGGATCTGTGCACAGTGGAATGAGCCATATACCCCCACCACCTCTAATAAGCCATCATCCACACTAAAGAAAGAAAATATTAAACCGGCAGTATTTTCAAATGTCATCCTACTGTGATTCAGATCTATAAAGTTTCATTTAATTTTAACTCATGTTCACAAAGTCAAACTATGAGTCTCTAAACTCTACAATACAGTGATACAGTGATTCTCACCGTGTTGGAGGATAGGGCTCATCTCCCATTCCCTCCCACAGTCTACAGCCACCTCCCCAGTAGCCGATATTACACACTATTATCCCCTCCAGATTGGGCAAAGTCACTTGCTCTCCATCCAGCTCCAGCTAAAGAGACACAGTTAAGCATTAACAAGCATTAGAACTGTAATTATGCACTGCAGTACTATATGTAAATATAAAAGGAAATTATAAACACAGTGATATCTATTAGAAACGCAATTTAGTTCAGTAAATGCAAGACTTCACCAATAATTTAGTTAAAGCCCTACATTTTTTTTCTTTTTCAATAATCTGTTTCACTTGGACGTACAACACAATATGGAGGAAAAGATCTCTCGCTTCTTCTATTTCATTGCTACTTTAAAAATGCACTCTAGTGGTTACAGCACATTAATGCAAAAGACCCACATTTTCTCAAAAACTGCATTTTGTTTTCATCTTCATAGTTGACAAACCACCTACCATGGATATTATTACAGATGAAACATGTAATTTTCTTGTGCAGAGCAGATGTGTCTACAAGTCGGCCATTCTTATATAAGAAGATTGTAAACACTGATACTTTTTCAAAATTGCTTAGTCCACTCATTTCAATTTCTGTCTAATGGCATTTAGGTTGGATCTAACCAACCATGTTTACAATTCCATTTGGTGCTGCTATGGCACAGAAATTAAGCTGCAGCTTTAAAGAAAAATCTGTTCACAAATAAGCACCAGGAATCAGTAACCAACATTAAAAATATAGAGCTTGTTAGAGATAGATCCTTAGTATTTGTAAAGAGTCTAAGTAATTATGTCAGTCTATTATCATGTTTCAATCAAGTTAATCATCATTACAGAATTATTTAACACACAACAGTAATGAAGCAGGAAATTAATGTCAAGGCTACAGACTTCCAGAGAAATGCTAATCATATGATGACGATAACAAAGGAAACCATCAGAGAACGCTTTGCCTTGAAAAACTTTTTTCAGTGAGCAAGTTAAAATGTTTACCTCAATCTTCTTATCCAGATCTTTACATTCTTGTACTAAACAATCTTTGGTACCATAGAGGAAATAGACTGCCTATGAGAAAAGACAATTGGCAGTACTATTAGTCATACATTTACAAAACAATGAAAAAAGGAGAACATAGCAGTGCATTAATACAGGATATATTGTGTAGTAGGCCTACTAAGACAGTTTAGTATAAACTACTATATATATTTTTTAGCCATCAAAACTGTACTTATTGTGTTCATGTTATATTGCAAAACACCTTTGCTGCTTTTGAGGTGAGCTATGGTTAATCTTAGGGACAGGTTTGGTGCTATGGTTTTGTTTAAAGGCTGGGGTAGGTTTTACATTCTAGTTATAGATGTAACTACAGAAATTATTACAGATGCAGATTTGTTTTTTGTTTTTTTACATACAAGTACAAATGTAAAAACGTATATGTACACAATAAGTGCATTGTATAAAAAAAATAATCTAAATGTTAGTACATAATTGTTAAAGACAGTTAATATAAATTGGGTCCATTTTTATAATTGTGGATGTAATGTATAATCAAACTACAGAATCATGACATTTTCTCAGTTCCCTTTTGAAGTGGAACTCTGAAGCGGTGTCTTGGTGTTGATGCTATGGGTAACGCCATTAGCGTGACCAGTGTCTGAGCATGTGTAAACACACATCAATAATTATTGGCAGATGGCAGTCTAGGATGTCACACATGGAACACCAGAGAGTATAAAAGGGTTATCAGCATTTTTTGTCTTCGAGAGCCGTTCGTTTGCAAGCGTGTAATGTAAATAACTGAGAGGAGCAAGACAGTGTGTTCCTCCGTGTAAGCATTATCCTACACCTGAGGACTTACATGAGGTCTGCATCATCTCACTCGGAGCGGAGCACATGTTCAGCTCTTGAGGGAGCTGGATGCACTCACTGTGACTTAAGTTTACATTAAGGAAGCTCTGGTCACGCTTATCTTTTTTTTGAGGGGAGAGTGACAAGTGCTTAGGGTCTTAGGGTCAATATAGGTAGATGGAGTTATTATGGGCAGTGTGCACAGTGTCCTGTTATTCCATTTACTTCTCTCACCAAGTAGTGGGTTTGGGTTTGAACTAGGGACATACACTCCCCTTTGAATGGGTGCTTTGTGGGCTTCTTAGCAAGATCCAAGTAAAAGATAATCACCTCCTTATTTGCCACTCTCCCCAATTAGTTATTGGGGTTTTAAGTAGACTTAAGCTCCCCTGCAACATCCTTGGGGTATAGAGTCTATAGAGTCTGGTTCACAAGAACCTCTTTGGGTACCACAATGTGTCTCATGGTCTCATTGCCTCCCTCCCTTTTTATTTGTTTGTGGTTGAGATACATGCTCCCCCTTGGATGGTGGCAAAACTAAGGTTTTAGCTATGGGCAGAGTACTTCTGACTTTTCATCTAAAGTCAGAAGTTTTAGGGGTTATTGCCTAAACACTTGTGGATAATGGCTTGGGAAGCAGAGCTACTGCACATCTCTTGCACAAGTCACATAGGATGTGCCCTTTGGTATTGACACATTCTTCTGACACCAGCTAGATCCTTTGAGTCACTTAAAGGGTTAGTTCACCCAAAAATGAAAATTATGTCATTAATTACTCACCCTCATGTCGTTCTAAACCTGTAAGACCTTCATTCATCTTCACAACACAAATTAAGATATTTTTGATAAAAATCCAATGGCTCAGTGAGGCCTCTATTGTCAGCAAGATAATCAACACTTGCAGATGCCCAGAAAGGTGCTAAAAACATATTTAAAACAGTTTATGTGAGTACAGTTGTTCAACCTTATTATTATAAAGCGAGAAGAATACTTTTTCCACACCAAAAACAACAACAAAATAACGACTTTTCAACAATATCTAGTGATGGCCGATTTTAAAACACTGCTTCGAAGCTTAAGAATCTTTTGTTTCGAATCAGTGGTATGGAGCACCAAAGTCACGTGATTTCAGTTAACGAGGCTTTGTTACATCATAAGTGTTTAGAAATTTCAATAGTTCACGTGACTTTGGCAGTTTGATACGCGATCCGAACCACTGATTTGAAACAAAAGATTTGTAAAGCTTCGAAGCAGTGTTTTGAAATCGCCCATCACTAGATATCGTTGAAAAGTCGTTATTTTGTTTTTTTGGTGCACAAAAAGTATTCTCGTTGCTTTATAATTTTAAGGTTGAACCACTGTACTCACTTTTCATTCATTCATTCACTCATTAACTGTTTTAAATATGTTTTTAGTACCTTTCTGGGCATTTGAAAGTGCTAATTATCTTGCTGGCAATTGAGGCCTCATTGAGCCACCAGATTTTATCAAAAATAAATATCTTAATTTGTGTTCTGAAGATGAACAAAGGTCTTACAGGTGTAGAACGACATGAGTGTGAGCAATAAATGACATAATTTTCATTTTTGGGTGAACTAACGCTTTAAATGCTATGCCCACTCTGTTTGTGCATACTCACAGCCTAGTGGGGCAGGCATTCTTTAGCATGGAGTAGTGGGTTTTGCATTCCCCATAGCGTCAACACCAAGACACTGTGTCAAAGTTCCACTTTGAAAGGGAATGTCTCAGGTTGCGAATGCATCCTGGTTCCCTGAGAAGGAAAATAAGATGTTGTGTGTTGTTGCCATGCTTCAAGGCATGCCTGAAAAAATCTCCTTCAGACAAAAGAGTTGATGACGTGTAAGCCAGGTGCCTTTTATACTTTTGGGTGCTCCGCGGGTTACATAGACTGCCATCTGCCAATGATTATTACCTTTGGTACACATGCTCAGACACCAGAAACACTGATGCCATTCCCCATAGCGTCAACACCAAGACACAGCATCTTGTTCCCCTTCTCATGGAACCCGGCTGCATTCACAATCTGAGATGTTATATAAAGTCTTTATAAGGAAGGAAATATTTTGAAACCTTAAGCAAAAGAAAAAGAAGAAAAAAAAGAAATTACCTGTGCTTACATATATAAATGTATTTACACTGAAATATGTAGTTTATCTCAATAAACACATGTAGAAACAATCTTATATGCTTTTTGGATTTAATTTAATTTTTAAATGAAAAGATGGTAATGCCTCAGACCTTATTGATGATTCGGCTGGAGAAAAAGGATGGTGTTTTCTCTCTGTGCGCATGGAAGTTCAGCGCCATGAGAGCATCAGGACCCACTGAGAAATAATTATTCATGGCCAACACCTGGTGAGAAAACAACCTTGAGCTAAAATAACAATCTCATTTCTTAACCGCTAAATGAATCAAAAGCGTTATTTAAACAATACTACTGATTTATTTAATACATAGATATTTAATGGGATTTTATGCTAATACATAATTTTTATGCCAGTTTAAATTTAAATTTATGCCAGTTTAACATACAAATAATTTCTTGCACACTGTGAAGTACTATAATTTTACTGCTGGTTGTTCAAATACCGTATGTACTGACCTTTGGCTTACGAAAATAGTTTCCTTTGGAGGCAACTTGAACTTTCCATCTGAAACATTCAAGGCAAGAATTCAAAATAAATTGAAGAATAACAAAAGCCAACCCTCATAATACAAGACTATACAGCACAGCCAGGGTCTCACCTGTCCATCTTGACTACTTCAGCATCTAGAACATTCCTGATCACCTCTTCTACTGAGATCTCTCCAGCATATCCTGCTCCCCATCCCAAAGAGTTTGATAAATCATTGCCTGTGCCCAACGGCAGGATGGTCACAAAAGGGATAAACTGATCTTGACCCTATATAGAATAAGAGGCCGACAAACATAGACAATATTTTAAAACACAAAAACAACAAATGACTTTTTTTTTTAAGAAATAACACCACAAATGTGAAAATAATAATTACACATCCTACTAACCAGGCCACATTCATATACAGTCTTTATATATTACAGGTGTTTGGTTTACATCCACAACTGATTTTAATCTAATGCATGACATGTTTGAGTCCACTCAATATTCAGCTTATACAGCTCTCACCTTCAGTTTCATTGTATCAATGGCATCCAGAACCCACCCCACTGTGCCGTCTCCCCCACACACCAAAACACGCACACTGCCTGGGGGCAGAAGAGTACACAGCTGCAGGGCTTTAGAAGGGGGCAGCTCAGAGAGATCAAACACCTGGAAGAAACAATTAAAAAAAAAAAAAACTATATCATCTTGTTAAACAATTGGATGTAACATGGGAATAATAGAAGGAAATGAATGTGAACTATCATAAAAAAAAAAAAAAAATTATATATATATATATATATATATATAATATATATATAATATATATATATATATATATATATATATATATATATATATATATATATATAATATATATATATATATATATATATATATATATATATATATATATATATATATATATATATATATTTTTTTTTTTTTTTTTTTTTTTTATTATATATACAGTACTGTGCAAAAGGTTTAGGCCACCATTAAATGTTTTAGTTGTTCAGTGGTCAGTATGAGAGAATTGTACTCAAAGCACCAAATTTTAACTGCTCTAATAAGATACGCAAATTTGTATTGTCCTATCAAGCAGACATGAACATGATGAATAGGACATGTGGCTTTGCATGGGTAAAAGATGTAGAGCTGTTATCACTTAGGGTGTACTCACTTTTCTTGCCAGCTATTTAGACAATAATGGCTACATGTTAAGTTATTTTCAGAGGACAGTAAATCTATACTGCTATACATGCAGCGCATTGACTACTCTAAAATATATACAAGTTTCATTTCTATAGTATTGTCCCTTGAGAAGATATACTAAATAGTTACTGAAATGTGAGGGGTGTACTCATTTTTGTGAGATACTGTGTGTATATATATATATATATCATCATCATCTACAGTGCATAATATCATCCAAAGATTCAGAGAATCTGGAACAATCTCCGTGCGTAAGGGTCAAGGCCAGAAAACCATACTGGATGCCCGTGATCTTCAGGCCCTTAGACAGCACTGCATCACATACAGGAATGCTACTGTAATGGAAATCACAACATGGGCTCAGGAATACTTCCAGAAAACATTGTTGGTAAACACAATCCACCGTGCCATTTGCCGTTGCCGGTTAAAACTCTATAGATCAAAAAAGAAGCCGTATCTAAACATGATCCAGAAGTGCAGCCATTTTCTCTGGGCCAAGGCTCATTTAAAATGGACTGTGGCAAAGTGGAAAACTGTTCTGTGGTTAGACGAATCAAAATTTGAAGTTCTTTTTGGAAAACTGGGACGCCATGTCATCCGGACTAAAGAAAAAGAAAAACCCAAGTTGTTTTAGCGCTCAGTTCAGAAGCCGGCATCTCTGATGGTATGGGGTTGCATGAGTGCGTGTGGCATGGGCAGCTTACACATCTGGAAAGGCACCATCAATGCTGAAAGGTATATCCAAGTTCTACAACAACATATGCTCCCATCCAGATGTCGTCTCTTTCAGGGAAGACCTTGCATTTTCCAACATGACAATGCCAGACCACATACTGTATCAATTACAACATAATGGCTGCGTATAAGGAGGATCCGGGTACTTAAATGGCCAGCCTGCAGTCCAGATCTTTCACCCATAGAAAACATTTGGCACATCATAAAGAGGAAGAATCAAAAGAAGACCTAAGTTGAGCAACTAGAAGCCTGTATTAGACAAGAATGGGACAACATTCCTATTCCTAAACCTGAGCAACTTGTCTCCTCAGTCCCCAGACGTTTTCAGACTGTTATAAACTGTTCCAACTTTTTTGAGATGTGATGATGCCATGAAATTTAAAATCAACTTATTTTTCCCTTAAAATTATTCATTTTCTCAGTTTAAACATTTGATATGTCATCTATGTTGTATTCTGAATAAAATATTGAAATTTGGATTTTTTTGGAATCGGGTTTGTACATGGAAACAGAGAAAGACTGGGGCTGAGTGTGTGAATGTGACCACAGAGATGACTGATACCTGTACAGGGTTCAGAAGGGTACGAAATTCTCCCAGTAGAACCTCCCCCATGTTGTTGCCACTTCTTGTGTTTGCCAAGACCAAAACCGGAGTCCAGCCACTCCCGCACAATGCAGCAAGCTACTTGCATACAAATAAACAATTAAACAGTCAATTGGGTTAATTCATTGGACTGCATGAACTCATCATTTAACCACTGACGTTGAGGACCTGAGGGACGATTTTTCTTTCTTTGGTTCTCTATTCCACATTTTTTCAAAAGACTCAGTTTGTAATTGAATCAAAAGTGTAGTTTTTCAAAAAGCTTATGCATATTTTATTTTACATATAATAAGCATTTCATAAAGAAATACCTTTCAAGACAAGTAAAAGCTTTTGTGGCCTTTTGCACTTAAAAGTACGCTGTACTGAATATAGGAAGGGAATGCAGGGTCTCGAGATCCATTTTTTCAAAAGTAGAACTTCATTTAACTTGATGCAGCGATTATACACAAGATGCTGAAAAAGCAACGAGACTGCGCAGTGGTCAAAGATGTCCATTTAAAACATTTTTACAAAGAAATCACAGAAATTTCATTCAATCAGGATTATTTAGGGTGTAAAAATGAGAGAAAATCCATGTTATGCAAATTAAAAATGTTCAAATCTTAAAAGGGATCATGAACTACATTTTTTATTATTTTATGAAATTCCCTGAGGTCTACTTATAATAAAACGTATAATCTTAAAGCTTTTTACATCAAGAGCAGTTATCATTTAGAATAAAATGGCCATTGTCTACCCTATTTCTGACCCTCTGGTTTTAACACTCAGTTTAAAGGGGTTAAAGGGGCACAAAAACCATAAGCAGAAAATTAGTCATTTTGGCAGCTTGTAAACTGTTTTTGGACTAACAAGGAAACTGAAGAGTTTCGAAACGTACAGTATTTTTTTAGAGCACAATGATGTCTTATATGTCAAAGGGTCAAAGGAAATTTGATGACCCCTTTAAATACACACTAAACAATAGATTGACAGACAAACCAGCCTCTGTGCACAGCTGAAGGAAAAAAAAAATGTCCCTTGTGTGACAGATATTAGTTGTTGTGAATTGATCCTCACCTTGCTGTACTCATCAGGGTGTCTTCGTCGGAGCTTGTTGACTTGATAGAGGTAATATGGAGGTATGATAACAGAGCGGAACTCTCCAAGATCACACAGATCATCACTCAGACTGGAAAGGCAGTCGTCATGCACTGTGGTCTGACACCATACACACCTATTCCCGAATAAAACCAGCAAATGTGAGTGAGGGCACTTGTAGCTTGTTATAAAACACTGAAATGTATACTTTAGTGACAGCAAAGCCTCTGTGGTAAACCTCATCGTAATATTTCTTATCTTCCACAAGATACAATCTTAATAAATCGTAAAATAATGGCACAAATGATTTCAAAGTGATTTCAAATTCGAAAAAGCTTATCTGACACCAGATTAGTGCTACCTTTGACACTGAGGATTAAAGTGAAAGAACCTGGTCCTGGATCTCACATAATAGTTGGATTACAGGAATTTCTGACTTTTTAATCAAATCACGCTTTGGAAAGAATAAACACATAGAGAAGGACAGGCTTCCAGTTTGCTCTGTAAAATAGTCATTAATGCATTTTCAGGTGCCGCATCCTCAACAGAAATGGATTTCAAAAGAAGCTTTAAAATCCTGTTCTAGGCTGTATGCTCTCTATTGCTATTGTTCTCCATGTTGTTGCCATCCTATCATTCTTTTTGCTGTAAGTTAAGCTGCAAAAACACTAGTATTTTCTTTAAGATTTTCTTGCAAATATTAACTTTGACTTTTGCAAATATTGATAAAACTATGGAAGGTGAGTGTTCTTGTCAAAAAAAGTTTTTTCTGTTTATGGTTAGAGAGGGAGTCAAGGTAGCTTTTGATTGATTTTTGTATTTTCTTTCTCAAGTTAAAAAGTTTAAAGCCCTATCCACCTTACTCTTAAGATTTTTACAAAACCGGTTTATTAATCTTTAAAAAGTACGTTGACAGTATGTAAAAGTGCCATGACAGAAAAAGGGAACACCTGCATCTTTCTTACTCCTTCACTTGTTCACTACTAGACTAAAGTTCATTTAAGACCTTTTTTGGTCTATGTTGATTAAAAAACATGAGCCAAACTTTGTTTTTACTAATTTATCTCACATAGGCTTTTCTCCTAAACATGGTTAGGCCTTCTTTTTTTTTCTTTTTCCAAAGTTGTGTTAGCATTTTAATATCTCCGACGTCACATAAGACCACTGTTTTAAATGTATTTACATGTATTTTATACCAATAGGATAATTTGTGCTTTTCTGTTATATGAGTTATACGCAGGATTATACTAAGTACCTATAGTCGCAGAGTTTAGGATGAGTCCCGCATTGCTGTTTGCACTCGGTACAGTAGCTGGCGAGGGGCACATTTCCTCTGACCCACTGGTGGCAGAACCTCCCATCTGTCTGACTCTGGGTCATGATCTCCTTACATAAGAGGATGCGATCTGCTCTATGTATGCACTGCTCATCAGCACATATGCCGCAGCAGTCACAGAACGCCCCCTGCAGGATGGGCTGAGAGCACACGCAGCAGTAGGTGGGCTTGTTGAAGAGGTCCGTGTAATGCCAGCCGTGTTTGCTCTTTCGGAAGAGATCTTTCAGCTGAACTTTGCGTTTGGGACGCTGGAAGCTGCACCACAATGTGATGAACACTGGGACCAGAACAGCAACCATGGTCCAGAGGAGCAAAGGCCACTCCTCCCGTAGCTCCTCAGTACTATCCTCCATAACCACAATTCTAATTTTACAGGACCTTCGTCATGCACAAGTCAGACCAGCTGAGATGGATCAGTAAATTCCAGCGATCGTCATCAGTCATTGTGCCGTAGCTATGAGATCCCACAACGATTTTCAATTTATAACCCCATCCGAGCAGCACATCATCACGTCGCCAGGCAATGCACCAAACTTGAGTCACAATGATGTTACAGACCAGCCATCGTAAACACCTCCTTGCCGTCAAACACTTGGTACAGCAAGACAAACTGTAAGCAGATCAATTACATCCACGTCCATACTACATAATGTTTTCAAGGGGGAGATCCCGTCGTCATCTTTCTTACCCACGCACTTCACTGAAACCATGGAACGAATACAAACAGCTTATAAAATCCTTACTAGATTCATCTAGTTTAATATACGGAAACGGAAATGATGACGTAGGTTTATGACGGAACATTTTCAGTGACCAATAGGAACACAATAACGTGTGACAAAAAATCGAACAGTCCGAAACTCTCTGCGTCCCAGGATCATGACAGTTAGTAAAAGAAAAATAATAAATGAGGTATAATAATGACATATCCTAGGTGAAAAATTTACGAATAAAAAAACGTTAGCCTACAATAAGAATTCTAAGAATAAGTGGAAAACCAGACATCTTTCTTTCTTTCTTTCTTTCTTTCTTTCTTTCTTTCTTTCTTTCTTTCTTTCTTTCTTTCTTTCTTTCTTTCTTTCTCGAATTAATGAACTAGATATAGGTCTACTGTAAACATGTTAGTAATTTTACCAGAAACAAAAAATAAATAAATAAATAACTTGCCTATTGTAATTATAATTATGCCTATATTTGATCTTTAGGGCAATTCACTGTAGAACTGTGTTTTTAAAATTAAACATTTTAGCACGCTATTATTTATTACACTTGAACTTTATGGTGGAAATATAAAGTATATTTAACAAGATAAACTTTTACAGCTAAATATTTCTAATTATGCTTCTTGGTAGTAGCCTAAATATGAGTCCCCTCATAGTTTACGTGGGAAAAAAACGTCTACAGAAGTCACTGACGCATTACATTTGATTATATTTTATTTAATTAGTCATGTATCTTATTATTTTGTTAATGTTATGTTTTATGTTGTTAGGTAGGATATTTTTTTATTTTTATTATTACATTATAGCCTGCTTGTTATTCTGAAGGTATTTTGTCTTTGTCAGGTGTTTTATTTGGGTATCTGTGCAGTCAATTCCTGTTTATAATAATAATAATAATAAAATCATTGAAATACACCTTTTTTGTTGAGTCTTTTACCACCTATATTAGTGCAAAGCAAATTGCTCGGGTAGGCTGATAGAAATACACCATAATGCCTGAAACATTGTCACCATAATTTTTCAATAAATTTCTGGCACCCACAAGACCACAATGTAGCAAGTTTTTGAAGGATATGTCTGAAGTAAGTTTAAGTGAGGGCGACATCTTGTGGAATATGTCTGTAACTTCATCCAGATGTGCAGGCAGGAGTCGTCTTTTTCTGTAGCCTATCCAGTGGCCTGTGAGCAGAGGTGCTGTGGGGGTAACTTCTAAATGACGTTGCCATGTAGTCTATTTCTCCCCCTCATAAGTTGGGTAAACACTCAAGTGCAGTTATTTCGAGCTGAGGACGGACAGAAGTAAAAATGAAGCTGTTTGCATGCCTTTTTTTGCGTGGTCTTATTGACCTTCTGCACTGGTATGTTTTTCCTGTGGAAATTATATAACATGGATTCTATTTGCATATCCCTTTGTTTTTATTTTGCTTTTCACTATGACTTGTGACGTTTATATGCAGGTCTACCTGAGTTTCATTTTCATGCAAAATAAGAACTTTGTTTTATAATATTTCGATATAATGGCATTTGAAAGTAGACTAAACTTTTTTTTTTTTTTTTTTTGTATTCCTGCAATTCTACGACTGAAATGCTTTAATATGGTGTTCTGTGAGATTATCTTCATTATACTTATGCTTATCTTAGGCTACGTTATTAGTTTGTCATTGTTTTCTCCACCGCATTTACTAAACGTTTCTAATGTTACATAGGTCTGTTGTAAAGAAAACTCAAAACGTTAAGCACAATTTGCATAGTTATTTTTTATTGTTCTCGTTTTTTATTTGTGGGCTAGGCCTATATTCATAGCCTATTGTTGATATAGGCTACATTCTCTGTAAAGCTGCTTTGAAACGATATGTATTGTGAAAAGCGCTATACAAATAAATGTGAAATAAATTGAAATTAATATTGTTGTAGCTGCTGAAATGTTACCTGAACACACTCATCTTACAAATTAGGTATGTAGGCCTAATATTTTTTTCCTGCACTCCCCAGCCCCCTAAGAATTAAAGAATCGTATCTTATACATGACAAAAACGTATAAAACTGATCTTAAATGCTGCTAGGCTGTTTATCTGCCACGTCGGTGTTTACCGTAACGGGCTCATTTTCATACCCCTCGCGGGTCAGAGCTCCAGGTCACGCGCGAGCTACCTCCCCGGGGAGACGCGATCATGAATGGGCACTTTGTGTTCTTCTATAGAGAAACAGCGCTGGGAAAGGGAGGGAGGGGTTGAAATGTGGAGGGAGGAGAGAAAGTAAGTGAAGTGTATGTGTGCGCGTGCGTGTCTGTGTGAAAGAGAGAGGAAAAAAAAGAAGGAGGGAGATGAAAAAAGAGGGAAAGAGAAAGGCCAAAATTCATACAAATTAGATCCCCCCAATGGACTCGAGGAAATCTCAAAGAAAAAAGGTTCAGAAGACAGAAAGGCCGCCTGAGAAAGAATGAAGAAAGGAAAAATTAGCATGTAGTAGAAAGAAAGAAAGAAAGAAAGAAAGAAAGAAAGCAAATGAAAGTCTTGATAATCTTATTTATTTGCATAAAAATATACATAATGGCTCAAATGTTGTGACCTTTTTACAACATATTTAGAATAAATTGTGAACCAGTTTCATTTTTTTAAATTTCGTCACATGAATAAATTGTGCTGTCATTACCATGAAATTACACGAAAAGGTGACCTTGATGCGTATGTGTCATTTTTCTAAATGCAAACCCCATCATTAAGGGGAGCTTTGCAAAGCAGCTACTCCGCACTAAGAGACAGAAGCCTGGACACCCTGATGAACCTTTGAGGGTGTGGACCCTACTCTCCACTTCTTTTATTCACATTTGTAATAACAAAGCGTATGCAAACATCATGCATGAGAGCCTGTAATTTTCTGTTTTTGTGAATATACATATGTGATCACATTTCTTTGTAGCATGGTTTCAAATAGAAAATTCTTAACAAATCAATAAGTGAACTGCTCCATGTCAATAGTTTCGAATTCAGAGTTCACCGTGTGTATTTCAGGAACACATGCTGCATATGCAGAGGCTGGAGCAGAGGGCTCGGGAGACCAATATGGAGCACTGGCTGAACCCTCACTGCTTCCCTCGTTGTGACCGCAACTACGGCTACCCTGTGTAACTGGTCTGCAGTGATCCATAGGTCTTATCATCTCAAGCTTTAGTATTTCACTGAAGACTGCAGTGTTTGAGCTTAGTAACATGGTGTCATATATGTAAATTGTGCCTTCACTCCTTTCTTTATAAATGGAAAGAGAATTAGTGAAGAAAACCATTAGGTTCGCAACTCAAATGTGTCCAGACAACAATTTGGGTCACGGTTTTTGTTGACATATGTAATTGTATGTGTTCTTTAATTGACTTGATCTGTTTTAATGAAGTGGGAGGAGTAATATACACAGGTGTGCAATCATTAATAAAAAGGCCGCTGCTCTCTTGTGCGAGTGTGCAGGCTAAACGCCAGATAATGTCTGAGTTGTAAGTTCCTTAGTCATGTTACCGGTTACTTAGCTCTAATTGAGATGGCAGCGCCAACAGGTTATGGGCCCAGTAAAGAGTTTGGGAACCGATGGAACCGTTTATGTTTCGACGGAGATGAAAAGAATTATGAACTGTGGGAAACAAAGTTTCTGGCACATTTGCGTCTTCTAGGTTTGAAATCCACCATATTGGGTGAAGCCTCTGCCGTGGACGATGAGGGTGCGGAGGAGGAAGACGACAGTAAAAATGAAGTGGCATATGCAGTTCTGATCCAATTATTAGATGATAAGAGTATGTCGCTTGTGATGAGAGAGGACAGCGTAATGAAAGTTAAAGGAAGGGACCATTGGAGTACGAGACTCACCTGTTACAACTGTGGCCAGAAAGGTCACAAAGCCGCGGAGTGCAAGGTGGTTGCTGGGGAGCGCGGGGAACGGAGACAATGGTGTAGTTTCTGTAAAAGCACCTCACATAAAGACGTGCACTGTCGTCGAAGAAAGCGGGATAAAGTGAAGCAAACGGTGGATGAAGAGGAGGATCACACATTTGCGTTTATGGTGGAGCAGGTGAATAAAGTTCCGATTGATGGAGTGGAAATGAAAGGCCTCATGGTGGATTCTGGAGCTACTAAACACATCGTTACGGACATTGAGAAATTCGTGGATTTCGACTTGAGTTTCAAGCCTCAGAGCCACATTTTGGAGCTGGCTGATGGAGAGCGGGCCAGTGGTATCGCGCTGAAGAAAGGTACCGCTAAATTGCGTTTGAGAAATAGCAATGGCCGCATTGTGGACATGATGTTGACGGAGGCACTTTAAGTGCCATCATTTTCTCAAGACCTCTTTTCCGTCAAAGCGGCAATTTCACACGGAGCGACAGTAATCTTCAAAGATGGACAGAATCGACTCATTCACAAAAATGGTACAACTTTTGATATTCATATGTATGACAGACTGTTTTATTTGAGTACTGTTGCTAATGAGATTGATGAGTGTAACGCCTGCTATGATATTCAGACGTGGCATGAAATGGTGCGGTAAAGTTGGTTTTATGTTGGACATTCGTTACACATTCGATCTTTTCTTCAGATTTAATTGATATATAATCGCATATAAAGACGTGAATGATGCTGTATCTCGTTCAGATCACATTATAAATCCTAGTATCAAAAGTTAATTATAATATTAATAGGTGATGTTATTGTTTTAAGAATCAGAAGTGAAAGTCCTCACAATGATCCCCACTTGGGCGCTTCAAGTTAGGGAGTGTCTCAAAAGTGCAAAATGTACAACAAAGTTGGTAAAATATGTGCATTATTCCATTAAACATTAAAACACGATCCTGTTTCATGAGTAGTTGATGCAAGTAAATAGATTAAGTATAGATTAACAAAATTTTTAGCTTTTATATTATTTATATATCTGTTATAAATATGTAAGTAAAGTGAATGTCATAATGAAATAAATATATTTACCTTTATGGTTGTTTTATCTAAAGAGCTGAAATCACATACAATCTATGTATATAAATACATGCAGCATATGATAAACAACTGAGATATGAAAAAAAAAAAATGTTTGTACATTTGTTGTACAATTGTTGTGACATTCTATATAACTTCCTGGTCATGTGACCCGATGATGTCACACCAGTTGTGATATGTTCACACACACCAGTCGCACATCATACACGTGTTGGATTTTAGAAATGTCATTTTGTCAATTTTTTATGAATTTTTGAAATACACAAATCTATATAACTTCCTGGTCATGTGACCTGATGATGTCACTCCAGTTGCAATATGTTCACACACACCAGTCGCACATCATACACGCATTGGATTTTAGAAATGTCATTTTGTCAATTTTTTATGAATTTTTGAATTACACAAATCTATATAACTTCCTGGTCATGTGACCTGATGATGTCACTCCAGTTGCAATATGTTCACACACACCTCTGGCACATCATACATGCGTTGGATTCTGGAAATGTCAATTTGTCAATTTATGAATTTTTGAAATACACAAATCTATATAACTTCCTGGTCATGTGACCTGAAAATTTGTCAAAACCACCCTAATATAGCCACACACATTTCTCACCAAATGTACATGCTCTTTTATTATTATTTTTACATTTGCATTTGTTAGTTTCACAAAAACATTTTAATTATTATTATCTGTATTAGGAATAATATGTGGCTAATATTAGATATAAATTGCGTTACCCTGTTTGAATATTGTTTACTGATTTTTAAAAGGCATTCAACACAACTGAAGGTGACTACATTTAAGAAACTTAATTTTGATTACATTTGATGACTATTATCAAATGTACTGACAACTTTATATAATAGCATCAACAGTTAGCTCATGACACATCCCTTTATTTAAGAAAACATACAGAAGTTAAACAATCAACAGTTTGAATTCTTTTTCATCTGTTTCTGGTCATTATTTAAATATTAACAAATGTGAACTAATGGTGTTAGGATCTTGTAATGTCACCATTATGTAGTATTACAGTGAAATAAGTAGTTACATATCTATACATAAAACCAAATGTTATATTTCAAAAACGCATCAGAGTTTTTACTAAAATGCAATTTTGATGTTAATAACATACCAATTACACTTGTAAACTTACATATAGGTTTTATTGTAATGTACAATAATAATTCCTTTGAATGGAAATGCATATTAATGCACAGTTTGGAATAATAAATAAATCAATGTTAGAAAAAAAAAACAATTTTAATGACAATTGGTTTGGGAATTTTGGTTGAGGAATTGATTAAAGATGATAGTATCTTTAGTTTTATAGAATTTAACAATATTTAGACAAGATTTAATTGTATGCAATTCCCGGGGATCTTTTGAGGGTTATTGGATTACAGACATTTGATGTGCTACTTTATTTCAGGCTGAATAGGTTATAGATCTAATAATTGCTTATTCTCCATTGTCCAAACAAACTATATTATTGCTGTTAATACATTGAACTTTCTGTTCAAGAAAACAGTTAGATTGGAGTACATTATAGATGACAAATAAATATTCTATTACAAACAAAGTAGAGGAGTTTTCATATAAGATAATTAACATTGAGTAGGCCTCTACTCAAGTGTTATTAAAATATTTTACAATTGATATAGATAACTGTCTATTTATATGTTATTTAATAATTATTATGGCTTTTTTTACTGTAGGCCTATAACCATACTCAAGTGGATCGAACAATATATATATATATATATATATAAATATGTAATATTTTTAAACAATTTAAAATTGACATTAACATATATTTGGAAACAATTTCTAAAAGTAAAACTTTAAAAGCAATGCAAACCATGCAACTGTTTAGGATAAACTTTTCTTTTAATGTTCAGTATGTTTTGGGGGGAAATAATCCATTGCCACTATTGTTTTGATGTTTTCTAACAAAGAAGAAAAAGGTCTACAACTAAACAAATAACATAAATAAATATATACATAAAATGACATTTCTAATCATATTCTGGTTGGGGTATTACAAATATTTAAATGTAGGCCTATATACATCAACCACGACAGCATCAAATCACTTGCAAATGTGAATGACTGTTAATTCAAAGTCTTTTTGACATAAAAATACCATATCTCAGCAAAAACAACATACATTTTATGGTAAAATATGCCAAATTGTAAACTGTACAAATTAATGTAAGATAATCCAAACAATATTTTTCCAATTTAAACAAAGAGAAATATTTGCAATTGTGAATTTGGAAAAGCATTTCCATAAAAGTGAAATGTAATTGCAGAACCAAAATTTGCAACAAGCAGTGCTGAAAGAATAAGGACTTGTTGTTATTACAAAATATATC
This sequence comes from Chanodichthys erythropterus, assembly GCF_024489055.1. NCBI lineage: Eukaryota > Metazoa > Chordata > Actinopteri > Cypriniformes > Xenocyprididae > Chanodichthys > Chanodichthys erythropterus. The sequence goes on along the minus strand of NC_090241.1, from coordinate 14,137,259 downwards.
TTGTTAATATAAATAAAATCTTTAGAAGCAGAGAAGTTGCTTATAGATTATTTAAAAATGTATTTGCAAAGCAACAGAAAACTGGTGAAAACATAAAACAGATGAAATTGGGAATTCCTGTGTGATAGCACTTTAGAGATCACATTTAGGGAACATACCGTGTAATCTCAGTGAGCTTTTACTGTTTGCATAAAGTGTCTTAATGATATTAGAAAATAAATTAACAAAGAAGACCGTGAAACCTCAAGCTATGTTCCACTGTATCAAATGCCTTGTCAAAGCCTAAAAAGAAAATGAAAGTCATTGGTGAGAAATATGCATAAATACAGTAGTCAGCCTTTGAAGTGGATAAAAAAAAAAATTAGGACAACTTTGATGAAATGTTTTGATCCACTTCAAATGTTGGCTACTGTATATTACAGGGGTTGTAACATCATCAGGTCACATAACAGAAATTGAAATAATGTTGAATATATGGAAAAAAAAATAAATACAGTCATACATTGTAAGCAAGCAAACTGTGTAAGCTAAGTGTGTGTAGTAAAAAAAGTGTGAACAAAGCCTACTGTATTTAAAGTTATGTGAAGTCATTGGGTCAGGAATGTAGATATACAGTACCGAAATATGTGTAATATATGTGTACGGTATATACACTACAACTATACATATATATATATATATATATATTGTTGATGCCATATTAGTAAATATATAACAGGTGGTGTGACATCAACGGGTCACATGACCAGGAAGTTATATAGATTTGTGTAATTCATAAAAAATTGACAAAATGACATTTCCAAAATCCAACATGTGTATGATGTGCGACTGGTGTGTGTGAACATATCACAACTGGTGTGACATCATCGGGTCACATGACCAGGAAGTTATATAGATTTGTGTATTTCCAAAATTCATAAAAAATGAACAAAATGACATTTCTAAAATCCAACGCGTGTATGATGTGCAACTGGTGTGTGTGAACATATTGCAACTGGTGTGACATCATCGGGTCACATGACCAGGAAGTTACCACAGTTATATAGATTTGTGTATTTCAAAAATTCATAAAAAATTTACAAAATGACATTTCTAAAATCCAACGCGTGCATGATGTGTGACAGGTGTGTGTGAACATATCGCAACTGGTGTGACATCATCGGGTCACATGACCAGGAAGTTATATAGATTTGTGTATTTCAAAAATTCATAAATTAACAAAATGACATTTCTAAAATCCAATGCGTGTATGATGTGCGACTGGTGTGTGTGAACATATAACAACTGGTGTGACATCATCGGGTCACATGACCAGGAAGTTATATAGATTTGTGTATTTCCAAAATTCATAAAAAATTGACAAAATGACATTTCCAAAATCCAAGTAGTTTATAATGTGTTGCAAGTGTTAGTGAATATATTACACTTGCCTTGACAACACCTGTTTCTATCAGGTAAAATAAAATAGTGGAGTACTATGTAATAACAATGTACCAGTTCATAGCAAATAACCCATTCACAGCTTAAAATGATGTGTTCCACTAAAATAAGGTTTCCCACTTAATTCCGTTCTTTACATTTTATTAATATGCTTTACATGGTGTCACATCTTGGAATGTGTGTGTGTACTTTTGAGACAGTCCCTTAATTTGCTTGGCGAATGTCTAACGAATGTCCAACATAAAACCAACTTTACCGCACCGCATGGAATACTGGGTCATTGTAATTATGATGATGTGTTAAAGTTGGAGAATGTTACAGATGGGATGAAAATTAGAGGTAAAATTGACAGATCCAATTTGAAATGTGAAGTGTGTGTAAAAGGCAAATTTGCTCAGAACAGAAATAGAGATCTAGATGAGAAAGCAAAAGAAGTATTTGCACTTGTTCATGCAGATCTGGCAGGTCCTATAGAACCAGCAGGGAAAGATGGGTTCAGATTTGCCTTAGCATTCACATATGACTATTCAGGAGCTGTGTTTACCTATTTTTTGAAGAACAAAAGTGACACTGCCAAGGCTACTGAGAAATTCATTGCTGATGTTGCACCATATGGTAAAATCAAATGTATTAGATCAGATAATGGAACGGAGTTTACATCTTCTGTATTTCAGTCATTGCTCAGCAAAAATGCTATTAGACATGAAACCTCAGCTCCCTATTCACCCCATCAAAATGGGACAGCTGAAAGAGCTTGGAGGACTTTGTTTGAAATGGCAAGATGTATGCTAATTGAGAGTAAATTACCAAAAGAATTGTGGACATATGCAGTACAGACCGCTGCTATAATTAGAAACCGATGTTATAATAGACGTCTGGGACAAACTCCATGCTATCTGATAACTGGAAAAAACCCTGATCTATCCAAAATGAGAATGTTTGGGTTAGAGTGTTATGCATACAAGTATGACAAGAAAAAGTTGGATGAGCGATGTGAAAGGGTATATTTGTTGGTTATGACAAAAATAACCCTTATCTTATCTTGTTTTCTATCCAGACACAGGGAGAGTGCTCAAGATTAGACTGGTGAAGTTTGTCACAAAGAGTACAAATGAGAGGGATACTCAGACAATGGAGGATGTGGATGAATATTTGGAATACAGGAGGGAGGTTGAAACCTTAGTACCAAAACTAGATCGGTCTAAAGTGATTCCACAAGAAATTAAAGTTGAGGGTGAAGTCAGTACAAAGGGTGAAAAAGAGAGTGATCTAGGTACTAGATATCCAAAAAGAGAAAGAAGACCCCCCCCCCAGTACTTTGCAGACTATGATTATGAGGTTAAAGATGATGTAGATCAGCCATTGACTATTGACTATTGCTATCGTGTTGCATGTGATGTTCCCCAGACATTGAAGGAAGCCTTAGGCTCTTTAAATTCAGAGCAGTGGGTTGAAGCTATGGAAGATGAGATGAACTCTCTGAAAGAGAATACTTTCACATTAACAACCCTACCAGAAGGTAAATGGGCAGTAGGGGGAAGATGGGTTTATGCTATAAAGGAAAATCCTGATGGGAGAGTATATAAAGCCAGGTATGTGGCAAAGGGTTATAGTCAAGTGGCAGGTATTGATTATAGCGAGACATTTTCACCAACTGCTGATGTAACTTCAGTACGTGTGTTAATGCAGCTTGCAGCACAACATGATTTGAAGTTACATCAGATGGATGTTAAAACTGCATATCTGCATGCTCCTATAGATTGTGAAATTTATATGAAGCAACCTGAAGGATTTGAAGTTGAGTCAAAAAGAGGAGAAGAATTGGTATGTAAGCTCAATAAATCACTGTATGGTCTGAAACAATCAGGACGAAATTGGAACAAGATGCTGCATGATTTCTTAATTGAAAATGATTTTGTTCAAAATTCAGCAGATTATTGTGTTTACAGTAAACAATGACAAAGAAAGAGTCATACTGATTATTTGGGTTGATGAGCTCATCATTGCAGCGAGTAATGATCAAATGTGAAGGAAATGTTGGGAATTAAATTTAAAGTTAAAGATCTGGGAAAACTTCGACATTTCTTAGGCATTGACTTTACGCAAGAACATGGTAAAGTAAAAATGAATCCGGAAAGATACATTTTAAAAATTTTGGAGAGATTTGATATGACTCACTGCAAACCAAGGTCAACCCCATGTGAAATCAAAGTAAAATTTGACAATGATGGTGAACCTGTTGACCTAAAGAGGTATCGAGAAGTGATTGGCAGTTTAATCTATATGATGACAAGTATTCGCTCAGATTTGAGCTTCACTGTTATTAAATTGTCACAATATCTAAGGGCACCAAAAGAACAACATTGGGTTGCTGCTAAACATGTGTTGAGGTATTTGAAAGGTACAGCAGACTTGGAATTATGTTATAAGAGAAGTGATGTAGATCTGAAACTTGTGGCTTATAGCGATGCAGACTGGGCAGCAGACTTGAATGACAGGCATAGTATTACTGGCTACTGTTTCAGTTTGTCCAAGAATGGGCCTGTTATTTCTTGGAAATCTAAGAAACGACAAACTGTTGCTTTATCCTCATGTGAAGCCGAATATATGGCTTTATCAGCTACTGCACAAGAAAGTTTGTATCTGACCAATCTAATCAATGGAATGGACAATGTACTTGAATATGCACCAGTGACTATTTTTGAGGACAATCAGGGTGCTATTGCACTTTCAAAGAATCCGGTGTGTCGACAAAGGTGTAAGCATATCGACATAAGGTATCATTTTGGTCGATCTGTACTGAATGACGGCAAAATAATTCTTCATTATTGTCGTACAGTTGATATGGTGGCAGACATTCTAACAAAATCTGTGTCTAAGGCTAGGATGGATAAATTAATGTGTTTTTTATTTGGAGTGTGAAGAATTAATTGTAATTTGGAAATGTATGTATGAGATGCACTGGTATATTCTGTCAATTTAAGAACAAATGGGGGTGTTGACATATGTAATTGTATGTGTTCTTTAATTGACTGTGATCTGTTTTAATGAAGTGGGAGGAGTAATATACACAGGTGTGCTCTCTTGTGCGAGTGTGCAGGCTAAACGCCAGATAATGTCTGAGTTGTAAGTTCCTTAGTCATGTTACCGGTTACCTAGCTCTAATTGAGATGGCAGCGCCAACAGTTTTACACACTTACAACATCTTTGTTTTTAAGCAATGGAGCTCAAACAACAAAAACAGAATACAATCTGTATTCATTTTAGGGTTACATTTGTTATGATTATTTATGTGTGATGGGTTGGCTATAGGAATAGTAGCCTAAGTATACTTACCATGGTTAAATCTACCATACGTTTCTTTCGAGTTTTGTTGCGCTGTTTTGCCATGATTTTAAAGAAGGCATACAATTAATTGTAAATGCGACCTCATTGATTTTATCAAGAAAAAGGTTTGACGTTTATTAAAATGATATTGTTAACTTAGTTGAGTGCAAAATCAATGCAAAGTGATTATTATTTTTTATTTTTTTTCAGGTTGAAGACAAGAATTCCGGTGACGACAGTGCTGATCAAGACAACAAAATGGATTGCAATAAAAAAGAAAGGACCCGGAAAAGCTGAAGCTGAGTCCAAGGACACAAAATCCACGAAGACCCCCACCTATCGATAGTATATGAGCATTTTTAGAAGTCTCATTTAGATGGAAAATCTTAGAATCGGTGTTTGTTTTTCTAACGAATTACAACATTGCATTTTGAATAAGAAGATCAATAATCAAAATAAATGCTTTGCTTTCAATTTTGTTTGTGACTGTGGTTTATCATCTTGCGTGTTTTGGGAGTATTTTCGTTGTATTATGATTGGAACGTAAACAACCGAGTAAAATCGAAACTAAAAAGGTAGTTTAGAAGATTGATGGAGAGTAAAGTTCATAAACATATAGCCAAGAGTTTGACCTTTACACTGCAATATCCGAAGGCCCAGCACTAGCTGATCGAAAGCACATTGTGTAAACCTAAAAGTTTAGACTTTTGTCACGTGCCACTCATAAAATCACAAAGGCCGAATTAGTAGCCTAAGTAAATAAAAGGCTTTGAAATAAAATCAGAATTGTATAACTAAATTATAGGTTTGGGGAATTTTAAAAATGTAGTCCCGTCTTGCATTTAATGCTACTCTGCGCAAATAAGCATTGATTTTATTTATATTTTTTTTGTTTTGTTTTTTTAGATGTAAAAAATATAAGCTAACCTATTTATATTATCCTATATTTGTAAAAGTATGATTCAATATGATTAGTTGAGTATGGACATTTGATGTGCGCCTTTTCATTCAACTTTTTATTCGCACTATTTACAAGTCTTTTACAAAATCGCCCAGCAAAATATGTAAATAAAAAAGTTCAATTTAATTAATTACTAAATATTTACGAATACGAATTTGAGCTGAAGTAAAAAGAAACATGTTCATTATTATTTTACTTTTGAGATGAAAATGATTTTTATTTTACACTTTTATGTGTAAATTATTAAGGTCGTTGTACCGTGAAAAAAGTTTAGTGACAATATAAACTTACAAAAAAAGTCAACGTATTACAAGAATTCAAAACGTAATGACATAACGCAATGAAATGACGATGTGCAAAATGTCAACTTTCAGGCAGTACATAATTGTTTGTGTTCTTAATATTCGTGTGGGAGACCTATGAGACTTTTATATATTTATTTATTTTAGACAATTTGTAATTAAAACAGCAATTGATCTGAGTACTCTTGTATGCATTTGAACGCAGTTCTAGCTTTGTTTAACATGTCTAGCATGCAGATCTCTTAAAGCAGCAATTTCACAATAAATACAATTGCAGTGGGACAGAAAACGGAATAAGAATTCTTTATACAATACACAATACAGAATATTTTTGATGATAAAAGACTTCTGAAGAAGAGCATACTGGCTGCAGTACAAAATCATCTTTTGTCTTTGAAGAATCCTTCATCTGTGCTACTCTCTTTGATCGTTACAGTCAGGAAGTTTGTCGTAACATCGGTAACTATAACTTTCTCCACATTGCTGAAAGTGGGTCTCCAAGCATCTCCCTCTTCCGGCTCTCCATATATTCGTGACACTGGGATTTTGGCGATAAGTGAAGGCTGTCTTCTGGTGGAATCACCATGTTCAAATGTTCTTCGTTTTGAATGGTGCTTCAGGTGTTTATGGTGAAAGAGGCTTGTTTGTGGATTAGTCCTGCAGCCCTGTAAGTCTGCATCCACTCTGCTGGAATGCAAATTCCACTCTGGAGAAATGTGCTGGGTACTCCTGCTTGGAATGACTCTGTTTTGTTTGTGTAAATAGGTAGCATTCATGTGCTTATGAGATATTTTAATTCTCCCACTCATTTCAGAGCATCTCTCTTCCTCTTCACCCAAACCTAACTTTGCCATTTTGGAAGGAATGCTTGCCATGGTCTCATCTGCTGCTCTTTTTGCATGCTCTGGACGTAAAGAGCTTGTATAGCTATCTGTGAACCGTAATTTGGGCTTCCGTCCTCTCTTCTTTGGGGCAAGGGTAAATGCATCAGTGCTGGGTCTTGCTGAGGGCGAAGAACGATGCTCCCTTGGTTCTGGAGGTGAAAGCCTTACACTCTCCCCTCGGTTGACTGTGCTGGGAGGGAAAATGGTGGGAACCACAGCACGCAGTCCCTCTCTCGCTCTAGGGGTTACCACAGGCTCTGGACTGGCATATGCAACATGAATGCCCCTGGATGATTCATTTCTAAATTCATAAGACTTTGCCTTTTCTTTAGCTTGGGCCTGCAAAAAAATATCGGATTTTGTTGCAGAATACAAAATTATGCCCTTATATAAAAAGAGTTATTTATTTATTTATACACACAAGGGGTTTAGTGCAAATCCAGTTACTTGAAAGTGAATATTATTACACAATTTATAGGCCTATAACTTCACAAAAAAAAAATAAATAAATAAATAAATAAATAAATAATAATAATAAATAAATAAATAAATGACATTAACCTTTAGAAGAAAAGTCTTCAGCTTAGGTCCTCTTTTCTTGGGTCCAAATATTTCTCTCTCACGCTCCCTAAATGAAAATACAAAATCGTGTGAAAATGTCTATTTTCGACCACCTAATACTTTTTTATTTTATTTTATTTTATTAATCTTTATTCATTTATTTTACCTCTCTTCAAAGGCAACGAAAAGGCGCGAGTCTAGGATATTTTCCTCTGGTTCCCAAGTACTGTACCTGTCAGAACAAAAAAGTTTCACGTGATGACTGTAAATCTCTAGCTGCATTTAAACCACTGCTTTATCGGCCAGCTAGCAGGGACAGCTAATGTTGCATGCCATCTGCCAAAACCAGTCTGCAGTAATAACCAGCATGTTAACCTGCCAGATGAAGCATGGCCTTTCCGATATTTAGCAGAGTTGACAGCCATCGCTGTCACTAAAGAACTAGGGCAAGTCACGATAGACAGGATGACAGGCTGTTACTCACTTGGCTGACCAGCCCTTCCATTTAACGAGATATTCCATTCGACCCTGTGCGTGCCATCAGACACACAAAAAAAGAATCCGTTAGCGCGAGCCGACGACATGACCACATATATGCAGAAACATGTCGAGATCACGCTCACACAACACATACCCGTCGTATCCGTCTCTTGATGATCGATTCGGCCGCGAACACCCTCTCCCCGACAGCCGATAGCTCCATGTTTACCTTCGTCTATACCGTTAGCTTGCTGTGAAGCTAGCTGTGAGCGCGAGTCCAGTCCGCCTGCTCTAGCTTCAGAATTCCATACAGCCCATAATACTCCCGTGCACAGCCAGACGTCATCACGTTCTTTAGCATGTTGCCTTGGCACCGCTTGTAGGTGGAAATTCTGAGGCCGTTGATTGGCTTAGCTGTTGCTAAGTGGCCGGGGCTTGCTTGCTAGTGACCTACCTGCATTCTCGCGTTCTTGACAAAAAATATGACAAGATCTCCTGGGATGAACATATCAGGTTAAAGTTTAACTGTCAAGATTAAAATACAGGAAAACATCATAAATTAAACGTAAGCAGATACAGGATAGGCTATGTAGGCTGTATGAACTCTAATTGTGTATTTTCTGAAACAAGCATAATTCATTAAGATTTTTCTTTAAATAGCTTAGCTATTATTAGGCTATATAAGTTAAGCTACACCTGTTATGACAGGAAAATGTATGGAATCTTGTTCTTATCAATACTCACAAATTCACAATGATGCTATAGCCATTTCAAAAAACAATTTTACGAATTCCGTTAAAATCTTAATGATAATTCAGCTAAAAACTCTTCATCCATGACAAACTTCGTGTCATTGATGGGTATGTATGAGTAGGTTATTGCTTTGAATGTGTGTCCTACGACAGAGTAATAACAAATTTGTACAAACGGAATGATTCTTTTCATGTCTTACACTAAGCTAGGCTACTAAACGATTTCTAGCCGGTAATTAAAAAGAACACGCTGTATCAGTCGCCTAAACGGTGATCTGAAGTAGGCTATTCGGTAACCTACTTTACTATTTGTTCTACTACTATATTAAGTCTGCTAAAAATAATATTTAGATTTTGTCTCCAACTGTATCGCTCTTTCGAAATAATAATAATAAATAATAATAGTAATTAATTGTTTGATGCTTTTGCGTAAGACTTAAGCCTATGTTTAGCAGAAAAATAATAAATTAAAAAATCTAATTGATCAAACAGCATCATTATAATATTATCCCAGATTTATAGGCCATTGTAGCCTATACTTTATTTTGTCTATAAAATGTATATAATTATATAAAAAAAAAAAAATTAATGATTGTAAAATAATGCATGCTAAAAGTTGCAATAGCCATATGACAACAACAGTAACTTCTGGTAAAGCAACTAAACGAAACATTTCATAATTAATATTTTGTTATGTCTTTATTAGCCAATAACGGTTATTAAATCCACTATAAAGTGGTTTCCCTTTCAACGATTACATAGACTAGGTCAGGCTTTACTGCATTACCAATGCTATTTTTTTTCTTTCTTTCTTTCTTTCTTTTCGTCTTTTTAGCTCAAACTATATCAGAACAACAGCAATAATGTTGCAATAAAATTTTATTTTTTTGTTTTTTATTTGAAGATTTTAAATTTAGAGAAAATTATGTATATAATATAATAGTATATGTTATATCAGTTATGTAGCTATATACTATATAGGCCTACATAAAAGAAATATAAAAATATATATTTTTTGTATTTGGATGTTATAGGCTAATTCAATTAAACAATCTCACATAATTATGTTGGTTTAACGAAAAAAGATGAATATGCCTAGATAAAAATATAATAAATGTTACCTATGAGCACTGAAATTACATACATTACTATCAGCTGTAGGCTAAGGAAAAACAGTCGTTATTTTATTGTAATTAACCAATCATCATGGCCATAAAAAAAAAAAAAAACTACCATGTTATCGAACCTTTACCAAAATGTTTACCGATCTGATGCTTAGTTCTGCACAAGCACTTGTCTTTGAAAGAGAGCATGTGTCTTAAAAAACGCATAGGTCATTGATAAATAGACTACTTTCCTGGGTAAATTACAGAGATTTTCAAATTGTAAGCAGAAGTTTAGACATAAATAAAATTTGGGCAAAATATTATAGGCCTATTTAAATTTTTCAAACTATGAACAATAGGATATTGATTGATAACTTGGTGGTCTGTAAAATTACAGGGGTTCATTCGGTGAGTGAAAATTATGTATCCGCTGCAGATAGTTTGAACAAGATAGACCTATTGACGACTGTAAAATAATTTTTTCTCAAAAATAAAATAAAGACTTAAGTTTTCAGTTTTTTAGTCTTTAAATAGCCTACATAAACAGGTAAACACCAGGCTTGTGGTTTATTCTTTGCGGAAGATGATCGGTGCTTTGACTACTGCAGTGGTTATGTCCGTATATGGGCTTTCGATCGAGCTGGAAGAATATTATTGGTTCGCTCGTTTCTGGGCAACCAGCATGAGAAATTGTGCAGTTTACAAAGGAAAAAGACAGTTTTAAGACAGTTTTTGATAAAGTAAAAAAAAACAAAACAAAACAAAAAAACAGTAATGTATAGCCTATGTCGATGTAAATTATTTTACCAAAAACATTGCATGGTTTTCTTATTCCCGCTGGATTATTTAGAACACTGTTCAAGACTATATTTAAAGGGACCATTATCATTGTCCAATTGTGGATTTTTAATCGAGCGCTTTTTGCTGCATATTAGTTTCGGCCTACCTGTCGCCCCTATATATAAATATATATAAATATAGCCTATATAATTATAAAATGGAGATTAACCTTGGTGAATTTCGGAAAAAGTGGTGCATTACGTTATTGTTTTGTTTAAAAAAAGACTATGTAGGCTACTACCAAATAAAATTAATCTAAACCTCGTCAGTACACGTGGGATAACCTTGTATTCGCTAATTATGTTTATCTTTGATTTTTAAGTTAAAAAATAAAAATAAAAATGCAGTCCAACTGCATATTCTGCTATTTATTTTAGTGAGATATGTTTACAGGCTTCCTAAAAGCGACTTGTAACTTAGAAGAGATTAAAAAATATTTTAAAAAACGTGATCTCATGCAGATTATGTTAGGTATTTTAAATGACCACAAGCAATTATGGTCCACAGCTTTTAGAACGCTTTTACTTTTCTTATTATCAAAAACGCTTTATATATATATATATATATATATATATATATATATATATATATATATATATATATATATATATATATATAAAATAGCCTAATGTTTAACTCAAATAATTTGTATTACTTTATTATTTCAAAAGAATTGGTTCAAAGCATCTTTTAAATAACCTTGCGAAATTAACATTCGACAGCTAAACGCGCTGCTGTAAAGCTGAGTTCATAAGCTGATCGCAAAAAAAGTGGATGGACCAATGGAAGCCATTTTATAACCGCAGCGAGAGCAGCTCTATCTTAGACGGTGCAGCGGAGGAAATGGTTGAATCCGTTTCATTGCTTTTCCGAAGCCCATCTTTGAGACAAATTTCACCATTAACCAAAACCTGCCTAGTTTTTGGAAGGACAAATAGACTACTAAGCAGTCTTGCCGCGAGAAAGAGAGACGTTTGCTGTCCGCCATGTTAGCGCTGAAAAAAAATGTCTAGTTTTATACATCAGGCTTATTCAAAGCTTTACAAGCTCCATGATAGTAGCATAAGCGAAAGCTACTAAGAAGCCTAATTAATTAATTTCCTATCCTTCTAGCCAACAGTGTCTTTTACCGATAAACCATTGACGATGCACATTCTTGGCGGTCTTATATGGACCGTCTTGCGCATAAAGTTGTCAATAGTCTGAAGGCTAGCCTATATATTATTCTATTTGGAGGACATCATATATATATATATATATATATATATATATATATATATATAGAGAGAGAGAGAGAGAGAGAGAGAGAGAGAGAGCATATATTACAGTAGGCTATACCTTGCTGAGTTCAGGGAATTATTTTAAGCAACAGAACAGCTATATAGCCTGTGTCCCATCCGATAGTAAGAGGTATTTTGCTGTTATTATTATTATTATTAGCATATTATTATTATTATGACAACCTGATGTTCTCACCATATAAGTAAAATGCTGTGTAATGGACTTACACAACTATCATTCACTTGTCTAAACACCCGTAAACCTTATCGAACAAAATGTAAATGCATTCGAAGGAGCGTTGAAAGTTTCCTTCTTGCTTTCCCTAGTCAGCTATTTAGTGCCTGATAACGGAATTTCTTTTTATGGGTGTTCAGAGGCAATATCCTGCATGAAAACAGATTTCAGTTTTCTTAGATATGTTTCTTGTAAGAAGTTGAAATATGACATCTCTTAAACCAAAGTTTCTTTCTTGACAGCACTTATGTTTTAAATTGGATGATTTACGTGATCTCGATAATGATTGTCCAGATGTATAAGCTTACAGTAGATACGCTTCACGCATAATTAAACACTCCAAAAGCTCTACTGGCCTTTTTTCTGGAGAGGTTTTACGTTATAGGCCTAGTCCAACGGCACTTCGAAAAGTGAGACAGCACTGCTGCCTGCACTCCAAAAGACGTGCTTAATTTTCAGCGGATGATATTGATGTTCTATTGTTCTGTGTGTGGAATTGCCATGTTTAGTTTTTTTTTTTTTTTTTTTTTTTTTTTTTTAATGGAAAATCAATAAAAATCGAATAAATGTGACACTCATATACACAAACCACATAAAATAATACAAAATAATAATAAACACAAGATACTATTAAAACAGGAGTTACTCCTAAACATGACAAAAGTCTAGGTTTCATTCACCTCCCTGCTCACCTGTGCTATTTAAGGGGTGTGCAAAGTTCAGTCTGATATTGATATCTTACGCATTTACATGATAGTAATGTTTTGCTATCTCTCACATGGTTTATCTGTTTGCTCGTCTCACATCAGAGTGCAATAGGAACTTCTCAATTCATCACACATCTGCTTGCAGTACAAAGACTGGGATCTTACTCAAAAACATAAAATAAAACTTTTAATATGCTTAGACAAACCTAAACAACACATTTCAAGTGACATTTTAAACAAGGACTATAAAATACAGATCAGTAGAAAAGTTTCTCAGTATTACATGTGTAGTAAGTGCTCCTTTTATTTAAGCCTTCTGAAATACAGCACTTCAAACAGCTTTGAGCTATATACAAGCTATTAACAGGAAAACCTGTTTAGTTTATTTTTTCTATCCCTAACATGGAATAGTTAAATGTGTGAATTCGAAAATTTATTTAGTTTATTCGAATGCAGTCTGAAACTATCAAAAATTTGCACTAGATTGTTTCAAAATATTCTGGCAAGTTTGAAGACTTGATGATTAGACATGCTTTACATTTGAAAAAAATTCACAGTAAATAGTCAGTAGTCTTTATAGACTTCATATCTGTCAAATATTCCTAAACTTAACATACTCCTTGAATGTCACTGTGAGACAGTTCGCTGTGACATCAGTGATTATTATATTCCCCAGAAACGGTGTAAAGCTTGGAACAGTTTTTTTCACTTCTGTCTCTTCTTGTTCTGGTGTGAACACTGCTTCTTTCCCAATTGCTGTAGAGTTTTCAATCTGAGAATGTGTAGAAAATGTTCTCTCTTCTCTCAACCTTACACAGCTGAGGTCTATGGGTTCATCTTGGTTGAAGTCCAGGATTTCAAAGTCATGTCCACCAGAGTGCTTATGGTCATTTAAGTTGCAAGAGTGAGACAAGTCAGTATTTGGAACACTTGTACTCTGAGAACTTAAAAACCTCTTAGCCTCCCCACTGCCACTGTCTGCCTCAGAGCGGCAACGCTTTTGAGGGAAGGTGGGGGGACCAAATTGGCTAGATTGGGTGCCTCTTTGATCATTCTTCTCAAAAGGCATTGGAGTCAAACTGGTTTTGGTTGTCAGTTTAAAGGGTTGTTCATCAAATGCAGGCTCTCCAGTGCTGCCGGGCTTCTTTGAGTTGTTTGGCTCAAACAGTACAGAGCATGCTTTTTTAGGATTGTCCCCTTTATGAAATGATAGTCCATTGGAAAGCCCCAAACAGGCAGACTCAGCTTTGCTGTCCTTTTTTATCACTTTCACAATACTTTGCTTCTTTGTGTACTTTATCTTCTCTGTGCTCTCAACTGTTCCACAGGACTTACAGTCCTGTGCTTGCCTTTTTTCCTTAGCATCAACCATTCCCTTCTTAATTTTAGCTGCCTGGGTGCCATTTTCCATGTACTTGCTCATGACAATGACAATGCGGCCGTTTTTATTCTTGTTCTTCACAATCTTCATTTTGCTACTTATTCCATTAGGCGGTGCTGTGTCCTCCTTTGCATTCACATTTAAGTCAGCTCTACCGTTTAGTTTAGAAAGCTTTTTCAACTCCATTGTAATATTCCTCACCTTACTGAGGCACCCAGAATCATTATCTTGAACCCATTTCTGCTGTAATGCTGGAGATAAATTCCATTCCTTGTCAGTTAACTCAGGAACTTTGCTCTCTCTGACCCTTTGATATAGGGAGTCATACATTTTAGGGTTTGGTTGATAGTGGTGGTGTTTCTTGCTGTTGAGCTGGTAGTAGTGCTTCTTTTTCCCATTTGTTTGTGCATCTCCCTGCTTGTCTTTTGGGTTGGGCTGGTGGAGATGGTGCTTCTTTCTGTTAAGCTGGTATTGCTGACTTTGGACCAGGTCTGGAGTTGCTTTGGGTTGGTTATCCTCATCCTGTGACACCTCCTGAAGGTCTGTAAGAACACTGGATCTTCGAGCAAATGATGGTACCTTGGAAATTAGACAAATTAACAATAAGCTTTGCAGTATAAACAAGCCTTATTTGTTTGCATGATTTGTTCGTGGCATGTTTGTAAGTAATGGTGAATTACCTGCAGGAGTAGATGTTTTGGTTTTGGCCCTCGTTTACGATAACCCATTAGCTGCTCTTGTCTTTCCCTGAATAAAAAAGACCTTTAGATATACAAAGTCTTAACAGAAACACATGGCACAAATATATTTAACTTTTGATTTATTCAGACCATATGTCCAATTATGAAGCAAGTCAATGACTGTTTTGTGTGTTCTTTAAAACATGCACTTTACATTGCCCACCAGTGGCATTACATAAAATTAGCTCACATAAAATAAATAATATTCTGTGTTGCTTTAGACAGCACACACACCTTGTTTAATAATTTAGTGGACAGTTCCAGTTAGAAAGAAAGGGAAAACAGAAAGAAAAACAGGAAGATGACCAAACTCATTTATAAATTGTTCTGTCCCATCAATATCGGCAATACTGCTTAAATGTTATTTGACAGGCTCTTCAAATGGGTTATTTGTTAGCTCAAACTATGTCTATGGGCTGTAGAGAAATGGGCCATCAGCTCTTTTCCCATCGACCATCTATAAAACAATATTGCAAAAACCTAATTAGACGATTTTATACTCAAGGGGCGCGTGCAATTACTCCAAACAGAATTCCTCGTCACGAGGGAGACCGCTAATGGTGCACACAGATGCCAGTCAAAGGGGATGAATACCCGACAAAAATGTGTGGGGAATTTCGAGGAGGCATGAATGCATGTGTAGCCACGAAAAAATTGCCCATCTGTAAAGCAAAATGCAGTCAATTAGTGTGTGTGTGTGCCTCGGCTTCATAGAAAAGACGCGGTAGGCATACCGCAGGTTTAGGGCATTTAGAGAGTACATCTAAACGCGAAAACTATCAGTCAAAATAGAAATGAATAATAGTACAATATTGAAACAGCGCTAAGTTTGTTGATGTTAAGGACTACAATGTGTCTCGAAGGATCACATTTTCTGGCCACGTCTATATGTAAACATCCTTTAATGGCTGTGTGCTGACCGTGATATTGGTGTACCGCGCAATTAAATTCAGTCATATATCATGGCGCGCCTGCGCACAAGTTCTCTCCCGCTCTTGTGTGCTCCCCCCATCTGTCACTGCGAGAGAAAGTGAAAAAGAATGAATACGAGCGCAGCGGTAGTGGAACCGTCTTCCCGCCTCCTCCCCTTTCGGCTGTATAAGGTCGGAGCGTCAAGCCAAGACTGCTTCTATGTCTCACCTGTTTTGGAAAGCGACGAGAAGTCTCGGGTCCAGAATATTTTCCTCTGGCTCCCACGTGTTATATCTGTAGAGAAAAGAAAGGAGGCGGAGAGCGAGGGACGAAGGAGAGAGCAGAGAAGCATGAATGTCACCAGCTCTCTCAACCTAACTATCTAACGTGGCTGTCATCTGAACGACTAACAGGAGGCACTAACGTCCTACTGATAGGATCTTAAAAAATGTTATGGAGTAAAGAATACTCATGCATGTACTGTTAACTGTTTGGTACTGTTAGTATCCTATAATATTGTTTTAAAATATACGTTTATGTAACAAAAACAGAACCGCGTTTTTAAAGCATTAATGTTTAATATGAAACATTATTTACCATAAAAGACAGAAGTTATGAAAATCGTGCATAAGTTAGCAAGCCACCCCCCCACCCCCCACCCCCCCTTCACACACACACACACACACACACACACATTGAAATGGCAAAGCAAGCAAGTGACATCTTGAGGGGAAACTTACTTGGGAGACCAGCCTCTCCACTTGACTAGGTACTCAAACCTTCCCTGCGAATATTATAATAACAAAGCCAATTACTATTGGAAATTATTGTAAATTGAAACAAATACAAACATTAATATTATTCTGAGTTTCAGAAACAAATCCATGCTCTTGTGTTCTCGATTTAAAAATGCAAACCATACTTAATACGTTAATACGCTTAGCCTACAACATGAACAATGTAAAGTGTTAAGAGAAAACCGCAAACCTTTCTAATGCGTTTCTTTTCGATGCTTTCCACCGCGAAGACGTGCTCACCCGCGGCGGGCAGCTCCATTTTCAGCGCGCGCTGTAATACTTCTCAGTGCGCGCGTGATCGCTCCTCAAGTGAGACTCAGTTTTAACTCAAATGAGCTGTACAACGTACTTCATGCAAATAGCAGTGGGCTTGACGTCACACACAGGAGGGGCGGTGTAGTAGAGGCTGCTCAGCCCTGTGCCGCGGGTTTACCGAGCAAATGAAGAGTCGTTATAGCAGCCCTTCAGGTCTGGGGCGAGAATTCTCCTTTCATGACGCAAAGTAGGGAACACCAGTGAAAATTAAACCATTTATTATTATTATTATTATTATTATTTTAATTTAAGATTGATCTTCAGTTGTCATTTAGCAGTTCAGGTGACAGGCTAAATCATTATCAGTATCAGCAATTGTTTTGTGATTTACCATCCATTTTATGTTTATATCAGTGCAGGGACAACTTTGAAGAAGATACTACTATAAAAGATTTTAAAAATCAATAGCTGCTCTACATGACAGGCCTACTAAAGTGAAGAGTTAAGCTAGCTATATGAATAAATGTTTGTTTATTTATGTTGAAAAAACACCGAGGTTACACTAAAACCTATAGGCTAGTACATTGACACATACAAATTAGATTATTAACTAACGACATTTTGAGACTTTAGATTTTGAACAGTGCTTTTTGTTTATTTTTCCCACCACTGAAACGATAGTACACGATGGATAGCCTACTAAATGATCAAACGGGCGGCTTTGGGATTCATTCTCAATCTTTTGGTGACCAAGACTTGGTGGATTAAAATTACAGATCTAAATTTCCTTTTGATATTAGATTTGGTGCATTTTATGTTTACAACGTGATATTCTGGTAGACATCGTGCACGCCTACTCGTCCTAAACAGTTTAATGTTCTTCTGAGATCTGTCTGCGTTTGGAAAAATTGCTTTAAGATACAAATTATTTCAGTGTTTGGAGACAAGTTGCCTACATTAGACTATGATTAACATGTAGTTGTCTCATTCAGCGCACGCGAGAGTTGCCTGCAAATGTACAATATGTAGGTCACTGTGGTTGGTCTTCAAAGCCTCTAGCACTCAACTAGCTGATAGGCATTTTCATCTGACATCTGCCTTCTGACGGCCAACGGCTGCTGTAAGACCTGTGAAAAAAAACTGCAGTGGCAAACGAACGTGTGAAAACCCTGGGCAATGCCTACTCATTCACTGCCTGTACCACAAAGGCTGTGCGTACAATCTTATGAGTGGGAAAGAAAACTCTCTCTCTCTCTCTCTCTCTCTCTCTCTCTCTCTCTCTCTCTCTCTCTCTCTATGTGCATCCATACTCAAAATATGCACTGATACACTTACACACATACACTCAATAATTGCAAAATCATACAAACATAATAATGTGTCTTGTGGCCACAAAACGAGAAAAATCTTCAAAAAAATTCAGCATGATAAGGGTTAACGGCAGGCGGCAATTCTCATCCTATTGCAGAGAGGCACGACTGCCTTTCCTTATAAGGCAATGACTGCTGAACAGCAGCGAAAATACTTGAAAATATTAAATGAAACATATTAGTAAGTAGTTTTCACTGACATTATGCAGTTGCATAAAAATTGACTTCTCAGATAGACGAAAAGTTTCTCTTATAATGAATCTTGTCCAGGAAGACGAATTGTCGCATTGCAAACAGAGTTTCTTCGCACAAACCCCACCTGTGTCATTTTACGGGAAATTCTGTTGTGTTAAATTAAGTTAACCCAATGCAATAGCTAATGTTAGCATTAGATTATCTTGAGTTAGGCTACTTGTTTCGTAAAAGAACAATATTTCAATAGTTTGAACCTGCTGATCTCTGCTGCTCATATTTCGTTTTGAGATGTTCCTGTTACTAATTTAAGTCATGTTAAATAAAGAGTCGGGTCAAGTCTTTCTCATACTCTGCCTTACTAACATATAAGATGGGCTGCACTTAAACTATGTGAATATTAAAATAAAATCCAAGTGTTGTAACATCACCGCAAAACAAGTGGCTTCAGATTGAATTTAAGAACAACTGACACATTCTCTCTCTTCAGAATTCCTACCGTACGCTATACAACAAAATACTGTTAAGAATATGAAAAACTTGCTACTTAAGAATCTGTTTAACTACAGAGAGGAGAAAGGATAATTAAACCCAAGAGAAGCACGTCTCTGATTATCAGCTGGCGCATGAAACGTTGAATGTGAAATATTTCGGTCTATTCTGTCAACGCACAGTTTAGCTATTTGTCTTTCACGCTTAAAATTACAACATTAAACATTGTTGAAAGACCTTGCAAAAAGAAGCAGTACTTCAGTTATTTGATCGCAGTGATGTTTTCAGGAATTCATTGTCACATAGATCTTACATCCATGACGAAGTTTCTGCTGCCTTCCAGTTTAACTAACAGCTAAAAAGGTTGTAAAGGTAAAGGTGTCACTAGGCACCTAGAGCGTGAGAGTTTTGAACTCGAGTTTGACAGGTTGTTCTGTGGTTTTGTGAAATGCATAACTGGACATCGCAGTCTTCGTCTTCAACTAATTTTTAAAGAAATTGCCGGTGTGTGGTTAATAAAGTGCTCAACATCGTATTTGAAACCCCATTTAAAATGTCCGTCGTATAGTCATGTTCTCTGGAATCCAGGGGTGCAATTTTGGTTGGTTGAAGCTGAGCTTCAGGTGCTCCCATCGTAGTTTCCATTTGATACTGGTGGTGGAACCAAGAGTTGATGCTCTTGCAGCTTCATGTAGGTAACATCAAAACATGCCACGAGTTTTTCTTTCTTTTTTTTTCTTTTTTTTTTTAACATACTGTACCGCTGAGCAAATATTCCAGACAGCACGAAAATATCCAACCTGGGGGACAAGTTTAGCAGTTTGTCCTGCATTTTCCTGTTCAGCTTTTCTTTCTTTCTTTCTTTCTTTCTTTCTTTCTTTCTTTCTTTCTTTCTTTCTTTCTTTCTTTCTTTCTTTCTTTCTTTCTTTCTTTCTTTCTTTCTAATCTGAACAGTCTGAACAATGCCTAATCTGATCAGGTGGTTTGGATTAAATCCACACCGTTTCAGTGTTACTGTTTCTCAAAATCCACTGGCCATTACAATTCTATGTGATGGGTGTCAGGTAATTTCTCTTCTTAGATGACCACAGTTGTCAGGGGGATTTCTCTACTGCTCAGCTTACCTCATTTTCAACACTGTTCATTATCATGCTTCAAATTAAAGAGAAAACAAAGATATGATTTTTGCAATTATTTACTCTTTATAAGAGCATACAGCACAATCAACAAAAATATATTTAAAAATAAATAAGAGCCTGTAATAAACAGTCTCCATCAGATTCATTCATTTCTCTGTGACTATGAAGTTCAGCATTGAGCAGATTGAGTCAGTGCATTGAACTTGAACAGATTCATCCAGTTTGGATGACTAATAATATCTTTCATAATTGCAAATGTGGACACATGGAATAATTCTAAGATTTTGTAGTGAATAAATACAGTATGGGAACATTGATGATATTTTTTGTAAATATATTCATGGCATATACATATATAATGACCATGCTAAACCATAAACCCATTGTGTATTCAGTGGCTATATTATTGTTGTTTGACATTTGTTTTAAAGATGGGTCCATGGTACTTTGGTTTAACAAAGTAACAGGTTGTAATACAAACACAAACAAAGCTGTGGGAAAATGACAATTGATAATATTTTGAGAATGAATTTGATATTATACCAACAGTCTTGTGTCTACCAATGATTAATTTGTGCATCAATGAACATTCATTTTACTACCTTCATAACTAATCCAACCAGTTTGTATAAACAACATTAAATGTCTGAAAATGCATACTTATCTGATCACACCTATCTATTAAAAAACTTAACATGAGTCATATTACCAATGAATTGAACCAATGAAAACTTGCTGTGCAGGATTTACATAAGTTTTAGAAGTGTCTGTGCCTTTTATATATAATAAATAGATTCAACAAATTTAATTTAATATCACAGGACAGGAAGACTGGAGCAAGAATATAGTACAGAGGGAATCTGGGAAGCATAATCCTAACCATCAGTTCATTTACATAATCTTTGTGCTGCAAATTTCACTCATAATTTTCATTCATTCATCCATCCTCAACAAATATTGGGCAGGGCTGTCACTGGGTTTCTGGGCTTCTGTACTGTGTGTATTGCTTTGAGGGCCCCTCAGCTAATATCAGTGTCCCTGCCCTTGGGAGGATCTTTGTGGTTCCCCATTGCTCTGGGCTAAGGAATCAGTCCCACCTTTTTCCCCTTTAGTGCTAACCCCTGGGTAACTATATGCAAATTATGTATTGGCCAGGGGTGTGCACCTTTTGAGTAGTAAGTTGATATCATATTTGCATGATTTTCCTATGAACGCTTGTATCCTCCTGAATGATGACTTTAACCACTGTCAAAAAAGTTTGTATAATGTCAATCAGCTCTTCATAAGTAATAATTTTTACAAGTTTTACAATGCTTGTTAGACATCCTTTTTCATTAGTTATCTTCTCTAAGGATCATGTGGATTGCATCAAGGACTCATCAAGAATGTGCTGGTAAAATGTCACACTCAGAAAAAAATGGTGCAAAAGCTGTCACTGTCACCCTTTCAAAAGGTACACTTTTGTACCTTATTTACCCCTTAGTACCTTAATGTATAGTGTATTATTACCTAAATAATATGTATTAGTAACCTTTGAAAGGATATCACCCCAGTGACAGCTTTTTGTACCACCTGTTTATTTGACGTTTTTGCTTATTACTGTAATAATATTGGAATATAATAAGATGCTTTGTATATACTGTATATATTTGACATTGGTAATATGATTTTATTCTGACTGTTCTATTTGTTCCATTTTTGTGGGATGGCTTGGGATTGGGATTGGGATCTAAAATAAAAGTAAAATAAAAATAAAAATAAAAGAAAAACTATAATGAAGTGTTTGTGCCACAACCTTAAAATGAAAAATCAATATACTTATATTGTATATAAACCGGCAAACATAAACACACACTCAGTGTCAACAGCTATAAGTGCCTTATTGCCATCTCTCATATGAGAGTGGGAAAACAGACTGTCGTCACAGTGATTCATACAAGCCCTCTGAGGCACTGGTTGGCTCCAGATTCCCCGAGAGTTCAGTACATAAATAGCAGGTAATGAACGTGATTATTGAGCACTGACGACCAACCGGAATGACTCACTGTGGAACACTATTATTCTATATGCACACATACAATCGCTTCCTGTCTAGCTCTCATGCTCTGTTTCTTTTGTGGCTCTGACGCACTAACTCTCTGGTGATAAAGGTTAATCTGTGGGCTTAATACACACTTAGAAAAAAGGTACAAAAGCTGTCACTGGGGCTGTACCATTTCAAAAGGTCCACTTTTGTTCTCCTAAAGGGTGCATATTCATATCTTAAAGGTACATACCTAAATGGTACATTACTTTTTGAAAGGGAAAAGCCTGAGTAACAGCTTTTTAGTGTAGTTAGTTTGTGTATAGCTGACTCACACCTATTAGCTTGGCATTTGTAGTACTGTTCCTTATATTTCTGAATATGGAAAGTGCAAATAACTGTAGTTAAAGCTGCAGGTAACTTTTTTAAAAATGTATTTTTTACATATTTGTTAAACCTGTCATTATGTCCTGACAGTAGAATATGAGACAGATAATCTGTGAAAAAATCAAGCTCCTCTGGCTCCTCCCAGTGGTCCTATTGCCATTTGTCAACCAATCAGAGCCAGGAGGAGTGTCTTAGCAGTGTCAATCAAGCTCGCGCGCGCGCGCTGATCACGCTCCTCTCATGCACAGCGCCAGCGCATACAGGCGTCAAATTCAAGATTACCGGTGTGCCGCAGCTTTGCTTATGCCGGACAAACAATCCAAACTGCCAATTCCTCGAGTGGCACTTGCTCATAAAATAAATGGCCCGTCCCATGCCTGATGTTTCCTCTTCTCCCCGCCCGTTGACTCCTCGAAGCCGCTGTGGGTGAATTCCTCGTCGGAGCCCATTGACTCGGTGTCAAAACTCTAGCCGCATAACATACAGATAATGTCACGCACTGTGCAAAGCAACTATTGAAACCTGCTAATTCACTGGCTTGTCATGTTGCTGAAATAATGTACTAGCAAACCTTATTTAGCATTACATATCGATAGAATAATTACTTGCATACTGTAACGTTAGTTACCGTTATATCTTACTAGCTATTTGTTACAGAAATAGTGCAACGTCATAGTTACATTACATGTATTACAAAATACGTAATGTTTTGAGGACCAAGTTTGTAGTCAAAGTATGGGCAGGCCATAGTCAGTGTAAATCATATTGTTGATGTTTCGTCTGTACCAGTGAATGTGCCATAACTGTTTATCCGCCTTACTAACCTGCGCGTTCACGGCAGGCTCCGTTGTGATGGGGGAGGAGCTGTGGAGGGAGGGCTGTAGCGCAGCATAGAGCAAGGGGGAGTGACCTGTGAGTTGTGCTTGTTCAAATTTTCAGGCTAAGTCAATGTTTTCTAAAAACTCCCTACAGCAGCTTTAACTATATTTAAATAATTAGAATTTTCAAATTAGAAGCCAGAACATTTACATATTCAATTCACATTGCTTTTGAAAGCAGCTTTATATTAAAAAATAAATAAATATGAATAATATTACAAATATAGACTGAGGTGGAAACCGAGAGAAATGTTTAGAGTGGCCTCGAGCATGGCAGTCAGACATCAGCAGGGGGTGATTAGCTTCAGACACTCTCACCCTCACATTTCCATATTAACACGGAGCAGCGTGATCAGCATCCGCCTCCATAACAAGCCTTTTATAATGACATACTCATTTCACAGGACTGCATCCTTCAGGCAGACCCTCTGTGTCCTTCTGGCAGACTCATGCTACTGAGATCAATCCAGTTGATAACTGCACAGCAGTAAAATATAATATAACAAATTGTGTATTATGTGCATATTTGAAAGCAATTATGTGAACCTCATGCCACATTCATTCTTACAGATTTTATGAAGCTATTTTATTGAGAGAAAAATAGATTGACAGATGCGGATGGTTGTGTGTGTTTTCTGGATCAGTGCACTGAAATGGCTGTGCTGAAGTCATTGTTATCACGACTGCTGGAGTGACTGGCTCTTTAAAACTCACTGCCTGCAGCCCCACGCAATGAGCCACCCCCACACACATGATGCACATACACATTTGAAGTCATGATACACACACACACACACACACACAACCACACACCCATTGAGTGTCACCACATCCCTGGAGCTGGGGGGGATGGGAGAAGGGATGGAGACAGAGCAAGCGAGGAGGGGTGGAGAGACGGACCGCCAGGCTCGTGAAGGAGAGTCGGTGAAATTCTGCAGGTTGCTGTGGAGAACAAGTCAATACTGTATTGAGCACTTTGCAGCCACAAGGAAAGAAAGTGAGCAAAATGAGCTCTGAAGCAAAATGTGTCCATCAGAGTCTGTGGGGTCATGCACATACCCATAACCTGCAGGTCCCCCTCAAACAAAAGACACAGAAGAACAGTGGGACAGTATACTCAATACACAATTCACAAATATTTCAGGCTGAGGAATATTGTACTTCTGGATTACCATCAAAGTGATTATACTTTATTATCATTTAAATGCACATGCAATCTGTTTCAACAAACACATCATGTGTACATCAGCATCAGGATGACATCCAGTGAACATTTTTTTTAGTGTGATAGAATTCTACATGAAATAAATACTGTGACAATCACTAAAGAAATTATATTTCATTGATTTGAAGTCCCCTCAGGCCTGACTCAGGCTTTTTCATTTTGTTTTTTAATATGTGGGTCAGTTTAGTCACATACACGCTGAAAAAAAAAATGCTAACCTAAAAATATAGTCTAAATTAACTGAAAATCAAGAATATTATTTAGCGTCACTGAATTAAGCTAAATACATTAGGTTAGACTAACAAAAATAAGTTTAAGGGTTAGATTACGTAGAAATAGCTCTTTGCATGTTACCACAGTTTACAGTGTATTTAAAGGACAGAACGTAAAGGCTTTCAAATTAAATATCAAGCACTGCAGGCTTTAAAATTAAATATCAAGCACTGCAGCGAATATTACTGTAAACCTTAGAACCTGCCATGTGACTTCTTGTCTTTGGAACATCTCCCACTGTAATCCTCTTCTTGCGTCAGTGCCCACCACCTCTATCATGCAAATCCTCATTTTCCTCTCATGCCTGTGGAACAAGGCCATTGATTGGAATACCTAACTTAGGTCTGGCCACTCTCTCTCATCTGCCCTCAAAGACTTCCTGTGGGGAGGCTAATTTGCCTGTTTGCATGTTAATGTAGTGGAGCAGGAGAGACAGAAAGAGGAACAGATTTACTTTCAGTCAAAACTCATCAGCAGCCTGCCACAAATGATGATCCATCAGCAAAGTCTTGACTGGAGATGAGCAATTTTCATATCAATTACATGCTGGATTATCATATTTCAGGAAAATGACTAAACGTGAAATGCACAGTGGTTGCTTTTGGGTACTTGCAAAACAAAACCTGGTTACAGAGTAATGCCTTGATTAATGAAAAAGATATTATTAACAAAACCAAATGATCAGAAACAAATGCTTCATGCTGTAAAATTAAAAATAACTGGATTTATTCAAGTCAAAAATCAGATTAAATATCAACTTGTGTGTATTAGGTTTCACCGACAGAACTAACCTTTGGTCAGGTCAGGTCAGGTCAGGTAACAACGACTGCACATTTTCACTTATTACAATGAATCCATCAGTTTATCATTCATAATAAATTCCAATTGTGTTTAACTGCACTGTGAGTTTTGAATGAAAATGATTATTTATGAATGAAATTACACATTCAAATTTTGCTGAATGGCTAAATGTTCCCTTTCCTGAGAGTTAAAATTCATTGAACCTTATTCCCAAGTTAAACAGGGAGCTGGTCCAACTTCAGTGATTTTGCCAAAAATGTGTTCAGCAAAATGGAGAGGTACACTTTATGTATTCCAAAGGGGATCAATACATCAGAATTTTCCCTGTGATGTTTACTGTAATTCAGAAAGAGAGAGAGAAGGAGCGGTGTGCGGTCCTTGACTATATGACCCTGCCCTCTCTCACACACTCAGTTGAGACTCTATAAATAACCCACCCCCCATCTCAAACAAAGACACGGACACTTGCTACCATCCAGATCACAGGACTCAAAAATCATTAAATCAGTCAATGACTCTAAAGTGTTCCGTGTTAACGGTGCAGAGCTGCTCCCCGTGTGACTGGTTCCAGAGGTGCGGACCAAAGACCTCCATCACAAAGATGGTTGTATTTAGTTATGTAATATAATTATATGCTCTGTGATTCTCTAAGAAAAACAAACAGATGCTATAGTTTACTTAACCCTTTCGCACGTAAGTTTCAAATATTCTGGCTGACCCCCAGCGTGAGTTTTTTAAGGCGACCGTTATTTAGAACGTATCGCTTTATGGTTTCCATGGTGACGCGTCATTGCTTGTTACGTGACACACTGCAGCACTGTATGAATGATGATCTGCTTTTATTTAATTTTTCCTTTTTTATTCAAAATATTCACAAATTTGTTAACTATAGCATGAAATATCTAATATTCCGATTGCCAAATATGTGCAAGTGGATGTGTTTTGCTGCTTAAACACCTTTATAACGATCGCGTTAGTTGAGCCATATGCGTGATGGGCGCCGCCATGTTAGTTTGCGCCGCACAGAGAATCGGATCTGTTGGATTTACAACCCGTGAATTCATCCACTTCTCCCGAAATACATGAAAGTGAGTCGGTGAACTGGGGAAGAATAGAGTAAGCTTTAAAGTTACTTTCACAATGTGTTTCTGATATGAATAAAACGTGTCGTCTAATTATAATGGAAAGGGTTGTTATTTCCGCTTCTATAGACATCATTGTGTATTTTACAAACTCTAAATATATTGTTTTGTTAGTACTCATGTCTATTTAAATTTCTGAAACCTAAAATAAACATCATTTGGTTGAAAACACTGCATGTGATATATTAAAAGCGCTGCGCGCGTCCGTCTCTGGTTTAGCGCCAGTTAAAGCGCGCACGCACATTTGAATTTGGCAGTTGATCGCGTGATGCGCTGAACATTCTAATCACACCGGTGTGATCGTACGCTCCTGGGGCCAGCCAAGACTGATCACACCGGTGTGATCGTACGCGTTAAAGGGTTAAAAAATGAAAATTATTATGTTCTATAGCTATTCTATCCAAATCTATATACCTATTATTTTTTTAAGAATTTTGAAGAATATTTTGTAGAGACATTTATAGGACTTAGTGACATAGTTTACATGAAAATATTATTTCAGACTTTCTTTAAATTTCACTTTTAATTCAGTGTGTAACTTGTCGTTTCTTGGTTATTATTTGTGAAATTTTCTAGCAATTTCTGAGTAAATCCTACACCATTTTTTTCAGTGCATAGAACATCAATCTTCAAAAAGCATAAAACAAGCACTATACAAGCAACACAAAAGTATGCAACTGTACTTGAACTACATTCAAAAGAGGGGTGTCACAAGGACAGGTATTAATGCCAACCAAGAAAAAAAGATGGGGTGTAGTCTGCAGAAAGTGCTTTTGCACTGTTTTGTGTAATTATGGTTACAAACTGTCTCTCTGCCTCCCCACACTTGTATCGGCCAAGGGAAAAAAGTTAAGATGGATTGGCTGATAGCATTATTATTATTATATATTATACAGATTACATATCACAATAATCACCACAATAATGATGTATGGAAAATCTGAGATTGTAACAGCCCTAATCCCAAGTCTTATACAACAACTTTGTGTGAAGAGCAGAACACAATTTAAACCATTATTTACTCTCAAATTAAACCATTCATGCAAATTATTATGCAGCAATTCAGCATAAACAGAAGAGATGTTGTTGCAAAAGGAAGGGAAAGTTATTTTGATGGAAGATTATGATGGCACATGAGTAAATAAATTATGTGCTTGGATAAATCATTTACAATAAATACTGCAATTTTCAGTAAAAAATAAGAATTGTCGATTTTGATGGTCTGTCCCACTATGAACAAATGATCAAAGAGATCAAACCAAATCATTGTGTATATATTATAATTCTTCTTTTGTATATTTCATGGAAAAATAATTGGTTAAAAAAAGGTCTACAATACTGAGAATAAATAATGACGGAATTTGTCAGTTTGGAGTGAACTATTCCTTTAAACAGGAACAGAGAGTGCCTGCAGAGGCCTGATTTGGCACAGACACTCACACAGCGCTCTCTCTCTCTCTCTCTCTCTCTCACACACACACACACAGACACACACACACACACACACACACACACACACACACAGCACACTAGGAACTGTCACATCAATCTGAGAGCTTATGAAAGACCACGGAAACTGTCAGACATCTCAGACATGTGTGTGTTTGGAGGGCATTACTGTCTAAGGGTGTGTCTTTGTTGTTATTTTCACAGTACATGCAATTCCATAGACACTTGACATATGAGCAAGAGGAAGTGTTTGACGCTGTCCAAGTTTGTGTGTGTTGTTGTATTTACATACGTTTTTTTTTTCTTTTTTCTCCATGAAGCCACTCAAAACTCTCATGACCGGTTCCTGCAGTTAGCTGTTCCAGAGAACTCATGCGCGTTGTGTGTGTTTGGAAAAGGGGGTGTGTTAGCTCAAGCGTATATTATGGATTTTGAAGAATTTCCCACTGCTGGTGGAGTTTGGATATGCCAGAGAGAGGGAGGGTGGGTGAAAAGAAGAAGAGGGCAGTATGTCAGGTTTACACAAGCCCACAAAAGGAAGGTAGAATTTGTGTTGTAGGTCTAGATGGTGAATGTGACGTGAAAAGTGATGTGCAGGACTGGGAGAGGATAGACCAAGACCAACCACTAGTTAACAACAGCATTAAAAGACACACAGAGAAAGCAACAGCCATACATTTCTGTAGCACTCACTTAAAGGGTTAGTTTACCCAAAAATGAAAATACTCACGCTCATGTCGTTCTATGCTCCTAAGACCTTCGTTCATCTTTGTAACACAAATTAAGATATTTTTGATGAAATCCGATGGCTTAAGCCGGGCACACATTTAACAACTAGCTAAAACATTCTAAGACTGAGCTCAACATACAGCGATTGTTTCCTGCGACTGAAGCATATTTATATGCTTACACATGGAATTTGAACACCAACTGTAATCGCAGACTGAACGCAACTGGCCCTGACTGGATGCGTTTGAGCGCGATCAGTCATAAGTATCAATTTACATTCATAAACGGCCTTACAATCGTTAAGTGTGTGCACGGCTTTAGCGAAGCCTGCATAGACAGCAGTGGTACTTCCTCTCTCAAGATCCATAAAGGTACTAAAAACATATTTAAATCAGTTTATGTGAGTACAGTGGTTCTACCTTAATAATATAAAGCAACGAAAATCATTTTTGTGCACCAAAAAAACAAAATTACAACTTTTTAACAATATCTAGTGATGGCTGATTTCAAAACTGCTTTGGAGCATTACAAATCTATTGTGTCGAATCAGAGATTCGGATCGCATATCAAGCCGCCAAACTGCTGAAATCACGTGACTTTGGCGCTCAGAACCACTGATTCGATTCATTAAGCTCCGAAGCTTCATGAAGCAGTGTTTTGAAATAAGCCATCAGTAGATATTGTTAAAAAGTCATTATTTAGTTTTTCTGGAGCACAAAAAATTATTCTTGTCACTTTATAATATTAAGGTAGAACCTTCTTCTTCTGCTGTTCTTAAAGCAGTTAAACTTACAGCTTTGCTTTTAGTAGAGATGCTGCTGCCTTAATCAGTCAATGGAAGTCTATGGGGTGGTTCCTAGGGTGCAAGCTTATATCACACAATTCTGACTTTA